>NC_091987.1:129111693-129411693 GCF_044704955.1 Pristiophorus japonicus
AGCACCTTCACCACACGGACTGCAATGCTTCAAGAAGAGGGTAACCACCATCTTCTCAAGGGCAACTAGGGATGGGCAATAAATGCCGGCCTTGCCAGCGACGTCCACATCCTGAGAATGAATTTATTTTTAAAATGGCATTACTACAGTAATAAAGCTATTGAAATATTGCATAAGAACATAAGAACTAGGAGGAGGAGTAGGCCATTTGGCCCCTCGAGCCTGCTCCTCCATTCAATAAGATCATGGCTGATCTACCTTTAACTCCAGTTTCCTGCACTATCCCTTGATTATCTTGATAACCAAAAATCTATCGATCTCTGTCTTGAATATACTCGAAGACTGAGCCTTCACAGGCCTTTGGGTTAGAGAATTCCAAAGATTCACCACCCTCTGAGTGAAGAAGTTTCTCCTCATTTTAGTCTTAAATGGCCGACCTCTTAAAATAAGACTGTGAGCCCTGGTTCTAGACTCCCCAGCCAGAGGAAATATCCTCCCTGCATCTACCCTGTCAAGCCCTGTAAGAATTTTGTATGTTTCAATGAGATCACCTCTCATTATTCTAAACTCTAGAGAATGTAGGCCTCGTCTGCTCCATCTCTCCTCATAGGACAATCCCCCCCATCCCAGCCTTTGTTGCACACCCTCAATGGCAAGTATGTCCTTCCTTAGGTAAGGAAAACCAAACTCCAGGTGCGATCTCACCTGGGCCCTATATAATTGCAGTAAGATGTCTTTACTCTTATATTCAAATCCTCTTGTAATAAAGGCCAACATTCCATTTGCTTTCTTAAACTGCTTGCTGTACCTACATGTTAACTTTCAGTGATTCGTGTACAAGGACACCCAGATCCCTCTGAACACCAGCGCTTCCCAATCTCTCCGTTTAAAAAATACTCTGCTTTTTCCTACCAAAGTACATTGCATCTAGCCTTATCGCTGTAAAGTTAACCCATTTTGAAGATGTTTTTTTAAAAAGTTTTTGCGAACTGAAAACTGTCCAGGGGCAGTCAGTTCAAAGATCTGAAGTTTTGAAGATCGAGCTGGTTGCATCATTAAAGTGTGCAGCTGTACAACACTCGGAGAAGCAAATACAGTACCCGAAGGATAATAAAAATGGTTGATTAGACTGCGATTAGTATATTGGAAATGGTTACAGCTGGGAGTCGGCTAAATATAATCATGTCAATTTGCTTTTCATTAATTTCACGCTGTGCCAGAAATAGAACTCCTTCACGATACAATCTATTTGAAGTGATGAGAGAGAATGTGGGAGTGTAGACCTTATTGAATATTATCAAAAATACAACACGCATTCAGTCAGATATATAATTCATTTTACTTAATCTTTTATTGTCATTTATTGCATAAATGTATGAAATGGGATTTTCTTGATCTTTTTTAAACAATGATTTTCCTCCCTTCCTCTTTTCTCTGATCTGCTTGCTCCATGCTCCAGGTCTGGCTAAGTGGGAAGGCCAAGTGAAGGACTTGCTTTCAGGTCCCATACAGCATGGTGGTCTGTAAGAACAGCCTGTGCTGACTAACCCTCCACTCCGTGCCCTCACATCGGTTAAGATTGTGAACTCCAAATGAACACTGGCACAAGCTTGTGTTCCTCCTTGTGAAATAAATCATGATGTTCCTCAGGTTCCAGTGATCGAGGGATCTGGAACGAGGGAAACATCAATTTGAGATTAAGCACAAGAGATTTATTGACAGAGCAGGAGAAGTTTTGGATTTTTTTACAGTGGGTTGTGAGGCTGTGGAATGCACTATGGGAGTTGCCGATTGAAGCAGGGACCATGGCCCAGAATCTCCTCAGAGCTGCTCCCACTCCCTTGCCGTAACTTTGCCGAAAATGTGGGGAAAGCCCACTTGTATGCACGTAAGCAGGGTTTCCGTTGCACCTCTGGCAAAGTTACGGTGATGGAACAGAGGGGTCTGTGTCAACATTTAAGAATGGGTTAGATAGGTGGTTGGAGCAAAGGAAATGGGAGCTGCTGGTGTGGTAGATAAACACCAATAGCGTGTGTTTGGGCCAAATGACCTGTTTCCGTGCTACCTGTGAAGTTCTATCTATCTTCTGAAGCCTTGACGTAATTTCTGTCTGCGTGAAAATCTGGGATACCCGTGTGGCGTTTGAAATCTCAGAATTTTAAACAATAAACTTGTCCCAATAAGAAACTTTGAGTGGCCCTTTAACTAATAAAAGTAGAACAAATGATTTTGAAACAAGAGACCTTCAGTCTTGAGACCAGAGAGGGGAAGAGATCCTTTCCTACAATACTTCACAACAAGTTCTGGGGAAATAATTTTATTTTAAAACATTTGTAAACAAAACAGGAAAAAAGATATGAAAGTTATATCAAAAATAGTGTTGGATTTTGAATGTTCCATATGATAGATCAGCAAGATCGATATCTATATGTTCTTGTTTTACAAAAGAGTAATGAATTTGATTTTGTTCTCTGTTCTTTCCTTCACCTCTTCTTTTCCCCTTCCCCCATTCTATCCTTCTGACGCTGCAGAAAGTGACAATCACTTGACAGTGGCACAATCAATGAAGAAAGAGTTTGACAGCACGGCCACCTCAGATTTAAAGTTCCACGTGGATGGAAAGATTATCCACGCTCACAAATCTGTTCTCAAAATAAGGTACCGGCCCAAAATCCTCAGTCATGCACTCGTGTCCAGAATTGTTAATGCATGTGAGAAATCGTTCACTGTCCGAGAATTAATGAGGGATTTCCTTTAGGTTCAGAACTATTCTAAAATCTGAGTGCAATCCAGCTTTTTAAAGGGTTTGTAAATTGAACCATTATTCTGTAGATTAGATTTGTTAAATATTCAAGTTATTTGTTCTCCATAATGAATTCAGTTTTGTACACTGTGTGAAGCCCCTTACAGGCTGTGGATATTAAACCCCTGATTGTGTTTTAAAATTCCTCCATGGCCTCTCCCTATTTCAGTTACCTCCTCCAGCCCGACAACCCTGCGTTCCTCCAATTCTAGCCTCTTGACACATTCTCCACTTTGGGATCTGTGCCTTCAGCCATCTAGGCCCTAAGATCTGGAATTCTCCCTCAAAACCTTTTCGCCTCTCCACTTCTTTCTGCTCATATAAAGCGATGCTTAACACCTACCTGTTTTTGTTTATTTATATTTCCTTCCCCTCCATTGATTTTTTTGTACTAAATGAGGGTTACTTGCCAGACAGGAACTGGAGACGGTCACTTTACGGGTGTTGAACTTGCATTCTCTTCCTCCTCCACAAACCATTGGGCCCGTTTACTCGCCTCTGCACCTGGGATTGTGGAGGATTTTACTGGAAGTGGTGTTGACTCAAAGGGTTCAAGTTTCGGCTCGAGTTGCTCCTATTTTTTTGGAGCAACTAGTTTAGAATAGAGTATCTTAGAAATTGCAATTCTCGGCATTTAGTTTGCTCCAATTCTAATGAGTTAGAATAGTTTCATTTTAGAACAGTTTTTTTTTTCAAAAGGGTGTGTTACCAGCCACTTACGCCTGTTTTGCAAGTTTAGGCAGCGAAAACTTACCCCAAACTAACTTAGAATGGAGTAAGTGTAGATTTTTGTACGCTCAGAAAAACCTTGCCTACACTTATAAATCAGGTGTAGGGAACGAGAGATGGGGCAAGGGAGCGAAGTTTACAAGCATTAAACACTTCACTTTTACAAATAAAGGGCCATCATCAATAATCAATAAATAAATGATAAATAAACCAATAAATCAACCAATAAATCAATCAAAAGAAATTTAAAAAAAAATAATAAAAAATCAATCAATAAATAAAAATGAAGTTTCTACTCCCCACCTGCAGCACCGGGAGCCCTCCAACAGCATGCTGGGACAGGCCCAAACCCCCCAAGTGTGTCTCTGTCTCTGTCAGTGTCTCTCTTTCTGTCTCTGTCAGTGTCTCTCTTTCCGACAGGGAGGAGGGTGGGGGGGCGGGGAAGGAGAGGAAAGGGCTGAACAGGGGGTGGCGGTGGGTGGGGTGGGGGGGGGGGGGGGAGGCTGAACGGGGTGGGGTGGACCCATGGAAACTAACAAAAAAAAATGCTGCTCTGGAAAATAAATTTAAATTTAAAGCTAATTAACATACAGGCAAAGTAAATATACTTCTTGTGTTGCAGGTTCTAATTGGCCTTTTGACAGTTCAATTTCCTGAGAGTTGCTTTTTTAAAAAAATGCTTCCTTATCATGTTTTTTATGGTAGAAGTGACGGGATGAGAGTGCTGTGTTACAAAATCTGTTGTAATGGCCTTTGACCTTGAGTATCTTGTCCACTGTTGTCATTGGATTTCCTCTTGATATTTTCTATTTTACATTGTGAATTCATGTCTTAATATGTCTTCATTATCATGCAGGTGTGAACACTTCCGATCCATGCTCCATGATGATGAGGAGATTGAAATCGACCAGTTTAGTTATCCGGTGTACCGTGCCTTTCTAGAATACCTGTACACAGACTCTGTCAATCTACCTCCCGAGGATGCAATAGGTACCATGTACTGGCTATTTTACAGATATATAAATGTTCATTATTTTCTTATGTAATGTCACACACAGCAGGTGAGGAAGATTAGATCTGTAGATTTTGTTCTGCTAACGATAGCCTTTAAGGAGGATTTAAAAAAAATCACCTTTCAGGGTTACCAGCTTAACAATACTTTTATATTGTTTTCTGACTGCCAGCACTCAGGGGTTTCGCAGAACCAGTGACCATTGCCAGAGTTTTTAGCCTGAGGGTCAGGAAGACCTATTTATTTACTGGATTTTCCTGACACTGCTGCAGGAGCCACAGTGTGTTTCAGTGGTGGTCATGGGGTTGCATTGTAATGTCACACACAGGTATATTTATTATATAGGGGTGTGTTATACAGCTGTGTATTGTACAGGTGTGTTATACAGCTGTACACTTAGGCTGCTGTCTTAAGCACGGCCTATAACTTGAAAAGTGCTTTAGGTTTTATGTTCTGTAAATAGCAACCTTTTCATTATGGCTATTTCTGTAGAGAATATTAGATACTTGTTCTTTACTGGACAACATTTTATCTCATAATACTCCTGTGAAGCGCCTTGGGACGTTTCATTATGTTAAAGGCGCTATACAAATACAAGTTGTTGGGTGAAGGCGAGGCAATAATCCAAATGTGTGTGTTAGTTGATAATGTCCCATGGCATTGCTCAATGGAAAAAAAAACACCCATGGGTTTAAAAAGTACAGTATTTTGCACTGTAACCATGGGCTCATTCAGGCTTCAGAAGATGGAAAATTGTTCTGCATCTCCACCCAGTGGCCACAGCCTGCAACTGCACACAGACGCCACCAGCTTTTAAACTATTCCAGCCTTTCAGACTGTCACATTAATGGGAAAATCCTATTTAAAAACATTACAGGTGTCACCAGAAAAGTGCAACAAGTAGGTGTTAAAATGGGAAATCCTACAGATATGTTTGTATAGGTGTTTACAATAGAAGATGTGATCGATGTACTATACACCAAAGTCACTTTATCCATAAAACCCACTGGTTTGATGCCTCTTCTCTCTCAGCTTCTGACCACCCAACTTTCTGTCCTCAGCCCCTTGCTTGCTGACAACATCAGTCTATCGTTATCCTCTGGCACAGAGAGTGTGTGGTCTCTGTTACAAGTGATACTGCCTGGGACTCTGACTGCAGCTCACTGTTTCACCTCAGGAAAGTCAACACCTGGCTAAAGGAGGGGTTACATTTCATGGGATACTGGCTCCAATACTGAGGCAGGAAGGAGCTGTACCATTGGGACGGGCGGGTGGTGGTGGGGGAAGCATGGTAAAAATTACAGAAACTTAACAGTAGGAAGGATCAGGAAAAATCAGTAAAGGACAAACTAAAGGAAGGAATAAGGAAAGCATGAATGGCCAGAGATCTGATGAAGTCATAAAACATAAAGATAAATAACTACTGAAAAAGCAAAGAAAATAATAAAAACAATTTAAATTGTTGGTACAGCAATGTGCGGAGTATTCAAAACGAAATGGATGAACTGGAGCCAATATTGTAGATATGACTGGAGCATGGCTACATAGCGAACAGGTTTGGCAACTAATTATTGCTGGATATAACCCATATTATAGAGCAAATTGTGAAGACATGAGGATGGAACTAAAGAAGGTGAACTGGGATAAAATCTTGAAAAATAAAGTCAGAAAAACAGTGGGAAATCTTTAAAAGGGTAATCAATAGAGTTCGAGAAATATATTACACTAAATGACAAAAAAGCAAGCTAATTATGAGGCACTATGGGTGAATATAGAACTAAAGCGAAAAATGAATCTAAAGAAAAAGACCTTATAGGAAGTACTTGGATACTAAAAGGGAGGAGGACAAAAGGGAATATGAAGAGCTTCAGAGCAAAGTTAAAAACCATCAGGAAGGCAAAAAAAAATTACAAAATCAAATTATCAAGGAATATAAAACAAAATGATTAAGTGCTCTATAGACACAAATAATAAAAGTGAAATTAAAGTAGGGTTAGGGCCACTAAAGGATGAGCAGGATAAACTCTCAGGTAATAAATCCTAATTTAGTTATAAAAATAATTATCTGTATATTAATCCTGTATTGAACAAATGGTTTTATGTAGCATCTGCCTACACACTTTCTGTCAATATCATTGCTAAGAAGGTGGTCTTTAATGAACAGATAAATGGCAGAAGTGCTGAATCACAGCTTCACCTCAGTTTTTACTAAAGAGATTACAAAATAGACACTTCACTAGAAGTTGAGCTTAAAAAGATTAATACAATTGGAATAGAAAGGGAGAAAATAACAAACTAGCAAAACTGAGCGTATAAAACCTCAGGTCTGGATGGTGTGCACCCACACATACTCAAGGAAACTAGGGAGGAGATAGCAGAAATGCTAGCTTATATATACAAAAGTTCCATAGAAGAGGGAGGAGTGCCACAGGACTGGTGGACCACAAATGTTGTTCCTATATACAAAAAAGGAGATGAAACAAAACCTGGGAACTATAAACCAGTCAGTGATAGAAAAGATGCTGAAAGAAATGATAGAAGAGCATCTAGAGACAGAAAATATAATAGTCAGCATGGATTCCCAAAGGCTTTAAGTCATGCTTTAACTAATCTAATAGAATTCTTTGAAGAGGTAATGGAAAGAGCAGACAAGGGTAATGCAGTAGATTTCATATACTTGGATTGTCAAAAGGTACCACACAGTAGGCTCATGACCGGTTAGGTCATGTGGAGTAGGGGACAAATAGCTGACTCCACATGGACAGAAAATTGGCTAAAAAAAAAATAGAAAGCAGAGAGTAGGGGTAATGGTAGTTTAGTCAGATTGGAAGAAAGTAAAAAGCGGTGGTCCACAAGAATCAGTGCTGGGACCACTGTTAATGGCCCTGAAATTCCGAGGAGGGCTTCCCACGGATAAATCCTAAAAAAATAGAAATAAACTGTGCACTTACCTGGAGCTGCTGGGCACATTGGGACTTCCGATTCACAGGCCTCCTCTCCCAACGACGTGCAGCGTGTGCATGTCTGGATGTTCGCAGGAATCACGTGTGCCTCGACACCCAATCACGGGTAAGTATTTCTCATTCATAATAGATTCGATCTCCTATTACTATGAATGAGAAAAACCCCAAAACGCACAAACACTATACAAAATATTTATTAAAAAAAAACCTCACACAATAAACTAATAGAAATGAAAATGTTACACATGTCTTTTTAAATTAAAAAAATTTCCTGATCTTTTTTTAAAAAAAAAAAGTTAGGGTTAGGGTTTAAAATAAAATTATCTGAGTGGGCAGGGTTTTAACATGTGTTTTTAAAATTTTTATTTTAATCATGTTCTTTCTATGTTTTTAAATTCTTACGCCTGTAAAAGTAGGCTATACGCCTGCTTTTTCAGGTGAAGGATTTTAAATGATATTTGCAGGGCAAGATATTCGTAAATAATCAGAAATCTTGCCCTGCAAGTGTCCTTGCACCCGAGATACAAAGGATCTGTCAAGCCAGAAAATTGACAGATCGGAAAAGCCGGTTTTCAGCGCATGCGCATTTACACACTGAAAACCGGCTTTTCCGATGCCTTCCCGGGTCCGTAGAAACTTCGTATGGACCTGGGACATCGGAATTTCAGGGCCATTAATTTACATTAATGATTTGAATGTAGGAACAAGTAATTCAACATCCAAATTTGCAAACAATACTAAACTGGGGAGG
The DNA here is from genome assembly GCF_044704955.1 of Pristiophorus japonicus. NCBI lineage: Eukaryota > Metazoa > Chordata > Chondrichthyes > Pristiophoridae > Pristiophorus > Pristiophorus japonicus. Next base: position 129,119,952 of record NC_091987.1, read on the forward strand.
GTGTATAGCTAACACTGAGGAAGAATGCAACACAATACACAAGACATTAGAAAACCTGCAGACTGGGCAGTTAAGTGGCAAATGAACTTTAACAGGTAAATGTGAGGTGATGCACTTTGGTAGGAAAATAGAAACATCACCTACACCTTAGAAACTAAGGCCCTGAACTTTGTGGAAGCTAAGGGCCCAAGTTTTGTGCCACGCCTAGAATGGCGCAGCCCCGACCTGGACGCCCGTTTTTCGCGCCACAAAGTGCGCCTAAAAAATACTTACCTATTCTCCAGCTCCCTGCAGGTCCTCTGGCGCTGAGCGCCACGCAGCATGAGTTGTGTGGGGCGGAGCCAGGTCCCTGCGCTGAAAAAAGTGCCGGGACCTCTGCACATGTGCGCTATAGTGGGTGCGTATGTGCAGTAGCTCCAGGCGCCCAAAACTGTGTGGGAGGGGCCCGAAGCACGCAGCCCCTAGCCCTGGCCAAATGGCCTCACTGGGCCTGCGTGGTTCAGGCTGCACCTCCCACGCCCAGTTCCTGATTCCACCTGACCCCTGCTCCCCCGCCCCCGGACCGGACCCCACCCCTGCTCTTACGCTCTGAATCTGGGCGGCAGCGGGCGGTAGCTCCCATTCTCGGCGACAAATGCCGTTGAGGATTGAGTCGGGTCCAGGGAGGGGGGAACAGACAGAAATATAGAAACATAGAAAATAGGTGCAGGAGTAGGTCATTCGGCCCTTCAAGCCTGTGCCACCATTCAATAAGATCATGGCTGATCCTTCACCTCAGTACCCCTTTCCCGCTTTCTCTCCATACCCCTTGATCCCTTTAGCTGTAAGGGCCATATCTAACTCCCTCTTGAATATATCTAATGAACTGGCATCAACAACTCTCTGCGGCAGGGAATTCCACAGGTTAACAACACTCTGAGTGAAGAAGTTTAACATAAGAACATAAGAATTAGGAACAGGAGTAGGCCATATAGCCCCTCGAGCCTGCTTCGCCATTCAATAAGATCATGGCTGATCTGGTCGTGGACTCAGCTCCACTTACCCGCCCTCTCCCCATAACCCTTAATTCCCTTATTGCTTAAAAATCTATCTATCTGTGACTTGAAAACATTCAATGAGCTAGCCTCAACTGCTTCCTTGGGCAGAGAATTCCACAGATTCACAACCCTCTGGGAGAAGAAATTCTTTCTCAACTCGGTTTTAAATTGGCTCCTCCGTATTTTGAGTCTGTGCCCCCTAGTTCTAGTCTCCCCCACCAATGGAAACAACCTCTCTGCCTCTATCTTGTCTATCCCTTTCATGATTTTAAATGTTTCTATAAGATCACCCCTCATCCTTCTGAACTCCAAGGAGTAAAGACCCAGTCTACTCAGTCTATCATCATAAGGTAACCCCCTCATTTCTGGAATCAGCCTAGTGAATCATCTCTGTACCCCTTCCAAAGCCAGTATATCCTTCCTTAAGTAAGGTGACCAAAACTGCACGCAGTACTCCAGGTGCGGCCTTACCAATACCTTATACAGTTGCAGCAAGACCTCCCTGCTTTTGTACTCCATCCCTCTCGCAATGAAGGCCAACATTCCATTTGCCTTTCTGATTACCTGCTGCACCTGCAAACTAACCTTTTGGGATTCATGCACAAGGACATCAGCCGGTCCAGGCAGCGGGCGGTCGAGGGGGTCGTTCAACCTGACTGCCTGCCTCTCTTCCGCTCTTACGTCCGGTCAAGGGTGTCCTTGGAGATGGAGCACGCGGTGTCCACCGGTACGCTCGCGGCCTTCCGCGAGAGGTGGGCACCGGAGGGACTGGAGTGCATCATCACGCCCGGCAACCAAATTTTAATTTGATTTTACGTTTTTAAGTTTAATTTGTTTTAATTGCCGGTGCTTTTAGTGTCCCCCTTCCCTTTTATAGGGGGCACTGGGGAAAATTGTGATTTTAGTGCAAAAAAAAAGAAAAACACAAAAAAAAAGGGGGGAAAAAAAAAAGGGCCTTGTAAATGTCTGGAGTGTCACCCAGGTCAGTTGGCACCGTTTAATGTTTTATGTTTTGCAGGTGAACTCCAAAAAGAGTTTCATGCACAAGGACCCCCAGGTCCCTCTGCACCACAGCATGTTGTAATTTCTCCCCATTCAAATAATATTCCCTTTTACTGTTTTTTTTTCCCAAGGTGGATGACCTCACATTTTCCGACATTGTATTCCATCTGCCAAACCTTAGCCCATTCGCTTAACCTCTCCAAATCTCCTTGCAGCCTCTCTGAGTCCTCTACACAACCCGCTTTCCCACTAACCTTAGTGTCATCTGCAAATTTTGTTGCACTACACTCTGTCCCCTCTTCCAGGTCATCTATGTATATTGTAAACAGTTGTGGTCCCAGTACTGATCCCTGTGGCACACCACTAATCACTGATTTCCAACCGGAAAAGGTCCCATTTATTCCTACTCTCTGCTTTCCGTTCGCCAGCCAATTCTCTATCCATGCTAATACATTTCCTCTGACTCCGCGTACCTTTACCTTCTGCAGTAACCTTTTGTGTGGCACCTTATCGAATGTCTTTTGGAAATCTAAATACACCACATCCATCGGTACACCTCTATCCACCATGTTCGTTATATCCTCAAAGAATTCCAATAAGTTAGTTAAACATGATTTCCCTTTCATGAATCCATGCTGCGTCTGCTTGATTGCACTATTCCTATCCAGATGTCCCGCTATTTCTTCCTTAATAGTTTCAAACATTTTCCCCACTACAGATGTTAAACTAACCAGCCTATAGTTACCTGCCTTTTGCCTGCCCCCTTTTTTTAAACAGAGGCGTTACATTAGCTGCTCTCCAATCCGCTGGTACCTCCCCAGAGTCCAGAGAATTTTGGTAGATTATAACGAATGCATCTGCTATAACTTCCGCCATCTCTTTTAATACCCTGGGATGCATTTCATCAGGACCAGGGGACTTTTCTACCTTCAGTCCCATTAGTCTGTCCAGCACTACCTCCCTAGTGATAGTGATCATCTCAAGGTCCTCCCTTCCCACATTCCTATGACCAGCAATTTTTGGCATGGTTTTTGTGTCTTCCACTGTGAGGACGGAAGCAAAATAATTGTTTAAGGTCTCGGCCATTTCCACATTTCCCATTATTAAATCCCCCTTTTCATCTTCTAAGGGACCAACATTTACTTTAGTCACTCTTTTCCGTTTTATATATCTGTAAAAGCTTTTACTATCTGTTTTTATGTTTTGCGCAAGTTTACCTTCGTAATCTATCTTCCCTTTCTTTATTGCTTTTTTAGTCATTCTTTGCTGTTGCTTAAAATTTTCCCAATCCTCTAGTTTCCCACTAACCTTGGCCACCTTACACGCATTGGTCTTTGATTTGATACTTTCCTTTATTTCCTTGGTTATCCACGGCTGGTTATCTCTTCTCTTGCCGCCCTTCTTTTTCACTGGAATATATTTTTGTTGCGCATTGTGAAAGAGCTCCTTAAAAGTCCTCCACTGTTCCTCAATTGTGCCACCGTTTAGTCCTTGTTTCCAGTCTACTTTAGCCAACTCTGCCCTCATCCCACTGTAGTCCCCTTTGTTTAAGCATAATACGCTCGTTTCTGACACAACTTCCTCATCCTCAATCTGTATTACAAATTCAACCATATTGTGATCACTCATTCCGAGAGGATCTTTTACGAGGAGATCGTTTATTTTTCCTGTCTCGTTACACAGGACCAGATCCAAAATGGCTTGCTCCCTTGTAGGCTCTGTTACATACTGTTCTAAGAAACAATCCCGTATGCATTCTATGAATTCCCCTCCAGGCTACCCCTTGCGATTTGATTTGACCAATCGATATGTAGGTTAAAATCCCCCATAACTACTGCCGTTCCTTTTTCACATGCCTCCATTATTCCCTTGATTATTGCCCGCCCCACCATGAAGTTATTATTTGGGGGCCTATAAACTACGCCGACCAGTGACTTTTTCCCCTTACTATCTCTAATCTCCACCCACAATGATTCAACATTTTGTTCATTGGAGCCAATATCATCTCTCACAACTGCCCTGATATCATCCTTTATTAACAGAGCTACCCCACCTCCTTTCCCTTCTTGCCTATCTTTCTGAATCGTCAGATACCCCTGTATGTTTAATTCCCAGTCTTGGCCACCTTGCAACCATGTTTCTGTAATGGCCACCAAATCATACCCATTTGTAATGATTTGTGCCGTCAACTCATTTACTTTATTTCTAATGCTGCGTGCATTTAGGTAGAGTGTTTTCATCCTAGTTTTTAAACCATGATTTTTAGTTTTTACCCCTCCTGCAGCCCTTTTATATTCAGTGGCCCTTTTTATTTCTTGCCTTTTGGTTTCTCTGCCCTCCACTTTTACTCATCTCTTTTCTGTCTTTTGTTTTTGTCTCCTTTTTGTTTCCCTCTGTCTCCCTGTATTGGTTCCCATCCCCCTGCCATATTAGTTTAACTCCTCACCAACAGCACTAGCAAACATTCCCCCTAGGACATTGGTTCCGTTCCTGCCCAAGTGCAGACCGTCCGGTTTGTACTGGTCCCACCTCCCTCAGAACCTGTTCCAATGCCCCACGAATTTGAATCCCTCCCTGCTGCACCACTGTTCAAGCCACGAATTCATCTGTGCTATCCTGCGATTCCTACTCTGACTAGCACGTGGCACTGGTAGCAATCCCGAGATTACTACTTTTGAGGTCCTACTTTTTAATTTAACTCCTAGCTCCTTAAATTCGTCTCGTAGAACCTTATCCCTTTTTTTTAACCTATGTCGTTGGTACCAATGTGCACCACGACAACTGGCTGTTCTCCCTCCCTTTTCAGAATGTTCTGCACTCGCTCGGAGACATCCTTGACCCTTGCATCAGGGAGGCAACATACCATCCTGGAGTCTTGATTGCGGCCGCAAAAACGCCTATCTATTCTCCTTATGATTGAATCCCCTATCACTATCGCTCTCCCACTTTTTTTCCTGCCCTCCTGTACATCAGAGCCGGCCACGGTGCCATGAACTTGGCTGCTGCTGCCCTCCCCTGATGAGTCATCTCCCTCAACAGCACTCAAAGCAGTGTATCTGTTTTGCAGGGGGATGACCAGATGGGACCCCTGCACTACCTTCTTTGTACTACTCTTCCTGCTGGTCTTCCATTCCCTAGCTGGCTGTGGATCCTTCTCATGCGGTAAGACCAACTCACTACACGTGCCACTTATGTCATTCTCGGCATCGTGGATGCTCCAGAGTGAATCCACCCTCAGCTCTAATTCCGCAAAGCGGTCCGTCAGGAGATGGAGGCGGATACACTTCTCACACACGTAGTCGTCAGGGACACCGGAAGCATCCCTGAGTTTCCACATGGTACAGGAGGAGCATAACACTTGACCAAGTTCTCCTGCCATGTCTTAACCCTTAGATACCCTTAAATTGGTAATAACAATGTTACAGTTTACTTACTGATATAAAAAGAAAAAGAAAAGCTACTCACCAATCATCAGCCAATCACCAGATGGGACCCCTGCATTGGCTGTGACATCACCTTTTGATTCCTTTCTACTTCTTTTTTGCTTTCTCTCCCGCTGTAGCTGCACCGGTACGCCTTTTATAGGCCACTCCAACACTGCTCCCACCTCTCACCAACTGCCGCTGACTCTCGAGCTCCCGCTGGGCCTTTTATAGGCCACTCCAACACTGCTCCCACCTCTCACCAACTGCCGCTGACTCTCGAGCTCCCGCTGGGCCTTTTATAGGCCACTCCAACACTGCTCCCACCTCTCACCAACTGCCGCTGACTCTCGAGCTCCCGCTGGGCCTTTTATAGGCCACTCCAACACTGCTCCCACCTCTCACCAACTGCCGCTGACTCTCGAGCTCCCGCTGGGCCTTTTATAGGCCGCTCCAACACTGCTCCCACCTCTCGCCAACTGCCGCTGACTCTCGAGCTCCCGCTGGGCTTTTTATAGGCCGCTCCGACGCTGCTCCCACCTCTCGCCAACTGCCGCTGACTCTCGAGCTCCCGCTGGGCCTTTTATAGGCTGCTCCAACACTGCTCCCACCTCTCACCAACTGCCGCCAAGTTTCTCCTCATCTCAGTCCTAAATGGCCTACCCCTTATCCTAAGACTGTGTCCCCTGGTTCTGGACTTCCCCAACATCGGGAACATTCTTCCCGCATCTAATCTGTCCCGTCCCGTCAGAATCGTATACATTTCTATGAGATCCCCTCTCATCCTTCTAAACTCCAGTGTATAAAGGCCCAGTTGATCCAGTCTCTCCTCAGATGTCAGTCCAGCCATCCCGGGAATCAGTTTGGTGAACCTTCGCTGCACTCCCTCAATAGCAAGAACGTCCTTCCTCAGATTAGGAGACCAAAACTGAACACATTATTCCAGGTGAAGCCTCACCAAGGCCCTGTACAACTGCAGTAAGACCTCCCTGCTCCTATACTCAAATCCCCTAGCTATGAAGGCCAACATGCTATTTGCCGCCTTCACTGCCTGCTGTACCTGCATGCCAACTTTCAATGACTGATGTACCATGACACCCAGGTCTCTTTGCACCTCCCATTTTCCTAATCTGCCATCATTCAGATAATATTCTGCCTTTGTGTTTTTGCCACCAAAGTGGATAACCTCACATTTATCCACATTATACTGCATCTGCCATGCATTTGCCCATTCACCTAACCTGTCCAAGTCACCCTGCAGCCTCTTGGCATCCTCCTCACAGCTCACACTGCCATCCAGTTTAGTGTCATCTGCAAACTTGGAGATATTACACTCAATTCTTTCATCTAAATCATTAATGTATGTTGTAAAGAGCTGGGGTCCCAGCACTGAGCCCTGCGGCACTCCACTAGTCACTGCCTCCCATTCCGAAAAGGACCCGTTTATCCCGGCTTAAAATTAAAAATTTTCCCAAAATAAAAAAAACCAAAACACTAGAAAACCTTCAGGGGAACCCAGCCACCTGAATTGTTGGAAAAAAAATAAAGAAAAGAAGTGTACTAACCTTTTTTGCAGGTCTTCATATTTGCTGTTGAGATTAGACCTGCCTCCACGTGGCGGTCCTTTCCCTTGCTGCAGCAGAGGACCGCGCAGACCAAACTGGCAACGCAGCGGGCGGGAGGACACCGACACCTCTTGCACGTCAGCAGGCGGTTCCCAGCAGTCTTCCCTCCCTGCCGGCGGGGAGACTGCCCAGAAAACACGGCGGCAGCAGGCAGTGAATCCACCAGGTTCAGCCCCTAAGAAACTGAATGGTGTAGAAAAGCAAAGGGATACAGGTGAACAGATCAATAAAAGCATCATTGCAGATCAGCAAAGCAATCAAAAATGCTAACAAAGCATTGGGATTTATTTCTAGGGGTATAAAATTCAAAAGTTAGTGAAGTATATTAAACTTGTATAGGACCCGATCAGGCTGTGCTTTGAGTACTGTACACAGTTCTGGTCTCCATACTATAAAAATGACAAAGAAGCGCTGGAGAAAGTGCAAAAAAGATTTATAAGGATGGTACCAGAACTGAGAGAGATTGAACAGGTTGGGGCTTTTTTTCTTCAGAAATGAAGTCTTAGAGGTGACCTGATAAAGGTCTTTAAAATGGGTTGGACACGGAAGATTTGGATTAAATGTTTCCACTTGTGGATTTGTCTTTGTCATGTCCCAATCCAATGCTTCGATTGATGTCAGGTGGTCTATCTATCCGGTTTTATTCTTTTTATACTCTGGCGTAACGGCTTGGTACAACTGAGTGGCATGCTTGGCCATTTCAGAGGGCAGTTAAGGGGTCAACCACGTTGCTGTGGGTCTGGAGCTGCTAGACCGGGTAAGGACAGCAGATTTCCTTCCCTAGTTTCATGGTCACTATTACTGATACTAGCTTTTTATTCCAGATTTATTTAATGAACTGAATTTAAGTTTCCCAGCAGGCGTGGTGGGATTTTAACGCTTGTCTCGTGTGGAACTAATACAAAAGGAAAATATTGCGGATGCTAGAAAGCTGAAATACAAACCGAAAATACTGGAAATACTCAGCAGGTCAGGCAGCATCTGTGCAGAGAGAAACCGAGTTAACGTTTCAGGTCAATGACCTCTCATCACAACTGCAAGATGTTGGATTTATAACTGGTTTTAAGCAAGGGCAGGGGGAGGGGAGGAAAGAATGAAAGGGAAGGTCTGTGTTATGTATGTAATAACTCGATAGACTGAATACTGTAAACTAGCACAGGTGCAAACCTGGCTCGGCTTTATTAGGGCCCAAAGTGATTACGTTACATGATGGCTGGCCTTTTCTACCTGGGCCCCGCACACGTGTGTACAGCCCAATGACCTCCGACAGTGATGCCACCTGGTGGCTAGTAACCCCAAGCATACATATATGACAGTCTGTGATAGGGTGGAAGACAGGAGTGATTAAATAACAAAAGGTATGATTGTACAAGCCAAAATGAGATAGTAATGAGACAAGTAAAGGAACAAAAGATGGGTCTAGAAGAGGTGTAAATGGGAACGCCAGAATTATCAGCAGCTGGAAAAATGGGGGCAGATGTTGTGATCTGTAATTGCTGTAAAGTGCCTAAATCGAAAGGTGGGGTGCTGTTCCTCGAGCTTGCGTTGAAACAGTGCAAGATGTCAAGGACAGAGAGGTCAGAGTGGAAATTGAGTGGAGAATTAAAGTGACAGGCGACCAGAAGCTTGGGGTCACGTTTGTGGACTGAACTGAGGTGTTCCACAAAATGGTCACCCAAACTGCGTTTGGCCTCCCCAATGTAGAGGTGACTGCACCGTGAGCAGCGAATACAGCCTAAATTGCAAGAAGTAGAAGTAAATTGCTGTTTCACCTGGAAGGAATGTTTTGGGCCCCTGGACGGTGGGAAGGAGACGGTAAAAGGCCAGGTGCTGCATTTCCTGCGCTTGCACAGGAAGGTGCTGCGGGAAGGGAGAGGCTGTTTAGGATGGTTGAGGAGTGGACCAGGGTGTAGAGTCCTTACAGGAAGTGGGGTGGGAGAAGTGTAGTCTAGGTAGCCTATCCCCAGAAATGGAGACACAGAAGTCGAGGAAGGGAAGAGTCGGAGATGGACCATGTGAAGATGAGGGAAGGGTGGAAATTGGAAGCAAAGTGAATGACCTGTTCCAGTTCAGGGCAAGAGCAGGAAACGGTACCGACATAGTCATCAATGTACCGGAAAAAGAGGTTAGGTAGTGTATCTGTGTAGGACTTGAACAAAGAATGTTCCACATAATCCACGAAAAGGCTGGCATAGCGAGGACCTATAGCAACACCTTTTATTTGGAGAAAGTGAGTGGAGTCAAAGGAGACGTTTTTCAATGCGAGAACAAGTTCAGGCAGGTGGTGGAGTGATTGATGTTCAAGGAAGAAGCAGAGCGCCCTCAGGCTGGCCTGGTGCGGGTTGGAGGTTTAGAGGATTGGACGTCCATGGTGATGGAGTGCATATTCAAGCTTATCAGAAGTATAGCTCGGGCTCAAACACAAACTGAGATTGTGAATATCCTGGTACAACCTGAGACAATGGCCAGGGGAGGGATAGAATTGTTTGTGGAGGGTATGAAGTATATAGACATAGAAAATAGGTGCAGGAGTAGGCCATTCGGCCCTTCTAGCCTGCACCGCTATTCAATGAGTTCATGGCTGAACATGCAACTTCAGTACCCCATTCCTGCTTTCTCGCCATACCCCTTGATACCCCTAGTAGTAAGGACTTCATCTAACTCCTTTTTGAATATGGGGGGGGCGCGCTGAAGACCCTTTGGTATTCCCGATGTTCAGCTGGTAATAAGTTGTGGTTCATCCAGGACGAGTTACTCTTGTCCATGAGCCTGACACGGTTGCAGGGGTTGAACAACATTGGTGACACTGCTACAAGGCCGGGGGATTTCCACTGATTTCAGTGACACACAGGTGTGATATATATACACACATCTAGACCATCTTTAAAATGTTACTTTAGATTTTGAAAGCAGAAAGTGCTCTTTCTTTTACAATACACTTGTGTTTTAAAAAGCCTACTAAATATCATTGCTTTTTGCATTACAGGCCTATTGGATTTGGCAGCATTTTATGGAGAGAACAGTTTAAAAAACCTTTGTGAGCAGACAATAAAACAGGGCATTTCTGTGGATAATGCGATCACTTTATTGTCGGCTGCAGTGAAATATCAAGCAAAGGTAAAGGACTGAGAACAAACTATGCATGTGTTTGCATGTTCGTTATAAACCTCCTGCCTGCTTCACTGAGTTTACAGAGTGAATGTCCTTTCAGCTCATGTTATCATAGTATGATGCAGCACAGAAGGAGACCATTTGGCCCAGCATGCCAGTGCCAGCTCTTTGGTAGAGCTATCTGATTAGTCCCACTCCCCGGCTCTTTGCTCCTAGCCCTGTCATTTTTTTTTTCCCTTCAAGTATACAATTCCCTTTTGAAAGTTACTGTTGAATCTGCTTCCACCACCCTTTCAGGCCGTGCATTCCAGATTATCATAACTCACCGTATAAATCTGTGTCCTCTGGTTCTCGACCCTTCTGCCACTGAAAACATTTTCTCCATATCTCTTCTATCAAAACCATTCATGATTTCGAACACCTCGATCAAATTTCCTCTCAACTTTCTCTGCCTTAAGGAGAATGACCTCAGCTTCTTCAGTCTATCCACGTAACTGAAGTCCCTCATCCCTAGAACCATTCTAGTGAATCTTTCAGCACCCTCTCCAAGGCCTTCATATCCTTCCTAAAGTGTGGTGCCCAGAATTGGACACACTATACCAGTTGAGGCCTAACCAGTGTTTGATAAAGGTTTAGCATAACTTCCTTGCTTTTGTACTCTATTAATAAAGCTAGGGATTGCATATGCTTTTTTAACAGCCTTCTCAACTTGCCCTGCCACCTTTGAAGATTTGTGCACATACATCCCCAGATCTCTCTGTTTATGCAGCCCCTTTAATATTGTACCCTTTAGTTCAGTTTGCCTCTCCTCATTCTTCCTACCAAAATGTATCACTTCACGCTTCTCTGCGTTAAATTTCCTCTGCCATGTGCCTGCCTATTTCATTAGTCTGTCTATATCCTCCTGAAGTCTGATACTATGCTCCTCACTGTTTACTACATTTCTTTGAATGTATTTAAGGTGGAGATAGACAGATTTATGAATGATGAGGATTATGGGGAGCGGGCGGGGAAGTGGAGTTGAGGCCAAAATCAGATCAGCTGTGATCTTATTGAATGATAGAGCAGGCTCGAGGGGCCAAATGGCCTACTCCTGCTCCTATTTCTTGTGTTCTTATGAACTGGTCCCAATGCCCCAGGAATCTGAAGCCGTCCCTCCTGTATCATTTTTCCAGCCACCCATTAACCTGTATTCCTCCTACAATTCCTATACTCAATAGCGTGTAGCAATGGGAGTAATCCACAGATTACTAATGTTTGAGGTCCTGCTCTTTAATTTCCTCCCTACTCCTGAAACTCTGACTGCAGGACCTCAATCCTTTTCCTTCTGATGTCATTAGTTTCCACATGGAGCATGACTTCTGGCTGTTCCCCTTCCCCACTCTATAGAACAATTTGAAATCCAGCAATAGAAGTGTTTCTCTTGCCCTCACCCATCATAACATTTGAGATGATTTTAATAAAACTGAGAATCAACACCCAATTCAGTAGTCAAAGATTGCAGCCAAATTTAGCTTTATTGGAACAGCTGCACAAACCGGCAACCTTGTTTAAATTGGATGTTGGTACATTTTCTTCCGTTAACTTTTCCTGAGATAGGTTAGCGAAAGGAACCCTGTGGTCGATATGCCAAGATGTCTCTAGCTGTGTCGCCTCTAAACAGAATGTTATGGGTAATTGTGTTGAATTGCCTTTGGGTAAATTAAGTGCTGAATTGTTTTTCCAGGGGTTGGAAGAGTTTTGCTTTAAGTTCTGTGTCAATCATTTGACAGCCGTGACGCAAACACAGGGCTTTGGCGATATGGACCATGAGCTCCTGAAGAATTTCATCAGCAAGGCTGGCAAGCACGGAGCATTCCGGAACTGAAGCAGGAACTCTCGTATCGAGCGAAGGTGATGGCTTGATTCGGAAACTGAATGCACCAGGGGTCTCCTGGTCACCTTGGGTAGTTTCTTTCCTCTCCTCTTCCTCATCAGTTTTTCTGCCCCTATACCTTCAGGCATCAGCCCTGGAGGGGGCACAGTTCCACATGTGCCAACTGTGACTCTGCCCAAGTGGCCATTATTTTTTTTAGTCTTAAACAGGCTATTCAACTAGGGAGGTATTACAGCTGAGCTCCTCGCTTGGCATCCAGAGGTGCACAGTTCCAGCAAGGGTTTGCTGGACATGATCTGGAGACGAGCCCTGTGTTGATTTCCTTGCCCTTGCCCTAACCCAGGCATTATGGCCAGTTGCAGCGCCCCCCCACCGCTACCCCAACTGAGACTTGTTAATTCAGCACAGACCAGCTATCACACCTGGGACCTTCCATGTCTGCATGGTTCAGCTCAAGGTGAAATGACAAAAGAACCAAAGGCAACATTAGAAAAAAACTTCTTTACACAGCGAGTGGTTAGGATCTAGAATGCACTACCTGAAAGGGTGGTGGAGGCAGATTCAATCACTGCTTTGAAAAGGGAGTTGGGAAGTATCTGAGAGGAAACATTTTGCAGGACTACGGGGAAAGGGCGGGGGGATGGGACTAGCTGAGGTGCTCTTGCAGAGAGCCGGCATATGCTCAACGGGCCGAATGGCCTTCCATGGTGTAACTATTCTATGATTCTAAGCTCGCTGAACCATTGGTGAATCTTTTTTTTCAAGAAAAGGGTTAGCATCAGTCACAAGAATAAAATGACAGATTATGAAAGACAATCTCCCAATATGTTTTGCACGGGAGTGCCTAGTTAGCTAGTGTGAAAGACATCTATCTAATGTGCAATTCAGAACTAAGCATCATGGTTTTGCTTTAGGAATATTCTTATGGTTTGTTTAGTCGATGGTTTCATATCACACATTGAATCAGTCATTGCATCTACTTTAAGATGAGTGACAAACCATCATGTTATTTTCGTGAGAATTTTGCAATTCTAAAGATGTAATGCTTTCTTGAATCAATACAATTTTTGTAACAGTGAAGGCAAAATGAAGGAAATCAGCATGTCCCAGGTGACTCAACAGATTAAAAGTTTACTAATCAGAGTAGTAGATGTGAAAACTAGATTGCCAGCAAAATCTGAATGCTGTATCGATAGACACAAAATAAGGAGCTGGATAAACCTATGATTAGCAATGGGATGGAGGGAGGGAGAAATAACACGATTGAATGTTTTATGGATACAATTAATCCTGTGGTTGCTGGGAATATAAGCTATGGAATATAATCAGGTCATTTAGAATAAGTGTGCTGGTATGTCAATCATGAGAGGTTTTACTAGATTAAAATGGGAGCTTGATTTTCTTCCAAGTTTTAGCACTTCCCACAGTTTAACTGAGCAGAGTAGAACTCCTGGGTTTTCTCTCAGACATAGCCAAGTATTGCAGCCCCCTGCAGATGGCAATTGGAACTTTCCATCTGATTGATACAGAAAGAGATATATTTCACTTGTCCAGCATTTTAAAGCAGTTTCTGTTCTGACTGAGGGAGGAGATTCCCTCACACTCTGGATCTTTAGCTTCAGCTCTATCCAGGCTACAGCACAGATACAGTATCTCCTAACACTGCAAATCAGTGAACAGATGACCTTTTTGAGAATAGTGGGTACCTTTATTACATTACATTACGTTATGCAGCAGAAAACCCCCAAACCATTGTACTTTAAATCCTCAGATGCAGAATGGCAAGTGAAAATTATTTCTTAAAAAAAAATTCACTCTCAGGATGTGGGCATTTATTACCCATCCCTAGTTGCTTCGAGAAGGTGGTGGGTCTTCTCTAAATCAGAATTGCTAATTTGTCAGTTTTGGTTCCTTGAAATTTGAAGGCAATCTGTGCAGTTTATTACTGGTCTGTCATGTATAATAGTGGGGTGCAGTACTGGTGGGTACAGGCCATTCACTGTATAACACTGGGGTACAGTGGTGATGGGTATAGGTCTTTCACTAATATGGGGGAACAGTACAGGTGGGTACCGGTCTGTTACTGTATAACAGTGGGGTGCAGTACGGGTGGGTACAGGCCAGTGATCTCACATTTGAATGTAGATGGATGATTCTGCTCTGATCACTTTATGTGGCATTAGGTAACTATGTGCATTAGGACAATTAAAACCTTACTACTCGAAGCATATCAAAAAATATATAATTACACCTACAGATTATAGGTGTTAGGCTGGGACATTCCTTGGAGCTGCTCCTGATTTCCCTCCGGTGCATATGGCTCTGAGGAATTTACATAGGATATACGGCACAGAAACAGGCCATTCGGCCAACCAGTCCAGGATCATACATTCTGCTAAAGCTATTATGTGAGGAAGGGATGAAGTGGCTGGACCCTTACTTAACTATTGTTCTGAACTATCTTCTCTCCTTGTTCCATCAAATGGAGGTCCATCTGAACCTGTCATTGGCTGCAATCCAGCTTCTGTTTTAGGCTAACGAGTAAATGATTTGTGCAACCAGTTTGTGTTGGTTTTAACCAGACTCACCTGAGGATAGGTGCAGATTTGAACACAGCAGTACAGAGGTGGACTTGCACTGAATTTGTTCCATAGTGTCCATCCCCAGTCTATCTGCAATCCATTATGGCCATCTTTATCTTATTTTCTAACACGTACAGTTAACAGGCCAGCTTCTCACACTGCATTTATACGGAGCTGACTCAGATTACAGCACTGGGTCTTCTCGATTCGATTAACATCTCAGTTTACTCATGGACAGTTATTATAACACTTTTTTAAGGGGTGTGTGTTGGGTGAACATTTGACCTGTGTGTATCAGACCCCAGTAGCAAAGACTTAATCATGTTTGTCATTGACAACAGGAAGCAGATGTATGTAATAAATGTGCATTCAAATCCTTCCAATAGTTCATGAACATGCAAATTTAACAATAAAATTTAATAACTGGAAAATGTATTTATAAACTAATTTAGAGAAATGAATCTACCTAAATGTTACTACCGCCCTCAGTTATGTTTTTTTGTCGAGTGCTGTATTGAAGTTTTTGTTACAAATAGTGACTTAATACTTTGTCAAACTTTTTTCCCCCTTCAGAACTGTGATTTTTATGTTAAATTGTTGCATTTAAATTCAAGAATACTGTATGCTAAAGTATAAAGTGTTCAATATAGTTGGTTTATTTACATTGAAGTTACATACCTGGCTATGAAACTGGATGTTGGTATTGAGACTGTAACTTGTTTAATTAAAATTAAAGCATCTGACACTTGTTTGACTTGTATTCTCATTACATTTAAAATAAAGGATTAAAAAGTTTCAAGGTGGGGATACTATCAATCATTTCAGTATTTCACCTGCCCTGCTGCTACAAAGCTGTAGGATAGGTCATTCACAGGCAGGTACCCCTCCTGCATTATTGGGCCTACAGACTAGCAACACACCCTAATATGGGCAGTCAGCACAAAGCATGTTGGGATCCTGGTACACTCTGTGCACAAAGCTCGTTGGAACCTGTAAAATGTATTTTGCAGCTGCCCCGGTATGAGACAAGTGCCTGAGCAGCACAGTGCTCTGGATCCATTTGGAACGGATACTGAAGTGAAAGGACCATGGCACCTCTACCCCAGTACTGAACAGGCAGCCGCCAGCCTATCACTATTCTGCTGGTGCCCAAAATATTTCCCCTGGAGCTTGCGGTGCACAATGAGCAGAGTGCCAGAAAATGATTCAAGCATGTTGAGTGGTTAGTGGATGAGATCAATTTATTCAGGCACAGGACTAGGACATACTAGCAACAGCAGCACTATGTGCAGGGGTCAGATTACATGCAAAATCAGGAGTTTCCAACATACAGAACACTTCCATCCACCAAGTTTGCTGTGCCAAGCCTCCTGGACAGAGAACTATGCTGTTAAATTTTGTGCTGCAGTAGTGTTCCTCTTTTACTCTGCAACATCCACTGAACAGAAAACTATGCTTGTGGAGCATAGACGTGTTCAATGAGTTCATGGCTGAACATGCAACTTCAGTACCCCATTCCTGCTTTCTCACCATACCCCTTGATTCCCCTAGTAGTAAGGACTTCATCTAACGTCTTTTTGAATATATTTAGTGAATTGGCCTCAACAACTTTCTGTGGTAGAGAATTCCACAGGTTCACCACTCTCTGGGTGAAGAAATTCCTCCTCATCTCGGTCCTAAATGGCTTCCCCCTTATCCTTAGACTGTGTCCCCTGGTTCTGGACTTCCCCAACATTGGGAACATTCTTCCTGTGTCTAACCCCGTCAGAATTTTAAACGTTTCTATGAGGTCCCCTCTCCTTCTGAACTCCAGTGAATACAAGCCCAGTTGATCCAGTCTTTCTTGATAGGTCAGTCCCGCCATCCCGGGAATCAGTCTGGTGAATCTTCGCTGCACTCAATGGCAAGAATGTCCTTCCTCAGGTTAGGAGACCAAAACTGTACACAATACTCCAGGTGTGGCCTCACCAAGGCCCTGTACAACTGTAGCAACACCTCCCTGTCTTTGTGTGGTTTGGCTTTGCAGACAGGCAGAGACCGAACAGAGAGTAGGGGTCATCCTTCTAAAGAACCACTGCGAAGGCTGCAGTCCATCTGAGAAACTAGTCTGAGTTTGTACGCTGTGAGGAAAAACTAGGAGCACACATGTTGCAGAAGGTCCTGAAACACATGCAGTGCCCTGCTTTGTATATTTAAATTGATCCAACATTGATGGGGACTCTTAAAAACCACAAGGACCAATATGGTCCTACATTACAAGTGACTACACTCCAAAAATACTTCATTGGCTGTAAAGCACTGAGAGACATCCAGTGGTCGTGAAAGGTGCTATATAAATGCAAGTCTTTCTTTATGGTGGCAGTTATGCTGCTGCAGATTAGATGCAGGTCTGTACACCGAGAAATTGCTATACATTGCACCCAATTTACACCAAAGAAACAAACCGGCAATACACATTCCAGTTTTTACCCCACTATGCTCCAATCACTTTTGGTGAAAGTGATCCACACAAGTGCCAGGATGTCATTTATAAAATGTGTTTCATCATCATCATAGGCAGTTCCTCATATCGAGGATGACTTGCTTCCACACCAAAAAAGGATGTGTTTGCCGGTGTTTCAATGAAGGACCTAATATTCCAGGTCCCAAACTACATGTTGAAGGGTGGAAGATGCCTGTGCGTGGATTTTTTTTAACGTGGTGTGGCCGTTGCACACAAGTCACCCACACGGGCTTGACAGAGCTCGGTCTTGGTCCAGTGGCAAGAATTAACCAAGACGACTGGAGACCAGCTCTGCTGTACGGACCTAGTGCACGCACACATTGCAGTGCCCCTGGGCCCTTGCCTCTTCTGGGCCCCAATTATGTCTCACCACTCCTGCGCCCCGACCTCACCATTGCCGCTGTACCTGCCCACACTCCAATCAGCAACCTGGATCTTGGTGACATCTAATCCAGTCGCCCTCTTCACAGTCATCGCTCTCCAGCACACGCTGTACCTTGAAGTAGTATGTTCCTTTGACAGCCCCAACCTGCTGATAGTCCTTGCAAGTCAGGGCTGCCGCACCGAATGCCGAGTCGGGTTGCACGTAATGTGTTTGATAACCCTGTGCTAAATAGAGATGGGCTTCTTATATGATGATTCTAACATTGGAGAATAGGCTAGGAAGAGGAGTCGGTCATTTGGCCCATTGAGATACTCTGCCATTTTGCTAACTAGGGCAAGTCCATCTTTTCAATCCCAATTTCCTGCCACATCTGTGGACTTACATCTCAACTTTAAAAAAAGGAGGGGAATAAATGAAGTGCATGGGGGCAGTGTTACATCACTGTGCTACTTCTGGTTTCATTATTTTAATATTTCACCTACTTGAAATGACATAGGTGAAACGGGCCAGACAGTTGGAATGTTCTGCTGTTGAGTTCTCACATCCCCGACTGGGAGGCAAATGTCATTGACAGCTTAGACATCGGCAGGAGTTCTTTTTTAAAAAAAGGATTGGCCAACCAACCTTGTGTTCCTGAATCTTCAGCTACAACAAAAAGCAATCTCGCAGACACTTTTTACAGATTTTTATTCACTATATATATAAAAAAAATCAATTTATAAAAACAGTACCTTAATCCATAATGTGCAGTACAAATAGATTTCTTGCTGAACAAAACATGAGTACAGACTATGCTTTTGACCAGAAATATGGAAAGATATTTAACCCACATACTGATTAACCATTTAAGTCCAATGACAGCTGATACCTATGGGTCAACTGTATGGATTTTGCAGAGCTGTTATAGACAGGAACAGTTTACAAGTTCTCACAGTCACCTGTCACAAACAAAGTAATCTGACATCAACACAGTGATCCCAACCATGAGTCATTAACACTGCCTCTTTCAGAGTGCAATTTTAGAAGCATTTACCACAAGCCTAGTATTACAGCACGGATCTTCACAATTTGTTCATCAAAATGTTTAAGAGACCTTCAGCAACATTTTGTTTTAGTAGTCTGCATTTCAATTGTGAAGGCTATGTCTTGTATATTTGAGGTATATAAGCCTGTGCTCAGTAGTGTGGCTTAATTTTCATGCCTTCGCACATAATGCTATTACACGTGCTGGTAACCTCTGCAAAATTAAATAGTGCATCAGTTTAAAACTCTGAAAAACATGAAGTCTGGTACCATTTCAATGCACAAATCAAAAGCAATAGTGCACTTTGCCACATCATTACATCTTACTCTTATAGGTATCAGCCATGGCTCAGTGATAGCACTATCGCCTCTGAGCCAGAAGGTCGTGTGATCAAGCCCCACTCGAGACTTGAGCACATAATCTAGGTTGGCACTTCAATGCAGTACTGAAGGAATGCTGCACTGTCAGAGGTGCCATCTTTTGGATAAAATGTTAAACTGAGGCCTTGTCTGCCCTCTCAGGTGAATGTAAAATATCCCACGGTACTAAGATCAGGGGAGTTCTCCGTGTCTTGGCCAACATTTATCTCTCAAGCAACAACTAAAATAGATGACCTAATCATTTATTTCATTACTGTTTGTGGGTCCTTGCTGTACACAAATTGGCTGCCACATTTCCTGCATCACAACCATACTTCAAAAGTACATTGACTGTAAAGCGCTTTAGGATGTCCTGAGGTTGTGAAAGGCGCTATATAAATGCAAGTTCTTTCTTATGTCTTATTGCAAACTTAAAGCATTTGTCTCAATACCAGAACCAAAATTTTGATAGGCACATTTGCTTGCAACGTGAAGACAATTCAACTACAGACAAACTTGCTTCTAGTTTGTAAAAAGTAAAATCTCAGACATAAATAAAAACATTAATAAAATTGAAACAGCACATTCTGTGCAAATGCTACATATTTAGGGCCATATTTTCCTCTTTTGTGAATTGCCTTTATTTCATTGGTTTTTACAGACCCAAATCAAAATGGCAGGTGTGCAGATGACTTCACGTAAAATAACGTGAAATAGTTACTGGAACTTAAAAAAAAAATGACCACTCTGAACACACCTTCAACAATGGGCCTTCTACATCTCAATTGGCACCAGTAGAAATGGCAAATATTTTGTGCATCTAACTGTAGAGTGTGCAAAACTTAAAAAAAATAACGCAAGTTGATGGAATTCCATTTCATTCACTGGGACACGGGGGTCCTGACTCACAGCATGTTTGAGAAATGCAAAGAACGTTTTGAAACAGGGCAGACCAAATTTCTGCCAGATACAAAAAGTGTAGCTGTGCATCACAGACTCAACCACCGAGAGGACCCAGCAGCAGCATCACAACTTGAACAGAGCATCAAGCTGAGGTCAGAATATCATCCTGTCTTTATATGGAAATGAAGGAAATATATAGGTAATGAATTTAAAAGAGGGAGTTGTTTTCTATAAGAACTGCAACATATCATTTAAAACAGCAGACTAATGCAAATTGCACTAGACATGCCAGAGAAAGAAGCACAGGCGAGTGGGGCTGAAGATTTAGCAGAGGTGGAGGTTGCTGAGGGCCAGCTAATAATACTTTGTGGAGGTCTGGAGTGCTGAATACCCCTTGTTCATTGCTGCAGGATTCAGATTATTCCAGGGGATCATTTTTGCAAATGCTCAGAGTAGTGGTAAAATCAGGAGAGGGGTACAATATTTTCTTCCATCAGTCCTGCCGTGTCGATTACTCAAACTTTTTATTAAACTTCACGAGGAGGAAAATATGACCCTTAAGGCATAGTGTTTAGCAAAACAATTCTCTAAAATGACTTAAACTCTCTAACTGGAGGTTATAAAAGGAAATAAACCCCTGATAAAACAAAATCTGGGAAAGGGAGGGGGAAAAAAAATCAGCCATGATCAGAATTGATGGAGATTCTGCCGCAGAGGATCATGCTCATGCAGTGCGGACGTATTCCTGAGTCAGATGAGGCGGCTAATGTCAGTTTTCCTCCCTCTCCACATCATCGTTCCCATCTTTCAGTTTCTGTTCTTGCATCTTAGTTCTTGTGGATGCTATACAGAGATATAAATGAAACAGAATGAATATTTTCTCGACCAAAGCGACAGAACCAGTTTAGTATGCTCAATATAGAGGAGTACTGGAATTTTAATACAGATAGAATTTATGATCTGAATTATACAGCAGCCATTTTAGCCACAC
Source organism: Pristiophorus japonicus (assembly GCF_044704955.1). NCBI lineage: Eukaryota > Metazoa > Chordata > Chondrichthyes > Pristiophoridae > Pristiophorus > Pristiophorus japonicus. Next base: position 129,140,772 of record NC_091987.1, read on the forward strand.
CCATCACAGCTGAAAACTCACAGAATATATGTCATGTTAAATGACTGGACTTAACGGTTGTTGTTATTAGATTTCTGCTACATTGCTCTGCCTGACTAGGTGACCTACAAAGGCACTTTAAACCCAATACCTTATTATATGAGTCTATTTACCTTTTGGAGAAGGTTAAGCTGACTTACCCCATCTTTCCAATTCACTTGTTATTTGGACCCTTAAAACAACTTTTCATTAATTCTCTTTGTACATCTTGGATTGCGTCACTTCAAAGTCTCCTCAGTTCCAAACATACTATTGGACACTTATCCTATCAAATACTTTAATGTAACTCGTGCGGAGAACAATTTAGCAAAAGGGAAATAGAGTAAGGAAATAAAATCAAATGGACTAGTTATAAACGGGATAGACTGAAGTAATGGGAGGGGGTAGCTTAGACAAAAAAATACAGGAAAAGGAGCTGTGTTAAAGCAAAAAAAAAGGTTAAAATGCATGTACCGCAATCCACAGAGATTGGGAAATAAAATGGTGAAGCAAATATTTTACAGGAAGCATTAACAGAAACCTATTTGTAAACTGGATAAGAATGGAAAATAAACATGTCAGGATATAGGGGGGATTAAAAAGATAAAAGGAGATGGAGTGGCAATAATGGTTAGAGAGAGAATACATGTTGCAGGGAGAGATGATGTAGATGAGGAAGGGGTACAGACGCTGAAAGGTAAAAACAAGCTTGCTCTTTTTATACACATAAGTACACACCTCCAAATTATGGGAAAGAAATTTGTAGTCAAATTGGGGAGATGAGTAGGCATAACAAAATTGTTTCAGGAGATTTTAATTATCCACTTACCGAATGGGACAGAAAGAGGAAAGGGAATGGAATTCCTAATATGTATACAGGACTCCTTCCTCAAGCAGTGCATTTGGCTTATGAGGCCAGAGGCTTTGCTAGATGTGGTTATGAGTAATGAAATAGATCAAGTAGATGAGCTAAATGTGGGCAAACACCTTGGGAGTAATAACCACAATATGATGAGGTTAAAGGTTTAACTACTAAGAGGGAAAGTCAGTACAAAACCTATAACACCAGACTGGATTAGAGCAGATTTTAGAAAGCCTGAGGTGAGGTGGAAGGACAAACTGGCACACATGACTGTACAGCACTGGTGGGATGGTTTTAAAAAAGATTGCAAAGGTACAGAATAAATATATCCCATTAAAAATGAAACTACCAATACTTTTATGATCCATGGATAAACAAAGAGATTAGAAGTCAATTAAAATCGAAGTGACACATTTTGGTAGAAGAACGAGGAGAGGCAATATAAACTAAAGGGTACAATTCTAAAAGGGATCCATGAACAGAGAGACCTGGGGGTATATGTGCACAAATCGTTGAAGGTGGCAGGGCAGGTTGAGATAGTGGTTAAAAAAGCACACAGGAGATTGGGCTCCATAATTGGAGGCATGGAGTACAAAAGCAAAGAAGTTATGATGAACTTTTATAAAACACGGGTTCGGCCTCAACTGGAATAGTGTGTCCAATTCTGGGCACCGCACTTTAGGAAAGATTTGAAGGCTTTAGAGATGGTGCAGAAAAGATTTACAAAAATGGTTCCAGCGATGAGGGACTTCCATTACAGGGATAGACTGAAGAAGCTGGGGTTGGTCTCCTTGGAGCAGAGAAGGTTGAGGAGAGATTTGACAGAGGTGTTCAAAATCATGAGGGGTCTCGACAGAGTAGATACTGTTCCCATTGGCTAAAGGATTGAGAACCAGAGGACACAGATTTAAGGTGATTGGCAGAAGAAGCAAAGGCAACAAGAGGAAAAACATTTTTTACGCAGCAAGTGGTTAGGATCTGGAATGCACTGCCTGAAAGGGTGGTGGAGGCAGACTCAATCGTGGCTTTCAAAAGGGAATTGAATATAAATAGTTTCAGGACTGCGTGGAAAGGGCGAGCGAGTGGGACTAGCTGAAGTCCCTTACCGGCACGGGCTCGACGGGCCAAATGGCTTCCTTCTGCGCTGTAAGCATTCTATGAAAATTGATAAGGGCCTATTAGGACTACAAGAATAACAATAATGAAAAAAAAGAAAAGAGAAGAAAATAAAAGTAGAGGTTAAGAGCAAGAAAAGGAACACTAAAAGGGAGTAAGAGGAAAAGATTACAAAAATATCAAAAGGAATAGTGCATCAATAAAAAGAGTATTGTTAAAAGTGAGGTGGGACCCGAGAGGACCCGACTGTCAATTTGCAGAGGATTAGCAAAAAAATGCCAGATATAGTTCATAAATACTTTGCAGCCGTTTTTATTGAAGAGAAAGATATCGGTGAGGAGGTGAATTCTGAAGTGGTTGAGAACGAGATGAGTGATTTTGTGATATATAAAAAGGAAAATTTTATGTAAGTTAGACTAAAGGAAGACAAAGCACCAAAGCCGAAGGGATATATCCTGGGATCCGAAGGTGGAAATAGCGGAGTCCCTAGAAATTATATTTCAGGGCTCTATTGGGTGTGGATGCGTGCCAGAGGACTGGATAGAGGCCAATGTAGTACTCATTTTAAAAAAAGGAGAGAGAGCTGATTCTGGGTCATTACAGACCGTTAATTTAACATCTGTGGTTAGGGAACATTTGAGAGTCTGTAATGAAGAATTAAATGACCAGGTATCTAGATAAGAGAAAATAGAAGTAGCCAGCACAGATTTTAAAAAAGGACAATTTACCCTTCAGAAAACTCAGAATTCTCTGATGTGGTAACACACATGGTAGATGGGTGGAAATGGAGTGGATGTAGTATACATGGACTTCAGGAAAGCCTTTGACCAAATATCACACATGAGATTATTAGAAAAGATTAAAGAGTATGGAATTAGGGGGAGGATAGCAAACTGGATTTAAAATTGGTTAAAGGGGAGAAAACAGAGAGTAGGAGTTAAAGGCAGTGTTTCAGAGTGGTAGGAAATGGTGAGTGGTGTCCTGCAGAGTTCAGTTCTGGGGCCACTTCAGTTCACTGTGTATATCAATGATTTGCATATAGGCTGAAGGAAGTTGTTTTGGAACTGGATGATGATACCAAAATAGGAGGTATCGTTAATTCTTTAGATGATCAAAGGAAACTGTAAAGCAATATTGATAAAATAGAGGAATGGACTAAAAAGTGACAGATGGGATCCAATGCAAGTGTGAGATGATGCATTTTGGTAAAAGAATGAACAGCAGCAATTACACTCTGGATTGAAGTAGGCACAGTGCTGGGGAAGAGTACTGGGATTTGAAAATACAGGTTATAGAAACAGAAAAATCATAGAAATTTACAGCACGTAAATAAGGAGGCCATTTTGGCCCATCGTGTCCGCGCCGGCCGACAAAGAGCTATCCAGCTCCTGGTCCATAGCCTTGTAGGTTAAGGCACTTCAAGTGCACAGCCAAGTACTTTTTAAATGTGGTGGACATGAGGTTCACAGGACATTAAAGACAGCACCTCAGGGCGAAAATTAATTACAAATACGAAGAAAGTGTTGAAAATTTGTTTTGCTTCCCACTAGTTTGGCTGAATGGCTTGTTTCTGTGTTTTCATTTTTATGCATATAATTTGGTGGGGTCACATTAACATGGTACTCAGCGACAACGCAACCACTTTTGACCTGTATTCTATCCCTCCGATATGATGACCCACATTATTTTTTTTTTTAACTGTAGTGTCGCAATGGATAGCCGCTTCTTGAATTATCCACAGTAACACCAAGATTGATTAAATTAATTCTGTGGTTATTCTAAGTTTTGATTTGGATAAAGTACTTAAAAACAATGAAAATAAACGATAACTGGATAAATGATTATGATAACTAGATCGTAATCTTAACTAGGGGTTTTGATTAATCACAAGACTGAATGTGAACTCATCCTGAATTCCAAAAAATTCAGATACAGGGTAATTTACTTTTAAGGTTTATGCTTGAGAGAATGTTAGCCAAGGCCTGGTGAGAATGTACCGCATCACCAAATGACTACAAGGGTTGAGAAATAAGAGCATGTCTGGGCATCTCCTGTGGTACGTTATCACAAGAAATGACAGTCATACATAAACACATTGCAACTTGCTGACAGCATCACTGGGGTGGGAAGATAACCATTTCCTGAGGCTGGGAGGGACAGAAAAGTAAGTAATCTCAGGGGTTTAGTCAAACTATTCTTTATTTTGTTGTTGGTCTGCTCTCTGGGAGCCTTCCTGGGAGTGTCCTCCAGCTCTAACCAGCATTGTATAAGTCATGTGAATTCACCTGAAGTATAGGCAAGGTACTGTCACTGACTCACACTTTCCAAACTGATGCAGAGGATCATTTATTGTACTAGCAGGAAAGACTGATGAGGATGGGGCTCTTTTTTCTGAAAAAAAGAATGAGGGGAACCTGATAGAAGCCTTTAAAATTATGAAGGGGTTTGATAGGGTAGACAGAGAGGATGTTTCCACTTGTGGTGGAGTCCAAAACTAGGAGCCATCAATATAAGATAGCCATTAATAATCCAATATGGAATTCAGGAGAAACTTCTTTACTCAGAAAGTGATTAAAATGTGGAACTCGCTACCACACGGATTACTTGGTCGAATAGCATAGATACATTTAAGGGAATCTCGATAAATACATGAAGGAGAAAGGAATAGGCGGCTATGTTGATCGGGTGAGATGAAGTAAATAGAGTGGGAGGAGGCCCGTGCATAAATACCGTTGTGCCGAATGGCTTGTTTCTGTGCTGTTGCTATGTAATTATATGTGCTTACCACAAGTTTAAGCCAGTTTTAATTGTGGACTTACAAATGAAGGAGGTTTGGCTGGCTGTTATTTTAGCACCAACATATCATGTAGAGTACACATTCAAGATGCTAACTCACATTATGGGGTAGTATTTATGTCCATTTGTAAATTCTGACATGGGTTTAATATCAGTAAATTGGAAATCATCATGGAATAAAACAGCAACTGGGCCAATTATTAGGGGTAGGGAGGGTTGATCCCACTATTTAGCCATGGCCTAGCTAATTATCTTCCTGTAAATTCCATTATGTAGCGCACTCGATTGCTGTTGTAAGTAAACACAACAGACTGCGCATTAATCTACACTGGTGGCATAAAGTACCGTATATACTCGCGTATCATGCGACTTTTGAAGACCTAAATTGTAACCTAAATTTGGGGGGTCGCATGATACGCGAGATACAAAATTTGCGGGTGTGAAGTGCTGGCCAAGATTAGGCTGTTAGTCTGTTAAGCAGACCGTATCCACGCTGAATCTCGGCAGGTATCTCCTGGGCTGGATTGCAGCCTCTATTGTCGCTTGTACTGTATCGGGGGGGATATGAGAGAGTCGCGGAGGTCGGGGGGGGGGGGGGGAAGAGAGAGTCGCGGAGGTCGGGGGGGGGGGGGGGGAGGAAAGAGACCGGACCGGATCCGACCTGACCCCCGCTCTCCCTACCCCGGCGACCCGACCTCCACTCCCCCAACTCCCCCCACACCCGGCAACCCGACCTCCGCTTCCCCCCGGTGACCCAACCCGACCTCCTCTTCACCCCCCCCACCCCCCCGGCGACCCGACCTCCGCTCCCCAACTCCCCCCCCACCCGGCAACCGACCTCCTCTTCACCCCCCCCCCCCGGCAACCTGACCTCCGCTCCCCCAACTCCCCCCCCACCCGGCAACACGACCTCCGCTTCCCCCCGGTGACCCAACCCGACCTCCTCTTCACCCCCCCGGCGACCCGGCCTCCACCACCCACAACTCCCAAACACAGTAGAGGCTGTGGCTGAACGACGCTAGTCAAGTCAGCTGGAACGATTGCTGTATCGGTGTTCGATTCGCGAATAGCTTTCACAGCAGAATCCACTCGATGTTTCATGTTAAGGTCTGTATTCGATCTCAAAAAAGTGACTCGCATGATACATGAGATATATGGTAAAATCATGTTTTGGGGACGAAAATTTAGGGGTCGCATGATACGCGAGATCGCAGGATACGCGAGTATATACGGTAAGTATAATGGGAGACGCTACTAAAATTGTTTAGTCAGTCAGTCAAAGGAAACAGAAAATAGGAGCAGTAGTAGGCCATTCGGCCCTTCGAGACTGCACCGCCATTCAATATGATCATAGCTGATCCTCTATCTCAACACTGTATTCCCGCTTTTTCCCCATATGCCTTGATGTCTATTATTTCTAGAAAACTATCTCCCTCTTAAATATATTCAGTGACTTGGCCTCCATAGCGTTCTGTGGTAGAGAATTCCACACGTTCACCACCCTCTGAGTGAAAACATTTCTCCTTATCTCGGTCCTAAATTTCCTACCCCGTATTCGGAGACTGTGACCCCTTGTTCTAGATTTCCCAGCCAGGGGAAACATCCTCCCCGCGTCCAGTCTATCCAACCCTGTCAGAATTTTATACATTTCAATGAGATCCCCTCTCATTCTTCTAAACTCTAGTGAATATGGCCTAGTCGACCCAATCTCTCCTCATACGACAGTTCTGCCATCCCAGGAATCAGTCTGGTGAACCTTCGGTGCACTCCCTCTATGGCAAGTATATCCTTTCTTAGGTAAGGAGACCAAAACTGCACAGAATACTCCAGGTGCGGTCTCACCAAGGCCCTGTATAACTGTAATAAGACATCCTTGCTCCTGTACTCAAATCCTCTTGCAATGAAGGCCAACCTACCATTTGCCTTCCTAACTGCTTGCTACACCTGCATGTTTACTTTCAATGACTGGTGTACAAGGACACCCAGGTCCCTCTGTACATCAACACTTCCCAAGCCATCACCATTTAAATAAAGCAAGTGTACATTCCTGTGTCCTGGAGTGAGTGAGTCTATGTGGGATTGAAGGATAGTTCTACGTTATACAGATACAGTTCCATCTTTTACATCATGATTATTAGTTTGATATATTTTCCTGGCAGGATTGGCAGCAGCTTATGGAGTTGGTACGTGTGTGATGCAATGGAGTTGTTAAGTGCTGGCTTCTTTCTCCCACTTACTACTGCCGACATCACCCAGGGTCAAGACCATCCCTAAACTGGAGGACTGAGACATGAGCTATTTAATAATACAGCAGAATCCAGTTATTCTACCTGATTTAGCCAGTAATCCAACTGATCACTATGACTGATGGTGATCTCCAATGTCTATTGTAGCTGATTAATCAGTAGCTCAGTCTCTCCTCTGATGAATTGTTACGAATGATAATGCTTTCATCTTTCCATTCAATTTTGGCCCAAAACCGATACACTGAACACTTGGCAGCTGTGAGGTGCCAATGGATGTCTTACACTGGCTTTGGGCTGAAAATGAATGGAAAATAAAGCACTGAAGCTGTTTTTACAGAGCAGATGATTATTGGGAAGCGTCCTAATGGTGGGGCTCTCCAGCATGTACATTTGTGATTCGTGCAGCTAGACTCACTGGGGAGATAGAACTAAACCAGGGAGTTATAGACCGTTTAGCTTAACATCAGTGGTAGCAAAAACACTAGATCCCTTTAAAAGTTAAATAACAAAACATCTAGAGACAGAGATTATATATTTTGTTAAGAGTCAGCGTGGAATCTAAAGAGAGTCAGATTTAAGCAAACTTAACGAATTATTTGAAGGAGTAACAGAAAGAGTACACCAGGGTAATACAGTGGATGTGCTGCACGTGGATGTTCAGAAGACCTGCGATAAGGTCCCAGATAAGAGACTCATGACAAAGTGTGGAGTCAGGGATCAGGTAGCAGGATGGATTGAAAGAGGACTACAAAACAGAACACAGAGGGTGAGCGTTAAGGGAAGTTCCTCGGACAGGTAAAGAGTGTGAAGGTTTGTCCTGAAGGGGTCTGTGCTGGGACCAATGTTGTTCACCAAATACAGAAATGATTTGGAGTCAGCAATTGGAGGTATGGTGTTGAAATTTACAGATGATAGCAAATTGAGAGGACAGCTAATAATGAGGACGGCACCAAAATACAGGACAACATAAATAGGCTTCCAGAATGGGCAGATAAACGGCAATTACAATTCAATTTAGTGAAGTGTGAGGTGGTGTAGGATCCGTTCCTCCCCAACAGTAAAAATTGGACTATTGAATATAAAAACTCAGAACTGCATCACAGCTTGCAAAAAGAGCTGGGCAGGAAAGGATTAATTCTTACACGGTAGCTGTTGTGTATGGAGAAAGAGTCAGACGAAAGAGTCAGACTGAACACTGTGAGCTCAAAGTAAACTGTGATCATAGTCTTCTATTGCAGGTCTTCAGAGTGCCTCTCCAACCTGTGAAGCCTTAAATATCCATGCTCCCAAAGGATTATGGGATCCCTTGGGACTCCGTTGAATGAGCCCTCTGGTGGCTGTACAGAGTAAATAGAAGTCCACATATATAATAGTAGCCAAACCATCAAACATCATGAAGGACTATGATACAGGATATCTCTATCGACCTAAATCACCAGACAATGGCAGCAGGAGAGAGACATTCACACCTTAATGGTTTCCTGTTTGAAAAGATACAGGAACATTCATATATTCATTTACCTTAAGTGGTTACATTATTTAAAAAACGTACCCTGGATTGTGGGTACAGAAAGGCTGGCATCAGGATAGTCCTAGATAATGGACCGGACCCTGAGCCATTTGGATATGAATGCTACTAGAAACCAACAATTAAGTCACCTTGAGAAGGTTACTTTGTAAAGGACCTCACCCGACAGACAGGCGGGGGCCAAGGTAATCACGGACAATGACTCTAGATGAGGAACAATTAGCCATCAAGAGCTCACATTTGATGCAGCCATCGTGCTAAATCTGTTCCAAGATTGCAAGTTTTTTTTAATTTCAAAATATACTTTATTCATATAAAAAATTTGTACAGTACATTCAAAAGCAGTTCAGTACGTTTAGCTGCGGTCAGCAATCCCATACACTACATTTGGGTGCTGACGGCAGTTCCGTTCGATACATTTCCTTGCTTTTCAGTTCAAGTACAATTTGGTACAATACGGGATACCTTGTAGTACATTCAACAAAATTACATTCCATGTGTCACTATACATTACACGGAATGGGTGACGGTACATTTAAATTTTTTTTTCTTTTCAACGTACATTACGAAACAGACCTTACATTGTACATGGCACTACATAGGTGTTGACAGATCATGGTGCTCCATGTACACGAAAAAGAAGTTACAAGTACAGCCCGAGGGGAGTTTTGTACTGATTCCTGCCCCTGGGTTTACCATGGCAGAAGGGCTTTAAACTGTGGCCCTTCCCCACCGTGCCTTTGCGGCGACTGCATCAATTTTAAGTGCGTCCCTCAGCACGTAATCCTGGATCTTGGATTGCGCCAGTCTGCAACACGCAGACGTGGACATTTACTTGCTCTGGAAGACCAGCAAGTTTCGGCAAGACCAAAGAGCGTCTTTGACCGAGTTGATGGCCCTCCAGCAGCAGGTGATGTCTGTCTCGGTGTGTGTCCCTGGGAACAGCCTGTAGAGCACAGAGTCCTGTGTTACGGAGCTGCTTGGGATGAACCTCGACAGCAACCACTGCATTTTCTTCCAGACCTGCCTTGCGAAGGCGCAATCCTGAAGGAGATGGGTGACAGTCTCGTCCGCCCCGCAGCCGACTCGGGGGCACCGTGCCGTGTTGCTGAGACGTCGGCTGTGCATGAAGGCTCTGACGGGTAAGGCCCTCCTCACCGCCAACCAAGCTACGTCTTGGTGCTTGTGCGAAAGCTCTGGCGATGAGACGTTCTGCCAAATGAGTTCGACAGTCCACTCGGGGAACCACCCGACAGGGTCCACCCTCTCCTTCTTTCGTAGAGCGTCCAGGATGTTACGTGCTGACCACTGTTTTATGGCCTTGTGGTCAAAGGGGTTTTTTGTGAAAAACTTTTCCACAAAGGACAGGTGGACAGGCATGGTCCAACTGGTGGGGCCGTTTCGAGGCAGCATGGCCAGGCCCATCCTTCGCAACGCCAGGGACCGATAGAACCTCAGCACGTAGTGACACTTGGTGTTTGCGTACCGGGGGTCTGTGCACAGCTTGATGCAGCTGCACACAAAGGTGGCCCTCAGGATGAGGGCCACGTTCGGAACATCCTTTCCACCACTGTCCAGAGATTTGTGCATTGTGTCTCTGTGGACACGTTCCATTTTGGACCTCCAGACAAAGTGGAAGACGGCTCGGGTGACTGCCACGGCACAGGAGCGAGGGATGGGCCAGACCTGTGCCACGTGCAGCAACCCCAAGAGCACCTCACTCCTGATGACCAGGTTCTTTCCTGCCATGGAGAGGAAGCACAGCTTCCACCATCCCAGTTTTTTCTTCACTTTGGCGATACGCTCTTCCAAGTTTTTGGCACACGCCCCTTCCGCTCCGAACCATATTCCCAACACCTTCAGGTAATCTGGTTTCACGGTGAAGGGAATAAAGGATCGGTCGGCCCAGTTGCCGAAGAACATGGCCTTGCTTTTGCTGCGATTGACCTTCGCGCCCGAGGCCAGTTCAAACTGGTCGCAGATTGTGAGCAATCTGCGGACCGACTGCGGATCCGAGCAAAAGATGGCCACGTCGTCCACGTACAGGGAGATCGTGACCTGAGCGCCTCCGCTGCCTGGGATCGTCACCCCTCTAATGCCCGCATCCTTCCTGATGGACTCGGCAAAGGGCTCGATACAACACACAAACAAGACAGACGAGAGAGGACAGCCTTGCCTGACTCCAGATCTGATCGGAAAGCTTTCAGTTTCCCATCCGTTGTTCCAAGATTGCAAGTTGGTTTTTGGTATAAAGACGACCCATTTTCAAAGGCAAAGGGCTCAGCAGTACAGAAGCAGTACAGGAACAGCAACAGAAGCCAGACAGTCTTCGGGACACAAGCTGCAACCGAGGAAAGGGCCTACAGTCAACCTCAGAAGACAGCCGAGGAATATTTTGTTCCAGCCAAATCATAGAAGGGTTTTGTGTCTGGGTAACTATATGTAACAGTCAAATTGTGAACGAGTATAACTTGGTCAAGTTATGCCAATGCAAATGACCTTTTCGTAGGGTTTGTGTTTTGGGTGTGTTAGTCCCACATAGATAGTAGTGATTTATACTAGGGAGATAGTTGTGTGTTTATGTTCAATAAAATGAATGAATCTTGGTTGAGCCAAAAACCCTGTGCCATGTGTAATTTTGTTCTTATAAATCCTGACGTGAAAGAACCATGTAACGAGGGACTAGGCACTTTGTAACCCTTATAGTGGTTCATTTTGGTAGGAAGAATAAGGAGGCCACTTATTCCTTGGAAGGTCAGAAACTAGGAACTCAGAGAGCGCTGATGAGGCTGAGGGTCAGTTAAAAGATATAAAGGTGGCATACGGGGTAGCCAAAAACAGGGTTCATGAAGAGGCTGATCACAGGCCCTGTAATGAAAAAATCCGTTAGTTGACCCTAGCATTATCCGGGGCCAGGGGTATGGCTTGTCGCATGGCACTAGGGGAATGTGGGTAAACTGGGAAGGAGGAGGAGGAAAAGGAGCTTGATGATGGTCAGGGTCAGCCGGCTCCCGAAGCACCGGGACCAATGTGTCCCCGGCGACAGCAAAAGTTTGGTCCATCCCCACAAGGCGGTGGTCAGGGACCATTGCAGGGTGATTATGTGCTCCCATATACATCCCTCCAGTTGTAGGAAATGCTGGCCAGTGTGCCGAAACTGAAGAATGAAGGGGATGCCTCTGTTTATTTTGCCAATGTAGAGCAAATAGGGGATCAATAATTGTGACGACAATGAATTGAGAAAGATGATACTGTTCTCCCTAGATGATAAGCTGTACCAGGGTTTGTCAGCAGCCACTAAATTAGGAGGGGGTACTCTAGATGGGGTAAAGGATGAAATTTTAATGGCACTGGGACATAGCAAAGGCAGGTTCTTGCAGGTTGAGCAGACCAGACAGCTGGCTGGCGAGGCTCCGGATGCATTTGCAGACAGGTTATGGCCCGTGTATCTGAAGGCGACGGGGGGAAATCTAGCCCGAGCACAGTTGTTAGGGGCTCCCAGGAATCATTGGTTAAGGGCTCTAGTGGCCAACAGGGCTAGGGCGGAATCATGGTTTGACCCCGAGGATGTTAATAATACAGAGCCAGGCATGTTAAGGAAACTGACTCTGGCTTTTAAATCCGACCCGAGTGTGATGGCCGGGGGAGGGGGGGGGTAGATAATAGACAAAAAGGAAAAGTGCATGAGATGAAGGGAAACATGGATGGTAGAAAAGAATGGAAGCAGGAGGCGGGTAATTGATCAGATCCCAGGCGTGCTTTAGCTGTGAGAGAACGGGACACTGGGGCAAGAAGTGCAAATTCCCAAGAAAGTAAAGACCAGGACATAGGGAACCCTCTAGGTCAAAACCACGGGTAGTAGAGGCGGAGAGAGAGGGTAGAAGACCCGTTGGAACTTCGAGTGGCTGCATTACGGCAGGTTATGGGCAAGGATCAGGGAAAGCTGGATGCTGCCGTATGCAGCGAAAAGCCCAGTGCGCCCCTACTTCCCTCATGATTAGGACACGCCCAGCCCGAATATCTGTGCTGCTCACCTATGATGAGTGGGGCAGACCTTGTGTAAAAATCAAGTTAGAGACCACTTGGGGAAAGTATCTAGTGGACACCCGAGCTTCCAGTACAGTGGTTCACTCACCAAACCCCACTACTTCTCCATGGTCGAGCAGGGTCCCATTTAAGTTAGTGGGTTTCACAGGGAACGAGCAGGCTGCGGCAGTATCAAAACCTTTGTCTATAGGGTTAGGAGCCCTTGTCACCAAGTGGGAATGTGTACTGATGCAATGGGATCAGCCCAGCGCGGGGGTCCTCGGAGCTGATTTTATGCTGGCCCACTATGTGATAGTGGATATGAGGAACCACTGTCTATGGGGGGCAGTTGGTTCGGATAAACTTGAGGAAGTTTTAGTTATCCCCAAGGCAGAAAAGGTGAAAGGTAGCGCCTGTACTATGAAATCGAAGGGAAGCTATGACCTGGAACAATTGGTCCGTAGCATCTCGGAAAAGTATCGGGCATGTGTGAAGAATAATCTCGCCACTCACCGACATGACTGTGGTAGGGTAACGGGGTTAGATACACGGGGACCCAATTTTGTGACCTCAGAAACAGTATCGTTTTCCCCGGGAGACAGTGAAGGACTTGGAAACTGCACTGAACTCCCTGGTGGAACAAGGGGTACTGAGACCGATAGCGACCCATGTGGCCAGTTAAGAAGCCGATCAGTCATGGAGAGCCACAGTGGACTATCGGATTCTTAATAAAGGTATTCCAGCATGCGTGCCCAAGATAGCAGCAGTAACCGATCTAATAGGGAATATCCCTGTGGAGACAATGATGTTTCACTGTACTGGACATAGCTAACAGGTTCTGGTCTATCCTAGTAAGACGGAGGATCAGTCTAAATTTGCCCTTACATTCAAGGAGCAACAGTATATGTGGACGTGCCTCCCGCAAGGGTTTCATAACAGTCCCTCGATTTTCCATCAGTGTATGGCTGATGATTTAAAAAATTTTAGTCAGCCTAGCCAGTTGATCCAGTACGTGGTCGACCTACTATTATTCTCAAAGTGCAGAGGACCACGGGCCACTACTGACGAACTACTAAAGTTGTTAGGGAAGGCAGGATTTAAGGCAAACCCCAAGAAAGCCCAAATTGGACTGGAGGAGGTGAAATTCTTAGGACTGACGATTAGGGCAGGGGAAAGGGCTATAGACAAGGCAAAGAGGAAGGCAGTACAGGAACTACCTGCTCCAAAGAGTGTAACTGGGGTAAGATCTTTTTTTGGGTATGACTGGGTATTGCAGGGATTTTATTAAAGGCAGCCCCTTTGCTTAGACTCCTTAGGAAAGGAGTAGGATGGGAATGGGATGAGAGTTGTAAGGAGGCATTTACCTGCCTAAAGGAAGATTTACATACTGCTCCCGCCTGGAAGCAATAAATGGGAATGAGGACTTTTATCTGGAGGTAGCAACGACTGGGGATAGTTTGAGTGCAGTGTCGCTCCAAGAACAGCATGACAGGTGCCTTATGCCTCCCGAGTCCTGACAGATGTAGCGAGGGGTTACTCAAATTGCGAAAGACACCTTTTGGCGAGCTATTGGGCCGTAAAATGTTTCCAATTATTTACTGACCTGTCTCACACCGACACAGATGTTATTGGACGGGAGGATAAAAGATGGGATAGTGAGTAGCAATCGCCTTGCCTGCTGGACATTGCTACTCTCCCAGATGAACCTAAGGGTGGAAAGATTGACGGAACCTAAGCTGGCCCTGAATATGATTTATCCAGGGATGGATCATGTATGCTCGGTAGAAGGGGTATGGGATGTAGATGTGGGATTCCGGGCTGGGAACATCCGACAGGGAGAGAGATATATGTGGCTGGGTCCAGCTCGCTAACAGACGGAGAAGGTAGGACAGGGTGTGGAATTTATGACCCAGGGGCTGGAATAGAAAAACCATCAAACTCCCCAGCACACTGAGCGTACAACAGGCTGAGTTGGTGGTTGTAGCTTGTGTGGTCATGCACCCTGAGGAATTCCCAGCCCCCTACACCATATGCTCAGACTTGATGTTCACGTGCAATTCTTGCACTGAATATCTGGCAATATGGGCTAGACCAGGGTTCAAGTCTGCCGACAGGAAACTGCTGGTAATGGCCCCGCTGCTAAAAACAATCCTGGGCATTACGGGCAATAAAGGGGAGTATTGCATTCAGAAAGTAAAGGTGCACTCAAAACCGAGCCGAAATAGAAAGGTAACCAGAAGGCTGACGAGTTGGCAAAAAAGGGGGCCAGAGAGGGAATACTTTGGGACCGGTACCAATCTGGACAGATCGCAGCCATAAGGGATATGGAGGGCCCAGTGGGGTTGAAGTTGCCCCCAGACCGAACAGATTCAAGAACAAGATGCAGTGTTAAAAACCGTGATTAAGAAAAGGGTAGAAGGGGAACCAAATGAGGGTCCTTTTGGAGCAGCAGATATAGTGGTCAAAGAGGGGATGCTGTTTAAAGGGGAAAGGTGGATCGTGCCCACACAGTACCAGGAGTTTATGCAGCTAGCTCATGGGGGTCCGGGAACTGGACATCCAGGGCCGGAAACTACCTGGAAGAAAGTGGAGGAGGTGGGTTGGTGGCTTCATATCAGGGAAGAGATGAAGGAATATTGCAGTAATTGCCTAGTGTGCGCTGCGAATAATCCAGACCCCCACTGTAGAAAGTTGGGATACGTTAGGAGGGTAGAGGGACCATGGCGATCTATACAAATAGACTTTATCGGGCTGCTGCCCACCACAAAGGTAGGCAACAAATATTGTCTGGTGTTGGTGGACGTTTTCTCCAAGTGGGTTGAGGCCTTCCCTTGGCGATCAGCCACTGCATTCAACACAGCTAAGATCCTAATCAGGGACGTGTTCTCCCGATGGGGACTGCCCCAGATAATGGAATCAGATCAGGGGAGCCATTTCACGGGACAAGTCATGCAGACCAGCCTGAAACTTTTAGGGATACAGGGGAAATGGTATGTGGTCCACAACCCCCCAATCATCGGGTATAGTGGAAAGGATGAACCGGACCATAAAGGGAAGGCTTAAGAAGGAGATAGGGTAAGATTCAAAGAAATGGGATGAGGTCCTGCCTCTAGTTCTTATGAATATCAGGGCCAGCGTCTCCAAAACACAAGGCACTCTCTGTATGAGCTGATGACCAGAAGGACGATGTGGACCCCGACTCATGTGTTGGTACCGGTCCTGACCGAAGCTCAAATGTGGGAGGTCAACAGGGACAGGTTCGTAAAAGACCTGTATGAGACCTTGAGGAAAGTGCAATGGGAAGCCGTGAATAACATGGGAAGCCAGCACCAGAAGAATGGAATGCTGTTAGAGCCACAGAAAGTGCAGGAGTGGAAGGTAGGGGACCAGGTCATAGTGAGAAATTATGCCCGGGTAAGGGCATTCGAACCACTGTATATGGGGTCGTACAGTATAGTGGACAAGGCAAGCCCTATGGTTTACGCAGTGTGGTTGCCAAAACAGACAAAATGGTTCCATATTAATCAGTGCAAACTCTATGATCCAGGGAGAGAGGAATAAAACAAACCAGAATCCAGGGAACGATCATGAGTTTGACCAATGTAAGTTTTCCTCCCATATTGTGGGATGAAGAAGAAAACCCAGAGAGCGGAGCAGTAAGAAGGAGTCGGACACCCCAACCTAGGGTGCCTTGGACGCCTCCTCGCACACCAACCCCGAGCCGCAAGAAGCCCCAACCTGGTAGAAAGGAAAAGGGGATATGGTGATTGTAGCAATTACAGCATGTATAATATGTATATAACCTAAGTTTGACCTGTGGAGGAAAGACTCGGAGCAGTGCTATTCTTCTTTTCTTTTACTTTACTTGAAGAGGCGAAACGAACGGATAACGCAGGATGAAATGCGTTCTGTGGCTGAGCCTGTTGGTGATCCTGATCAGATCAGGACAGATGGAGAGAGGCAACATCAAGATGTCGCTTACTTACGGGTGTATGGTAGGAGCCGGGCCCACTGTAACATAGGGGGGTATAACATGGGGCACTGACATGATAGCTACAGACTTCCATCAGGAAAAGTGGCCGGGTTGGTTGGGGTCAAATTCCACTAAATATTCCAATCACACTGGTTACAAATTCGGTGAAGCATCGGTGCCCTGCCCCAAATTAAATATCACCACCAAAAAGGTTCTGGTGAACGAGGGAAGGCGAGTCTGCCTGGAATGCTGGGATGGTGGTAGTGGCTACGGAAGGCAAAGGGTAATGAATCCACGGATTGGGAAACGACTCATACAGATGGATTGTGGGGACAAAGGGGGGAGTGAAATTGTGTTGGGAAAAGTGCTGGAAGGAGGAACAAGGGGTTTGTGTGTGTGTGGGAGGATTGGAATGTAAATGCCAGAAGGGGGTGTCCATCGCTTTTAAATGGCAATAGACTGGACTCAGAGTTTCGATTTGTGTGTGGTCCCAGATCCTCCAAACATATCAATGCTACCGAGCTAGTAGCACATAAAAGGAAGCCCCTACCATCAGTCTCAAAGACACGGGATATAGAGGTTAAGTGCCCCATAATGACACCCGGACCTAGGAATGGGTTGGTGCTGATTCCAACTGGGAAAGTGTTGTACCATGATGTGCATTATGAGTTAGCATTATGAGTCCACAACAACAACCCGCTGTCTCCTTCCCCTCCCTCCCCTCCACAACAACAAACCGCTTTCTCCTCCCCCCCCTCCCGCTCAGCGGCACGAACGGCTTTCTCTCCCCCCCCCCCCTCCCGCTCAGCGGCACGAACGGCTTTCTCCCCCCCCCTCCCGCTCAGCGGCAACGAACGGCTGCAGAATTCTCCCTGGCTGAAGCACTTTCACACAGGTAGGAAGATGGTTTATTTAATCTTTTCTTTGCTTATAAATGTTTATTCAGGTTGGATTTATTTGTATAATATTTGTATAAGTATAAATAAGGATTTATTATAGAATTTAATGACTTCCCTTCCCCCCCCCACCTCGCTCTGGACGCCTAATTTGTAATCTGCGCCTGATTTTTTAATGTGTAGAACAGGTTTTTTCAGTTCCACAAAAATCTTCACTTGCTCCATTCTACTTTAGTTTGGAGTACGTTTTCATTGTGGAAACTTTCAAATCAGGCGTCAGTGGCCGGACACGCCCCCTTTTGAAGAAAAAATTCTGTTCCAAAGTAGAACTGTTCTACCTGACTAGAACTGCAGAAAAAAAAATGTGGAGAATTGCGATTTCTAAGATAATCCGTTCTCCACCAGTTGCTCCTAAAAATCAGGCGCAAATCATGTGGAAACTTGGGCCCTTAGTATTGTGTCCACATCACCGACCGGTATGTGGATTTGAATCTGAAAGCACACAACCGATCAACTGTACTATGGAGGTGATGGCTCAGAACCACATCCCACCCTAGGTTGCTTATGAGGGCAATGGAACCTACTATGTCACCACCAGTGCAATCAGTATAGCGTACACAATGATACCTGGTGTACAGTTCATGACTCAACCTTTTGTTTTAAACCCCTGATAGAGGTTCAAGTAGCACAGGAAAGGATTATCCCTATTTCAAATCACACCTCAGTAAATCTCACAGTGAGCGGTATTTTACCAAACCTCCAAGATTATGTATCACATTTTGGGTATGATATTTCGCCATTACCTGAGCATCTGACAAAACTGGTAAAGGATGTGGCGTGCTCCCAAAAACATTACTACACTCTCCAGCAGAAAACCAGAAAAACGCGAGAGGAGATCAGGGGAATGACCACCCCACCTTGGTGGGACATTGGGTTTAATATTGAAACCCCTCCCTGGATTCGAATTGCCTCACATGTATTGATAATTGTGCAATTAATTATGGTGTTGTATCTGTTCAGGTTGTCGTATAAAATGAACCGAAGGGCAAACTGGGAAAAGGAGGAAAAAATGTATAAAGGGGAGTTGGGGATTATGAAATCAAATGTTAGACTGTGTAAAAGGAATGTGAGATTTGATTGGGGCCGACAATGCAATCATCATGGCAGGAGAATGAACGGGAGTAATAGCTCTAATGTAAGAGATATTAAAGGGAGAGATGTAGGATCCGTTCCTCCCCCACAACGGTAAAAATTGGACTATTGAATATAAAAATTCTGAGCTGCATCACAGCTTGCAAAAAGAGCTGGGCAGGAAAGGGTTAATTCTTACATTGTAGCCAAACCATCAGACATCATGAAGGACTATGATACAGGATATCTGCCATCGCCCTAAATCACCAGACAATGGCAGCAGAAGAGAGACATAAGATCATAAGAACATAAGAATTAGGAACAGGAGTAGGCCATCTAGCCCCTCGAGCCTGCTCTGCCATTCAAAAAGATCATGGCTGATCTGGCCGTGGACTCAGCTCCACTTACCCGCCCGCTCCCCATACCCCTTAATTCCCTTTCACACCTTCAATGGTTTCCTGTCTGAAAAGATACAGGAACATTCATATATTCATTTACCTTAAGTGGTTACATTACTTAAAAAAGCATACCCTGGACTGTGGGTACAGAAAGGCTGGTATCAGGATAGGCTTAGATAATGGACCGGATCCTGAGCCATTTGGATATGAATGCTACTAGAAACCAACAATTAAGTCACCTTGGGAAGGTTACTTTGTAAAGGACCTCACCCTACAGACAGGCGGGGGCCAAGGTAATCACGGACAATGACTCTAGATGAGGAACAATTAGCCATCAAGAGCTCACATTTGATGCGGCCATCGTGTTAAATCTGTTCCAAGATTGCAAGTTGGTTTTTGGTATAAAGACGACCCATTTTCAAAGGCAAAGGGCTCAGCAGTACAGAAGCAGTACAGGAACAGCAACAGAAGCCAGACAGTCTTCGGGACACAAGCTGCAACCAAGGAAAGGGCCTACAGTCAACCTCAGAAGACAGCCGAGGAATTGGTGATTGTATGTTTTGTTCCAGCCAAAATCATAGAAGGGTTTTGTGTTTGGGTAACTTTATATGTAGCAGTCAAATTGTGTACGAGTTTAACTTTGTCAAGTTGTGCCAATTCAAAATAACCTTTTCATAGGCGTTTGTGTTCTGGGTTTGTTAGTCCCACATAAAAACATAGAAAATAGGTGCAGGAGTAGGTCATTCGGCTCTTTGAGCCTGCACCACCATTCAATAAGATCATGGCTGATCATTCCCTCAGTACCCCTCCCTTTCCTGCTTTCTCTCCATACCTCTTGACCTCTTTAGCCGTAAGGGCCATATCTAACTCCCTCTTGAATATATCCAATGAACTGGCATCAACAACTCTCTGCGGTAGGGAATTCCACAGGTTAACAACTCTCTGAGTGAAGAAGTTTCTCCTCATCTCAGTCCTAAATGGCCTACTCCTTATCCTATCCCCTGATTCTGGACTTCCCAAACATCGGAAACATTCTTCCTGCATCTAACCTGTCCAGGCCTGTCAGAATTTTATATATTTCTATGAGATCCCCTCTCATCTTTCTAAACTCCAGTGAATAAAGGCCAAGTCGATCCAGTCTCTCCTCAGGTGTCAGTCCAGCCATCCCGGGAATCAGTCTGGTGAACCTTTGCGGCACTCCCTCAATAGCAAGAACATCCTTCCTCAGATTAGGAGACCAAAACTGAACACAATATTCCAGGTGAGGCCTCACCAAGGCCCTGTACAATTGCAGTAAGACCTCCCTGTTCCTATACTCAAATCCCCTCGCTATGAAGGCCAACATACCATTTGCCTTCTTCACCACCTGCTGTATTTGCATGCCAACTTTCAATGACTGATGTACCATGACACCCAGGTACATGGTCTCGTTGCACCTCCACTTTTCCTAATCTGCCGCCATTCAGATAATATTCTGCTTTCGTGTTTTTGCCCCCAAAGTGGATAACCTCACATTTGTCCACATTATACGGCATCTGCCATGCATTTGCCCATTCACCTAACCTGTTCAAGTCACTCTGCAGCCTCTTAGCATACTCCTCACAACTCACACCGCTACCCAGTTTAGTGTCATCTGCAAACTTGGGAGATATTACACTCAATTCCTTCATCCAAATCATTAATGTATATTGTAAATAGCTGGGGTCCCAGCACTGAACCCTGCAGCACCCCACTAGTCACTGCCTGCCATTCTGAAAAGGACCCGTTTATCCCGACTCTCTGCTTCCTGTCTGCCAACCAGTTCTCTATCCACATCAGTACATTATCCCCAATACCATGTGCTTTAAATTTGCACACCAATCTCTTGTACGGAACCTTGTCAAAAGCCTTTTGAAAGTCCAAATACACCACATCCACTGGTTCTCTCTCCCTTGTCCACTCTACTAGTTACATCCTCAAAAAATTCTAGAACATTTGTCAAACATGATTTCCCTTTCATAAATCTATGCTGACTTGGACCGATCCTGTCACTGTTTTGCAACTGCGCTGTTATTTCATCTTTAATAATTGATTCCAACATTTTTCCCACTACTGAAGTTAGGCTAACCGGTCTATAATTACCTGTTTTCTCTCTCCCTTCTTTTTTAAAAAGTGGCGTTACATTAGCTACCCTCCAGTCCATAGGAACTGATCCCGAGTTGATAGACTGTTGGAAAATGAACCTTGGTTGAGCCAAAAACCCTGTGCCATGTGTAATTTTGTTCTTATAAATCCTGACATCAAAGAACCGTGTCACGGGGGACGAGGCATTTAGTAACTCTTATAGTGTTCACTTTGGTAGGAAGAATAAGGAGGCCACTTATTCCTTGGAAGGTCAGAAACTAAATGGGGTACATTAAAGAAATCTGGGATACTGTTACATAAATCACTAAAGTTAGCAACAGATGTTGATACGGCAATAAAAGAGTGCAAACAATGTTCTGGGTTCATTTCTAGAGGAACAGAATACAAAATTAGGGAGGTTTTATATTTAGATAGAACCTTGGTTTGATCACACTTAGCATACTCTGCGCAGTTCTGGTCTTCATACTACAAAAAGGACAATGAAGCACTGGAGAAAGTGCAGTAAAGATTTACAAGGATGGCACCAGAATTGAGAGAATGCAATTATCAGGACAGATTGTGCAGATTGGGACACTTTTCTCCAGATGTGGAGAAACTGTTTCCACTTGTGGGGAGTCCAGAACAAGGGGTCATAAATATAAGAGAACCACTAACTGTGAAGAAATTCATCTTAAATTCTGTATTTGTTCAGAGTGGTGAAAATGTGGAATTCGCTGCCACATGGAGTGGTTAATACATTTAAGGGGAGGCTTTATACATACATAAAGGAGAAGGGAATAGAGGGATACGATGGCAAGGTGGAAAGCGATAATTAGAGTGGGAGGAGGCCCGTGGGGAGAATAAACACTGGCTGGTTGGGCTGAATGGTCTGTTTCTATGCTGTAGATTATATGTAACTATTCTGCACATTTGCCATGCAGTTGTACTGATTGCTTTGCCAGCAGTTCCCCATTGCTGAAAGATATTTGCTTCTTTTTGTCAACCACGTTGGTGTGGAACTGGAGTCACATATAGGGCAGGCCGGGCAAGGACAGCAAGTTTCCTTTCCTAGAGGCCAGTTGAGTTTTTAAACCACAATCCACCAGCGGCAGTTGGTGAGAGGGGAGCGACCTGTCAAAAGCCCAGCGGGAGATCGAGAGCCAGCGGCAGTTGGTGAGAGGGGAGCGACCTGTCAAAAGCCCAGCGGGAGATCGAGAGCCAGCGGCAGTTGGTGAGAGGGGAGCGACCTGTCAAAAGCCCAGCGGGAGATCGAGAGCCAGCGGCAGTTGGTGAGAGGGGAGCGACCTGTCAAAAGCCCAGCGGGAGATCGAGAGCCAGCGGCAGTTGGTGAGAGGGGAGCGACCTGTCAAAAGCCCAGCGGGAGATCGAGAGCCAGCGGCAGTTGGTGAGAGGGGAGCGACCTGTCAAAAGCCCAGCGGGAGATCGAGAGCCAGCGGCAGTTGGTGAGAGGGGAGCGACCTGTCAAAAGCCCAGCGGGAGATCGAGAGCCAGCGGCAGTTGGTGAGAGGGGAGCGACCTGTCAAAAGCCCAGCGGGAGATCGAGAGCCAGCGGCAGTTGGTGAGAGGGGAGCGACCTGTCAAAAGCCCAGCGGGAGATCGAGAGCCAGCGGCAGTTGGTGAGAGGGGAGCGACCTGTCAAAAGCCCAGCGGGAGATCGAGAGCCAGCGGCAGTTGGTGAGAGGGGAGCGACCTGTCAAAAGCATACTGGTGCAGCTACAGCGGGAGAGAAAGCAAAATAGAAGTAGAAAGTAATCAAAAAGTGACGTCACAGCCAATGGGGTAAGTGATTGGCTGGTGATTGGTGAGTAGCTTTTCTTTTATTTTTTATATCAGTAAGTGAACTATAACATTGTTATTACCAATTTAAGGGTATCTAAGGTTAAGACATGGCAGGAGAGCTCGGTCATGTGATATGCTCCTCCTGTACCATGTGGGAACTCGGGGACACTTCCGGTGTCCCTGACGACTACGTGTGTGGGAAGTGTATCCGCCTCGAGCTCTTGACGGTCCGCGTTGCGGAATTGGAGCTGAAGGTGGATTCACTCTGGAGCATCCACGATGCTGAGAATGACGTGAGTATCACGTGTAGTGAGTTGGTCTTACCGCAGGAGAAGGGTCCACAGCCAGATAGGGAATGGAAGACCAACAGGAAGAGCAGTGCAAGAAAGATAGTGCAGGAGTCCCCTGTGGTCATCCCCCTGCAAAACAGATACACTGCTTTGAGTACTGTTGGGGAGGATGACTCATCAGGGGAGGGCAGCAGCAGCCAAGTTCATGGCACCGTAGGTGGCTCTGCTGCAAAGGAGGGCAGGAAAAAGAGTGGGAGCGCGATAGTGATAGGGGATTCGATGGTGAGGGGAATAGATAGGCGTTTCTGCGGACGCAACCGAGACTCCAGGATGGTATGTTGCCTCCCTGGTGCAAGGGTCAAGGATGTCTCGGAGCGGGTGCAGGACATTCTGAAATGGGAGGGAGAACAGCCAGTTGTCGTGGTGCACATTGGTACCAACGACATAGGTAAAAAAAGGGATGAGGTCCTACGAAAAGAATTTAAGGAGCTAGGAGCTAAATTAAAAAGTAGGACCTCAAAAGTAGTAATCTCGGGATTGCTACCAGTGCCACGTGCTAGTCAGAGTAGGAATCGCAGGATAGCGCAGATGAATACATGGCTTGAGCAGTGGTGCAGCAGGGAGGGATTCAAATTCTTGGGGCATTGGAACCGGTTCTGGGGGAGGTGGGACCAGTACAAACCGGACGGTCTGCACCTGGGCAGGTCCGGAACCAATGTCCTAGGGGGAGTGTTTGCTAGTGCTGTTGGGGAGGAGTTAAACTAATATTGCAGGGGGTTGGGAACCTATACAGGGAGACAGAGGGAGACAAAAAGGAGGCAAAAGCAAAAGACAGAAAGGAGATGAGGAAAAGTGGAGGGCAGAGAAACCCAAGGCAAAGAACAAAAAGGGCCACTGTACAGCAAAATTCTAAAAGGACAAAGGGTGTTAAAAAAGCAAGCCTGAAGGCTTTGTGTCTTAATGCAAGGAGTATCCGCAATAAGGTGGATGAATTAATTGTGCAAATAGATGTTAACAAATATGATGTGATTGGGATTACGGAGACGTGGCTCCAGGATGATCAGGGCTGGGAACTCAACATCCAGGGGTATTCAACATTCAGGAAGGATAGAATAAAAGGAAAAGGAGGTGGGGTAGCATTGCTGGTTAAAGAGGAGATTAATGCAATAGTTAGGAAAGACATTAGCTTGGATGATGTGGAATCTATATGGGTAGAGCTGCAGAACACTAAAGGGCAAAAATCGTTAGTGGGAGTTGTGTACAGACCTCCAAACAGTAGTAGTGATGTTGGGGAGGGCATCAAACAGGAAATTAGGAGTGCATGCAATAAAGGTGCAGCAGTTATAATGGGTGACTTTAATATGCACATAGATTGGGCTAGCCAAACTGGAAGCAATACGGTGGAGGAGGATTTCCTGGAATGCATAAGGGATGGTTTTCTAGACCAATATGTCGAGGAACCAACTAGGGGGGAGGCCATCTTAGACTGGGTGTTGTGTAATGAGAGAGGATTAATTAGCAATCTCATTGTGCGAGGCCCCTTGGGGAAGAGTGACCATAATATGGTGGAATTCTGCATTAGGATGGAGAATGAAACAGTTAATTCAGAGACCATGGTCCAGAACTTAAAGAAGGGTAACTTTGAAGGTATGAGGCATGAATTGGCTAAGATAGATTGGCTAATGATACTTAAGGGGTTGACTGTGGATGGGCAATGGCAGACATTTAGAGAACGCATGGATGAATTACAACAATTGTACATTCCTGTCTGGCGTAAAAATAAAAAAGGGAAGGTGGCTCAACCGTGGCTATCTAGGGAAATCAGGGATAGTATTAAAGCCAAGGAAGTGGCATACAAATTGGCCAGAAATAGCAGCGAACCTGGGGACTGGGAGAAATTTAGAACTCAGCAGAGGAGGACAAAGGGTTTGATTAGGGTAGGGAAAATGGAGTACGAGAAGAAGCTTGCAGGGAACATTAAGGCGGATTGCAAAAGTTTCTATAGGTATGTAAAGAGAAAGAGGTTAGTAAAGACAAACGTAGGTCCCCTGCAGTCAGAATCAGGGGAAGTCATAACGGGGAACAAAGAAATGGCAGACCAATTGAACAAGTACTTTGGTTCAGTATTCACTAAGGAGGACACAAACAACCTTCCGGATATAAAAGTGGTCAGAGGGTCTATTAAGGAGGAGGAACTGAGGGAAATCTTTATTAGTCGGGAAATTGTGTTGGGGAAATTGATGGGATTGAAGGCCGATAAATCCCCAGGGCCTGATGGACTGCATCCCAGAGTACTTAAGGAGGTGGCCTTGGAAATAGCGGATGCATTGACAGTCATTTTCCAACATTCCATTGACTCTGGATCAGTTCCTATCGAGTGGAGGGTAGCCAATGTAACCCCACTTTTTAAAAAAGGAGGGAGAGAGAAAGCAGGGAATTATAGACCGGTCAGCCTGACCTCAGTAGTGGGTAAAATGATGGAATCAATTATTAAGGATGTCATAGCAGCGCATTTGGAAAATGGTGACATGATAGGTCCAAGTCAGCATGGATTTGTAAAAGGGAGATCATGCTTGACAAATCTTCTGGAATTTTTTGAGGATGTTTCCAATAAAGTGGACAAAGGAGTACCAGTTGATGTGGTATATTTGGACTTTCAGAAGGCTTTTGACAAGGTCCCACACAGGAGATTAATGTGCAAAGTTAAAGCACATGGGATTGGGGGTAGTGTGCTGACGTGGATTGAGAACTGGTTGTCAGACAGGAAGCAAAGAGTAGGAGTAAATGGGTACTTTTCGGAATGGCAGGCAGTGACTAGTGGGGTACCGCAGGGTTCTGTGCTGGGGCCCCAGCTGTTTACATTGTACATTAATGATTTAGACGAGGGGATTAAATGTAGTATCTCCAAATTTGCGGATGACACTAAGTTGGGTGGCAGTGTGAGCTGCGAGGAGGATGCTATGAGGCTACAGAGTGACTTGGATAGGTTAGGTGAGTGGGCAAATGCGTGGCAGATGAAGTATAATGTGGATAAATGTGAGGTTATCCACTTTGGTGGTAAAAACAGAGAGACAGACTATTATCTGAATGGTGACAGATTAGGAAAAGGGAAGGTGCAACGAGATCTGGGTGTCATGGTACATCAGTCATTGAAGGTTGGCATGCAGGTACAGCAGGCGGTTAAGAAAGCAAATGGCATGTTGGCCTTCATAGCGAGGGGATTTGAGTACAGGGGCAGGGAGGTGTTGCTACAGTTGTACAGGGCCTTGGTGAGGCCACACCTGGAGTATTGTGTACAGTTTTGGTCTCCTAACTTGAGGAAGGACATACTTGCTGTTGAGGGAGTGCAGCGAAGATTCACCAGACTGATTCCCGGGATGGTGGGACTGACCTATCAAGAAAGACTGAATCAACTGGGCTTGTATTCACTGGAGTTCAGAAGAGTGAGAGGGGACCTCATAGAAACGTTTAAAATTCTGACGGGTTTGGACAGGTTGGATGCAGGAAGAATGTTCCCAATGTTGGGGAAGTCCAGAACCAGGGGTCACAGTCTAAGGATAAGGGGTAAGCCATTTAGGACCGAGATAAGGAGAAACTTCTTCACCCAGAGAGTGGTGAACCTGTGGAATTCTCTACCACAGGAAGTAGTTGAGGCCAATTCACTAAATATATTCAAAAGGGAGTTAGATGAAGTCCTTACTACTCGGGGGATCAAGGGGTATGGCGTGAAAGCAGGAAGTGGGTACTGAAGTTTCATGTTCAGCCATGAACTCGTTGAATGGCGGTGCAGGCTAGAAGGGCTGAATGGCCTGCTCCTGCACCTATTTTCTATGTTTCTATGTTTCTATTCATGGTCACTTCTGTTGGTACCAGCTTTTTATTTTTCAGATTTGTTAAAACTGAATTTAAATTCTAGAACTGCCATGACAGGATTTGAACTCACCTCCTCCAGAATTAGCCATGCCTCTAACCGAGCTGTTCTATTACAGTTACAACATTGGCATCTACCTGACAATGTGGAAAAGTGCCCAGGTATGACCTGTCCACAAAAGCAGGACAAATCTAATCCGGCTAATTACCGCCCCATAAGTCTACTCTCAATCATCAGCAAAGTGATGGAAGGTGTCGTCAACAGTCCTATCAAGCAGCACTTACTCACCAATAACCTGCTCACCGATGCTCAGTTTGGGTTCTGCCAGGACCACTCAGCTCCAGACCACACTACAGCCTTGCTTCTAACATAGACCAAAGGGAATTCCAGAGGGGAGGAGAGAGTAACTGCCCTTGACATCAAGGCAGCATGTGACTGAATGTGGCATCAAGGAGCCCTAGTAAGATTGAAGTCAATGGGAATCAGGGGGGAAACTCTCCACTGGCTGGAGTCATACCTAGCACAAAGGAAAATGGTTGTGGTTGTTTGAGGTCAATCATCACAGCCCCAGGACATCGCTGCTGGAGTTCTTCAGGGCAGTGTCTTCGGCACAACCATCTTCAGCTACTTCATCAGAGACCTTCCCTCCAGCATAAAGGTCAGAAGTGGGGATGTTCACTGATGACTGCACAGTGTTCAGCTCCATTCGCAACTCTTCAGATAATGAAGCAGTCCATGCCAGCATGCAACAAAACCTGGACAACATTCAGGCTTGGCCTGATAAGTGACAAGTAATATTCGCACCACACAACTGCCAGGCAATGACTATCTCCAACAAGCGAGAGTCTAAACACCACTCCTTGACATTCAACGACACTATCATCGCCGAATCCCCACCATCAACATCCTGGGGGTCACCATTGACCAGAAACTTAACTGGACCAACCACATAAATACTGAGGCTACAAGAGCAGGTCAGAGGCTGGGTATGCTGCGGCAAGTGTCTCATCTCCTGACTCTCCAAAGCCTTTTCACCATTTACAAGTCCTGGATGAGTGCAGCTCTAACAATACAAGAAGCTCGACACCATCCAGGACAAAGCAGCTCGCTTGATTGGCAGCCCACCCACCATCTTAAACACTCACTCCCTTCACCACTGACGCACGGTGGCTGCAATGTGTGCCATCTACAAGGCTTCTTCGGTAGCACCTTCCAAACCCACGACCTCTACCACCGAGAAGGGCAAGGGCAGTAGGCGCACAGGAACACCATCACCTGCAAGTTCCCCTCCAAGTTACACACACTTGGAAACATATTGACGCTCTTTCATAGTCGCTGGGTCAAAAGCCTGGAACTCCCTACCTAACAGCACTGTGGGACTTACTTCACCACGTGGACTGCAGTGGTTCAAGATGGTGGCTCACCACCATCTTCTCAAGGTCAAGTAGGGCTGGGCAATAAATGTTGGTCTTGTCAGCGACACCCACATCCCAGGAATGAATATAAAAGGCTCATTAATATGACCATTACACTACTGTACTCTTACAAAAATACATTAAAATAGTTTGATGCTATTAGCAATACACTCGGACTAAGCAACTGATTGAACAGCCGTTTACTGCTGAACTGTTTATGGTACCAGTAGAGTCTGGGTAGTGCTGAGTCAGCCTTCTGATCCCTTCAGAGACTAATTGCTGCAGATGAACATTCTAAACTGAGGCCATTGTTCTTCAGCAATGTGATGAGTACAACCGAACTGAATGGCTCTGATCAATCAATGAGGCTTCTACTGCCCGGCAATTCCATGACTGTGAAAATTAGCACTGCTGTGCAATGTGTCCCAACCAGATTCCCTTTACTTTCCTTCCCCTAGTGACTGATCACTACAAATGGCAATCACTATATCTAGTTTATGCTGTATTCTTTTTATATCTAGTCTCTTATTTTTAGTAATTATATATTTTTAATTTGCCTATTATAAACTCGTGTTGAAAATAGATTGCAATATAAAGCATACTACAGGTAATATGTTGCCAAATAGATATTAATGCTATCGCATGATGTGGGAGCTGAAGGTATATATTGCATAGATTCACCTTGATGCCTATCACCTTTAGTACCAAGCCAGGTGTACCACACCTGCTTTATTGTGCGCCAAATGTTCACTGAATAATGGTGTGAAGAGTGAAGACGGCAATCAAAGCCAATAGGTTAGATTGTGGTCAGCAAGGAAACAGATCTAGTTTGAACCCCAAAAAATGAAACACTGTGGATATTAAAACTTTCACATAAATGATTAAATTAAGAACACAGCTTGAACAAATAAAAGGCCTTTCCTCCTACGTAGACTGCTCCATCTACAGCCCATGCAGGACAACCTCAATCATGGAACTTTCCTCCTCCCAACCACACTCATTTCCAAGGACTAGATGACTACCCACAAAAACATACTCTGCAATATCTTGAGTACAACAGTCGTGCCTGTTCAATACTGTAACAATTCATGCAGCGAGGACTCTGACATCTCCAATAGGGTTCCATGATCTTGGGAACAAATTTGATGACCCAATATTATTTGTAGATTTAAAAACAATTGGTCATTGTGCCTTGTAAAAATCCATCTGTCAAAAGATGCTCCACAGTAAAGCATTGACAGTGTTTGCACTTATATAATAAGTGAATGTGCTGACCAGCAGCCAACAACGCACAGTTGAAATAGCTACCCTATGCTTATTTTAGCTGTAAGACTGCTACCCAGTTCCCTGCTTTACAATCTGAATTACTGCAATTAGTGAGATGATCCATCTTTGATTTCACTTTGACATCAAGGGGTATGGAGGGAAAGCAGGAATGGGGTACTGAAGTTGCATGATCAGCCATGATCATATTGAATGGCGGTGCAGGCTCGAAGGGCTGAATGGCCTACTCCTGTACCTATTTTCTATGTTTCTATAATGGGCCAAAAGCCACAAAATAGAAGGCCTACCAGTACCCATCCTTCCTGTGGTCTTAATTTTAAAAAGCCCAATTGTCTTACTATTTCACCTTGGAAAGTTTTCTGGCTGGGTCAACCTTAACATGGCTGTGAAAACCATTTTTGTTTCCAGTTTATGGCTTGGACATGCTTGTTCTTTCTGCAGAATATAAAACCAATGAACTCCTAAATGCCTTTCATATTCTGCTGGGTCTATTCACATCTGGTTTCATATAACTCCAAACTATCTCCCTATAACTGTGATGTAAATACTATTGCTATGGAAAATAATTTGATTTGGGGTTTCTACCTCTGAGGTTAGATGGCCTGCCTCAGCAAGTCATTCCTCTCTCGCTGGAGCAGGCCGAGAACTTACAGAACTCCTCCTCATCACAGCTGGTTAATTTGGGTGCTTGACAACCATAGGATATGAAAAATCACAACCACAAGATACTGAAGAGGGTATTGGAAGTGAATTGAAAGCACTTACTCATTTCAGCAATCTTCTGCTGCAGGAGTTTGGATTCCCCAGACAAGTGCTTGCTAAAAGGCAGAAACAAAAGTAAATTAAATCCAAATGAGTAAATATCTTAATAAATTAAATCATGTGGGTAAAGCTCTTGTGCTACAATCTGTGAAATAATTCTATTCTTGAAACAAAGTGAAAGCCTGATTTCTTTCTTTGCTGATTTGCGATCAGATACATTACGGAGAAGCACAGCCATCCTCATTGTTTACCTGCCGTCTGCCTCATCTTGTCCATCCATATCGAAGCGAAGCCTCTTCAGTGGTTTTGGCACGCTCCCCGTGTCTCCAGCCCGCTTCAAGTGCCGATCACTGCTGCTCACCAACTGATTGATCTTCTGGAATTTTTCTGGTGACTGAAACAATGACCATCAGTGTGGTGACAATTACCAGACAGATCACAGTCCAGCTTGGGGGGATAAGAATGCGTGTGTTCCCCTTTTCACACAATATTACTACTTTGCTTCTATTCTCAATTTACATACAAGAAACAATTCTCTGACCAATTCTCCATCTCCTCCATCATACCCCATTAGTTGTATACCTAGACCTGTTACTGTAAGCTGCATTTAGATGGGATACACAAGGGCAATTTATTGGCGCATTCCTGGTTATACTGGATAGGATCAGCTTTATTTATGTGTGTGTTACACACTCCATTACCACTCAGCCATTGGGGAGCTGACAAGCTTTGTAGTGACACTTACGGAGACTTGTGTAAGGAATTGAGTACTGCCATGAGAATTCCAGTTACACTGCCTGATTATTGTCATGAGCTAAAATAGAAACTGTCAAATCATGAATGGACATTGTTGAGCTTTCAGGTTTGTTGACTTGACCTGCAGAGTGGGATTCCAATACTGTTAGATGTATACTAGGTCATTAATGCACTAGATGTCTGACTTGAAAATCTTGTGTTAATATCTTTACTGAAATAACTAAAGTCAAATCATAATCATCAGGGATACAGAAATTACATCAGCTAATTGTGTGAATTGAGCAATCAAATAATTCTATAGTAAGCGCCTAGCTCAATATTAGTTTTGATTTGCAGAGAGTTCTAGGCATTTAAAGACATTCCAGATATTTTACATTTTAAGAAATTAATTTGGACACAATATAGCACAAAATATTTAAGAAGCTTTAATCAAGAGTTCTGCACACAAAATAGTTTTGAAAAAGTACCACTCACCCCAAATGGTTCACCAATAGACACCAAGATTCTGTGAAAGCAAATAATGGTTCAACAATTATGAAAAAGTGCAAATATATAGGAGGCATGAAATTATACATGGTATATAAAGAGCATATATAAAAATAAAGATAGTATACAGAAAGCATAAAAATATAGACAATATATAGAAGGTATGCAAATATAGATAGAATGTAAAGCAGCAATATAACATGAGACATTATATAGAGAGCATATTATAGATATTATACAGAGGGCATAAAAATACTGAAATAAAGTACTATATATATATATATATATTGTATATAATATATTTAAAAAAAAATATATTGTATATATCTAAAATATATACTATAAAGATGCTATATAAAAATATATAGTACATATAGAGCAATTCAAAACATCTAGATATCATACAGGCTATATAAAATAGAGAAAGTAAACAGTATAAAATACAAATAATATATAGAGGGTATATTGTGTTCCTAACACAGATGAGGCTGCACACAGGGAGGTTAAAGTAACAGTGACCTCAGTCTTTAATAAGACACTCCAGAGTGAGGAACAGGCCTTAGGGGCCGGCTTTTTTACAGTGCTCCCAAGGGACGCTGGGATCCCTTGGGACTTCAGGGAATGCGCTCCCTGGTGGCGGAACATGGGAGTGCATGCTTTACAGATACACAACATCACTCCCCACCCAAAGTCAAAGTGAAAACTATTTACAAGGTGAGGCGGTCGGGAGCCTTTCTTTCCCTGGTGGACTGCCTCGGTACAAATGTCTGTTCTGGTGTGTTGGCTGTGCCCTCGCTGGGCTGGCGTGTTGTTGGCCCTGCAGGGCTGCTAGGTGAGCCTGGCCTTGCTGGGCTGTTGGGCGTGATGGGTTTGATTTCCTGGTTCAGCGTGGTGTCGTTGATCCTTTAGGTGTGTGTTGTGGGCTCGAAAAAGATGGTGTCTGCTGTGGGTTGTTCAGGGCAGTCTGTGAACCGCAGCCTCATTTGGTCCAGGTGCTTTCTGCAAATTTGTCCATTGTCTAGTTTGACTACAAACACCTTAATCCCTTCTTTAGCTATCACCATGCCGGTGATCCCCTTGGGACCATGTCCATAGTTTAGCACATACACACGGTCATTCAGATTAATTTCCCATGACACAGTGGTGCGATCATCGTTTACATTTTGTTGCTGTCGCCTGCTCTCTACCTGATCATGCAGGTTGGGGTGAACCAACGAGAGTCTGGTTTTAAGTGTTCTTTTCATGAGTAGCTCAGCCAGGGCACCCGTGAGCGAGTGGGGTCTCGTGCGGTAGCTGAGCAGTACTCAGGACAGGTGGGTTTGGAGTGAGCCTTCTGTGACTCGTTTAAGGCTCTGTTTGATTGTTTGTACTGCCCGCTCTGCCTGCCCATTGGAGGCTGGTTTAAACGGGGTCGAGGTGACATGTTTGATCCCATTGCGGGTCTTGAATTCTTTAAATTCAGCACCGGTTGTCACTGTCCAGTATGTCAGGCAGGCCGTGGATGGCAAACATGGCCCTCAGGCTTTCAATGGTGGCGGTGCTTCCCGACATTATTTCAGACTCAATCCATTTTGAAAAAGCATCCACCACCACCAAGATCATTTTACCGAGAAACGGGCCCACATAGTTGACATGGACCCTCGACCATGGTCTGGAGGGCCAGGACCACAATCTTAGTGGTGCCTCTCTGGACGCGTTGCTCAACTGAGCACATACGCTGCATTGCCGTACACAGGACTCTAAGCCAGAGTCGATACCGGGCCACCACACGTGGGATCTGGCTATCGCTTTCATCATTACTATACCCGGGTGTGTGCTGTGGAGATCCGAGATGAACGTCTCCCTACCCTTTTTTGGTAGCACTACGCGGTTACCCCACAACAGGCAGTCTGCCTGAATGGACAGCTCATCCTTTTGCTGCTGGAACGGCTTGATTGGCTCTTGCATATCAACGGATGCTGGCCCAACTCCCATGCAGTACACAGTTTTTTACTAGGGACAGCAGAGGATCTTGGCTGGTCCAAGTCCTAATCTGGTGGGCCGTGACAGGTGATTTATCATTTTCAAACGCTTCCATGACCATCAACAAGTCTGCGGGCTGCGCCACCATCAACAAGTTTGCGGGCTGCGCCACCATCAACAAGTTTGCAGGCTGCGCCATTTCCACCCCCGTGTTGGGCAATTGTAGTCGACTGAGAGCATCCGCACAGTTCTCAGTGCCCGGCCTGTGGCGGATGGTATAGTTATACGCTGATAGCGCGAGTGCCCACCTTTCTATGCGGGCTGAGGCATTAGTATTTATCCCCTTGCTTTCAGTGAACAGGGATGTGAGGGGCTTGTGATCGGTTTCCAGCTCAAATTTGAGGCCAAACGGGTACTGATGCATTTTCTTTACCCTGAACACACACGCTAATGCCTCTTTCGCAATCATGCTGTAGGCCCTCTCGGCCTTAGACAAGCTCCTGGAAGCATAGGCGATAGGTTGCAACTTTCCCGCAACGTTAGCTTGTTGTAATACACACCCGACTCCGTACGACGACACGTCACATGCTAGCACAAGTCTTTTACACGGATTATACAATACAAGCAGCTTGTTGGAGCATAAAATGTTTCTGGCTTTCTCAAAAGCAATTACTTGTTTTTTTTTCCCATACCCAGTTCTCACCTTTGCGCAATAACACATGTAGCGGCTCTAAAAGGGTGCTTAACCCCGGTAGGAAGTTACCAAAATAGTTGAGGAGTCCCAGGAACGACCGCAGCTCTGTGACGTTCTGTGGCCTGGGCGCGTTCCTGATAGCCTCTGTCTTGGTGTCTGTGGGCCGAATACCGTCCGCTGCGATCTTTCTCCCCAAAAACTCCACTTCTGTTGCCATGAAGACGCATTTCGACCTCTTCAGCCGCAGCCCTTCGCGATCCAGTCGCTGGAGGACCTCCTCCAGGTTTTGAAGGTGCTCGGCGGTGTCCCGATCCGTGACCAATATGTCGTCCTGAAAGACCACCGTGTGTGGTACCGACTTGAGTAGGCTCTCCATGTTTCTCTGGAAGATCGCTGCAGCCGACCGAATTCCAAACGGGCATCTATTGTAGATGAACAGTCCCTTTTGCGTGTTGATGCAGGTGAGGCCCTTCGAAGACTCCTCCAGCTCCTGCGTCATGTAGGCCGAAGTCAGGTTGAGCTTCTTGCCTCCTGCCAGCGTCACAAATAGGTCGTCTGCCTTAGGTAGCGGGTATTGGTCCTGTAGCGAGAAACGATTAATAGTTATTTTATAATCGCCGCAAATCCTGACCTTGCCATCACTTTTGAGTACTGGAACAATCGGGCTGGCCCACTCGCTGAATTCCACTGGGGAGATGATGCCCTCACGTTGCAGCCTGTCCAGCTTTCCACTCTCTCCCTCATCGTGTGAGGTACTGCTCGCGCCTTGTGGTAAATGGGTCATGTCTCTGGGACCAAGTGGATCCGCACCTTCGCCCCGGAAAAGTTTCCAATGCCTGGCTCAAAGAGGGAAGGAAATTTGTTAAGAACCTGGGTACATGAGGCCTCATCGACATGCGATAGCGCTCGGATGTCATCCCAGTTCCAGCGGATTTTGCCCAGCCAGCTCCTTCCAAGCAGTGTGGGGCCATCGCTCGGGACAATCCAGAGTGGCAGTTCGTGCACCGTGCCCTCGTAGGTGATCTTGACCATGGCGCTGCCCAGGACAGTGATGAGCTCTTTGGTGTACGTTCTCAGTTTCGTGTGGATGGAGCTCAGGGCTGGTCTGAATGCCTTGCTGCACCACAGTCTCTCAAACATCTTTTTACTCATGATGGATTGGCTAGCACCAGTGTCAGTTCCGTGGCTACGGGTAAGCCATTCAATTTTACGTTTAGCATTATAGGCGGACATTTCGTCGAAAATGTGTGCACCCTGTGTACTTCAGCGCCTGCCTCCTCTCTCAGAGGCTTGAAATTGCTTTGATCCACCATGGACCGATCTTCCTCTGCCACGTGGTGGTTAGCAGGTCTTGCAGAGCTTGCAGCTCGTTTGCAAGCTCGTTGGAGGTGCCCCATTGTTCCACAGCTGTTGCAAACATACCCTTTGAAGTGGCTGAATGGAAGCCTCCACAATGCCAACAAGGTGTGAATTGCCTTGCATTCATCCTTTGTTGGGGACTCAGTCATCTGGGTCACTTGAGGCCTGCTGGCAGTTGCAGACTCGTGGTTTCTGCCCTGTACATTTCTGCTTGCAAACACAGTTCCAGTTAATTTATGAACGTTGCCAGCACTTGTGTGCTGAGAGATTTGTTTAGTGTTATCACTGGTGGACATAAACGCCTTTGCGATCGCAATGGCCTTACTGAGGGTCGGTGTCTCTACAGTCAAAAGTTTTCGTAGGATGGTCTCGTGGCCAATGCCCAGTACAAAAAAGTCTCTGAGCATTTGTTCCAGGTAGCCATCAAACTCACATTGTCCTGCAAGTCGCCTTAGCTCGGTGACGTAGCCCGCCACTTCCTGGCACGTGTAGAACCGATACCTCGCCATCAGCACGCTCTCCCTCGGGTTAAGATGCTCCCGAACCAGTGTACACAGCTCTCATACGACTTATCTGTGGGTTTCACTGGAGCCAGAAGATTCTTCATGAGGCTGTAGGTTGGTGCCCCGCAGACTGTGAGGAAGACCGCTCTCCTTTTTGCAGCGCTTCCTTCTCCGTCCAGCTCGTTGGCTACAAAGTACTGGTCTAGCCCTTCGACATAGGTTTCCCAGTCCTCACCCTCCGAGAATTTCTCCAGGATGCCCAGTTTGCTGCATCTTTGCGTTGGATTTGTTTTCTCGTCGCCAGTTATTGTGTTCCTAACACAGATGAGGCTGCACACAGGGAGGTTAAAGTAACAGTGACCTCAGTCTTTAATAAGACACTTCAGAGTGAGGAACAGGCCTTAGGGGCCAGCTTATATACAGTGCTCCCAAGGGATACTAGGATCCCTTGGGACTTCAAGGGATGCTGGGATCCCTTGGGACTTCAGGGGATGAGCTCCGTGGTGGCGGAACATGGGAGTGCATGCTTTACAGATACACAACAGGGTAGAGGTAAATAGGATATTTTATATCAAGCCAATTAAAAAATTAATTGTGTTACTTGATAAAGGAAATAATTTTAGCTATTTAAAAAATATAATGCAGCCCAATTATGTCAATTGCTTTTAATCAATAAAATCACACAAAGGAGGGATACCCATTATTCTAATGTCACCTGTGTAAAAAAAACTAGTGAGAGGGTTAAAAGACTTCTGCAACAAGAAAAATAAGAATGGCTGGTATCTATCTGTAGTTATATTCCTCAGTCTGTCCGAAAATTGTCCCCTGGTACTTTTCAAAACTTCTCAGTCGAGTGTCCCAGGTTCTTCATTTGCTAAGGCAATTATCTTAAACATTAAGCAAAACATTATTGGAGGCATTCTACCTTAAAGAAAGTGTGGTGGAGAAACCATTTGTGCTCATTTTAAAACCCTTAATGCAGTATGAACATAATTTGAATAAATCACTGCCTTACTTGCATGTTTACTTATCATGATAAAATGGTACAAAGAGAAAGGACAGACACTATTGGTGATGGCAATGCACCTTTAGTAAGACAGCAGTAACGTTACCTTTTGGGCTGCATTGGATCTCAGTATTCGAAACACAGACACGGTACAAGCTGCTGCCTATGTCCTGTGACTTGAAAGTTCAAAATATGCTCACCGTGCTCTTGGGGTCATGGGTTTGGGGGACAGCAATCCGTCAGTTTTGTATGGACTCTTCAGCGGAGACACGTAAATGTTGTTCCCACCAGGCACACGTAGTGGAGAGCTTGGAAAGCCAAACGAACTCCGAGGAACATGAGGAATTGGTGAGAGTGTCGGTGGCTGTTTGAAAGAGATATTAAAGAACAAGTTCACAAACAAATCTAGAATCATAAGAGAACAGAAGGAGGCCATTCAGCCCATCGTGCCTATGCCAGCTCTTTGAAAGAGCTATCCAAGTAGTCCTACTCGTTCCCGATGACCACATATGTGAACATTAAAAAAGTGCCATAATACTTAATCACGGTCATTTATTTATTAAGCTACATCCTTCAGAAGGATTTAGGTAGAGGTTTTGAAATCTAATATATCAATATTAATACAGATAAAAAACTATTATACCTTTATTAGCAATTCTTAAGTGGTTGAATCTAAAACTCTGTTGTATTATATTTAACAGCAAGTGGATGTAATAAAGTAAAAACTACTAAAGTAATGGAGTGATAATTTCTCACCAAATCTTTTGAAAGGTATTAGAAGTCAGTCCAGATTGCAATATTTCCTTATGTCATTTCATTCACTCACAATTATCAGGAATAGTATTGAAAATGTCAAGAATGATTAGCTACTCAGCTGATCCAGGCAAGTTCATGTAACGCCCTCCCCGCTATTCTGTGTAGAACTATATAGTATAACATAGTTACTTACGCGGGTCGAAGCATACTGTAGGATGTTGGTTTTCAGCCTCTGCATGAACACCAGGTTGTAGAAGCCTATAATGGAATCGTACTGCTCTTCTTTGATCAGCACGTGTTTGAAGGTCTTAATGAGAAAGAGAATGAATGATTTAAAAGTTTAACTTACAGAAATAGCTTATCTAAAAGTGCCATAGTCCTAATGCTTCAGTAGAATTTGTCAAGGCTAAATACTTCAAGAGTTAGCGTGAAGGGTTTGCTGAGAGAGGATCCATTGTTTTGAAGCAGATGTTATTCAGAGGTGAATCAGTTGACATCAAGGACACCAGATAAGGACAAGGTGAATTAGGTCATTAGCTGTCCTAGTTCCGCAATTTCACTCCGTGGCTGGAGAAACTAACCTCAACATTCAGCCAAAACATAACCAGCTGAACGATAAAGATGCTGCTGGGTCATTTTTAGCTTCTTGTAACCCATAAACTACAAAGATTAGATTTTGCACTGAATTAGAATGAGAAGCACATGAAAGCATTTTTATATTTTCTTGTACATTTGCTTTAAAGAGAGGGGACAATGAAAATGATTCCAGTCAAAGTACATTGCGATATGAAGATGGATATTCATTTTTTAAATTTTGATCCACTGACGAGGTATTGACTGAGAGAGGACCAAACTCAGGTCTTTAAGATTATTAAGGGCATTGATGACATTCAGGTTTATAGATTATTTGATATGATGGTTCCGGGTAGAACTAGGGACCACTCATTTAAATTGAGGAAGCAGGGAGTGAGGCTGGATATGTGCAAGTTTTATTCTTTCTCAGAGGGTGATAGACATGCGGAACAGCATTCCAGAGGTGGTAGTGAGGACTGACTCCTTGCAGTCCTTCAAGAAGGGAGTTAGATGAAGTTTTAGAAAACTGTGAGAACACAGCAGAGGGAAACATAGAAACATAGAAAATAGGTGCAGGAGTAGGCCATTCGGCCCTTCGAGCCTGCACCGCCATTCAATGAGTTCATGGCTGAACATGCAACTTCAGTACACCATTCCTGCTTTCTCGCCATACCCCTTGATCCCCCTAGTAGTAAGGACTACATCTAACTCCTTTTTGAATATATTTAGTGAATTGGCCTCAACAACTTTCTGTGGTAGAGAATTCCACAGGTTCACAATTCTCTGAGTGAAGAAGTTTCTCCTCATCTCGGTCCTAAATGGCTTACCCCTTTATCCTTAGACTGTGACCCCTGGTTCTGGACTTCCCCAACATTGGGAACATTCTTCCTGCATCTAACCTGTCTAAACCCATCAGAATTTTAAACGTTTCTATGAGATCCCCTCTCATTCATCTGAACTCCAGTGAATGCAAGCCCAGTTGATCCAGTCTTTCTTGATATGTCAGTCCCGCCATCCCGGGAATCAGTCTGGTGAACCTTTGCTGCACTCCCTCAATAGCAAGAATGTCCTTCCTCAAGTTAGGAGACCAAAACTGTACACAATACTCCAGGGTGTGGCCTCACCAAGGCCCTGTACAACTGTAGTAACACCTCCCTGCCCCTGCGATATTTTGAGTAATAACCAATGGCTCAGGCCCTCCTGGGGCTTGTCCAATCAGCTTTAAGGGCCTGGAGAAATATTTTTGACAGAGGATTCGTGAATCGGCTACAAGTCTCTGTTTTTCTCTCACTCGGGGGCGGGGGGAGGGAAGAGGAGGGGGACAAGTCCAGTAAGAAGTGGGGCAAGCACACATGGGCTTTTCTTGTCTTGGTTATGTAATTCTTTGGAAGAGGGGTTAAAGGGGCAACAAAATAAAAGGTCTGCAGTTTCTATGACTTACCTCTTGACTTGTATTTGGCAAATCCCTGTAGGCAGTAACGATAGTTTTGAACCTAAGGTCTATGCTCTTCACCTTGCAAATGGCATACATGGAACACATCATTATCTGTTAAAACAGTTAGGTTAGTTAATATACACAACACAACCCACAGGCAAGAAGCTCAAAACAAGCTTAGAACCTACATATTTCTCATCAAAATATATTTGATTTTTGGTTATATACATTGCTCCTTCGCTGTAACATGCTGTCAATGAGAAATACGGTATTATAGTGAGGGAGTAGAAGGAAATAACCCAGCAGCTTTTAGAGTCACCTCTGCTTAGTCCCCATTTTATTATGAATGTAGTGTATTATTACTGAAACAATTAAATAGTTTAAGTCAAATATTACATAATGTTTAAATGACCCAAATTCTCAGTTTTTGAGACCTGATCAGTCAATCCCCAGTGCAGTTCCATTAGAAGAGCCAGTGCAGTTCCGTTAGAAGAGGAAAATTAGATTTCTATTTAAACACTGCTTCCATAGAGATGTAAACTTATACAAGTCTCTATTTCCAGTAAGGATCAGTGGATGGAATCAGGAGCAGGACCACCCCCAGTAAACTACTCTTCTTCCAAACCTTGGGTGACTGAGGCCAACTGTAGCACCTCACTGCTGTGAAACTGAGGTAAAGCTAACTGAGCCAAGAGCAGAGATTAAACTCTGGGATCTTCCACAATACAGTCAACTGGAGCAAAAAAGGATAGAACAGAATACTTTCTAAATGGTGAAAGGCTAAAAACAGTGGAGCTCCAAAGAGACTTGGGGATCCAACAACATAGATCATTAAAATGTCACAAACGGGTACATAAAATAATCAAAGAAACTAATGGAATGCTGGTCTTTATATCTAGAAGACTAGAGGTTATGCTGCAGATTTACAAAACCCTAGTTAGGTCACACCTGGAGTACTGTGAGCAGTTCTGGGCACCACACCATAGGAAGGATATATTGGCCTTGGAGGGAATGCAGCGTAGGTTTACCAGAATGATACCCGGACTTCAAGAGTTAAGTTACAAGGAGAGATTACACAAATTAGGGTTGTATTCCCTAGAATTTAGCAAGTTAAGGGGTGATCTGATTGAAGTTTCCAAGATATTAAAGGGAACAGAGTAGAGAGAAACTATTCCCACTGGTTGGGGATTCTAGGACTCGGGGGATGGTCTAAAAATTAGAGTCAGACCTTTCAGGAGTGAAATTAGGAAACACTTCACAAAGGGTGGTAGAAGTTTGATACTCTCTTCCGCAAATGACAATTGATGCTAGATCAATTGTTCATTTTAAATCGGAGATCAATAGCTATTTGTTAACCAATGGTATTAAGGGATATAGGTCAAAGGTGAATATATGGAGTTAGGCTGCAGATCAGCTACAATCTCATTGAATGGCGGAACAGAATCGAGGGGTTGGATGGCCTACTCCTATTCCTATGTTTATCCACGGAGCTCATGTTATTAACTTGCATTCCTTACTGTTTACCAAATCCTGGTGTAATGTCACTCATTTGTTAAATAAATACCGTAAAATGGGGGAAAAGGCAACGAATTTAGAAAATGAATGTGTCAATCAATGTGCTTTAAAGTGCAAAAATTTACAAATTTAAGTCCTTACTTAAACAAAACATCGAAGCTTCTAGAAACCACACTACTTCAATGCAATACAGTAAAAAACACACCATACTCTATTCTTATTGACTTGCATGGTCACCTAATATTTTTACTGAAAGGTTGGGCCCATTAATTGGCCCCTATCGATTCAACCCCCACACCACACCAGATCTCTCCTGGCCGCTCTTCGATGTACCCCCAATCTCTCTTGGTTCCCCCCCACCACCCATCCCTCGATCTCTCCTGCCCCCCCGCCCCACCCCACACCCCATCGATATTCTCCTAATACCAGATCTCTCCTGGTCACTCCATCGATGTCCCCCCAAACTCCAATCTCTCCTGAGCTTCCCATTGATGTCTCCAACCTCCGATGTCCCTTGGGCTCCCCATCAATGTTCCCCAACCTGCGACCTTGCCTGGTCTCCCCAACCCCCAAATTCCCCATGTCACTCCATTGATGCCCCACAAACACTGCTCTCTCCTGGGGCTCCCATCGACGTCGCCCTCACCCGTGATCTCTCCTGGTCTCCCCCGAT
Source organism: Pristiophorus japonicus (assembly GCF_044704955.1). Taxonomy (NCBI): domain Eukaryota; kingdom Metazoa; phylum Chordata; class Chondrichthyes; family Pristiophoridae; genus Pristiophorus; species Pristiophorus japonicus. The sequence continues at coordinate 129,183,005 of NC_091987.1, forward strand.
CTCCTGGTCCTCCTCCAATCTCTCCTGGCTCCCCCCGATCTTCTGGTCCTCCTCCAATCTCTCCTGGTCCCCCCCGATCTTCTGGTCCTCCTCCAATCTCTCCTGGCTCCCCCCGATCTCTCCTGGACCCCCCCCCCAACCTCCGACCTCTCCTGGTTCCCCCCAACCCCCCGATTTCTCCTGGTCCCACCCCCCCAACCTCTCCTGATTCCCCCCTCACCCCGACCTCTCCTGGCACCCCCCCCCCCCCGACCTCTCCTGGTCCCCGTCCCCCCCACCCGACCTCTCCTGGTTCCATCCTCCCCCGATCTCTCCTGGTCTCCCCCCCCCGACCTCTCCTGGTCCCCCCTCCCCACCTCTGCTAGTTCCCCCACCCCCCCCCCCACCTCTGCTAGTTCCCCCACCCCCCCCCACCTCTCCTGGTTCCCCCCTCCCCCCGACCTCTCCTGGTCCCCCAGACCTCTCCTGGTCCCCGTCCCCCGTCCCCCCCAACCGATCTCTCTTGGTTCCACCCCCAGCCCCCGATCTCTCCTGGTTCCACCCCCCTCCACTCCCCCCGATCTCTCCTGGTTCCATCCCCACCCCCTCATTCTCTCCTGGTCCCACCCCAGCCCCCCGACCTCCCCTGGTCCCACTGACCTCTCCTGGTCCCCCGTCCCCCGATCTCTCCTGGTTCCACCCCACCCCCCCCACCCCGACCTCTCCTGGTCCCCCCCCCCCACTGATCTCTCCTGGTTCACCCCCCTCCCCCCCCCCCCCGATCTCTCCTGGTTCCATCCCCACCCCCCCGTTCTCTCCTGGTCCCACCCCAGCCCCCCGACCTCCCCTGGTCCCACTGACCTCTCCTGGTCCCCCCACCCCCAATCTCTCCTGGTCCCACCCCCCCCCCCCCGATCTCTCCTGGTCCCACCGCCCCCCCCGATCTCTCCTGGTCCCCCCCCACCCCTCCCGATCTCTCCTGCCCACCCCCCCCGCCTCCAAACTCCAATCACTCCTGGTCCCCCCCAAAACTCTCCTGGTCCCCCCAAAACTCCAATCGCTCTTGGTCCCCCCCAAATTCTCCTGGTTCCCCCCCTCAACCTCCGATCTCTCCTGGTCCCTCCTTCGATGTCCCCTCGACTCTTTCCGCTAACATCAAGGCCAGAATCTTGAAAATGATAAATGTGTTTTCAACAATATTCTTTCGGGAGTATCTGAGCCACATGGGCCAGAAAGGTGCTGTGCTGTGCTAAGTTAGCTGATCTCAGCTAGGCATCAGAAGAAATGCCACAATAGGCGTCAGCACTCTTGGTTAGGGAGAGGGAACAATATCTGGGGCTCTCAATCCTGATCACCATCACGTTACACAGATTGTGTTTGGCTGTGATACCCCACAGTTGAATGATCTGCTAACCCTCACATCAAGTCTCATACATGCAGTAATTTCTGAGTGGATCAATGAGGACTCTTCTTGCAGTTCACCCTCTTGTATGGAAGCACGTGGCCTCTGCTCAGTGTTTCCCAACAGCAAGGAAGCAGCGATTGGGAGTTCAAAAGTGAGAAGCATTACTGGTACAAACCCATGTTCTCCACTCTGACATGGAATCAGTGTGCCAAGCACCACAACAACCCCAATGAAAGATAGTTCCACTTCAGATGAACTAAACAGCACACAGTACCTGGTCTAAATGTCTGTCTCTCATAAGTTCATGCTCATTTCTTAATGTGTGTTGAAAGAGTGTCCATATTAAAGCTTCCAGCTGAGGGTGGTCAGACTGTAGACGAAGATGATTGCAGAGTGTGTTCAGTCGAAGATATGCCAGTCGATATACTGCACAAATAATGCATAGCAAGAAAAAAGCCATTTTAGTTTAGTGCTTCCATCAAATATAACTTTTAATGTGTCTAGAATCATAACAAAACCACCAAAAATGTTAATGTAATTTAAAAAAAATGCGTTCATGGAATGTGGGTGTCGCTGGCAAGGCCAGCACTTGTTGCCCATCCCTAATTGCCCTCGAGAAGGTGATGGTGCGCCGCCTTTTTGAATCGCTGCCATCAATATAAGATAGTCACCAAGAAATCAAATAGAGAATTCAAAAGAAACTTCTTTACCCAGAGAGTGTTGAGAATGTGGAACTCACTACCACAGGAAGTGGTTGAAGCAAATCGTATAGATGCAGTTAAGGTGAGGCTAGATAAACATATGAGGAAGAAGAGAATAGAGGATTATGCTGATCGAGTTAGATGAGGAAAGACGGGAGGAGGTTCGAGTAGAGCATAAATGCCAGCATGGACTGGTTGGGCCAAATGGTCTGTTACTGTGCTGTATATCCTATGTAATCCTAGACCATGGCAGTTGTGGAATTTAAATTCAGTTAATTAAATAAGTCTGGAATAAAAAGTTAGTATCAGTAATAATGACCATGGGCCCAAGTTTTGAGCCGCGCCTAGAACGGCGCAGTTCTGACCTGGACGCCCGTTTTTCGCGCCACAAAGTGCGCCTAAAAAAACCCTCCGTATTCTCCACCTCCCTGCAGGTCCTCTGGCCCTCGGCGCAGCGCAGCAGGAGTTGTAGGGGGCGGAGCCAGGTCCCTGCGCTGAAAACAGGGCCGGGACCTCTGCACATACGCGCTACAGTGGGCACGCATGTGCAGTAGCTCCAGGCGCCCGAAACTGTGTGGGAGGGGCCCGAAGCACGCAGCCCCTAGCCCTGGCCGAATGGCCTCACTGGGGCTGCATGCATAAGGATCCTCCCACGGCCAGCTCCTGCTTCCTCTCGACCCGACTCGACTCCCGCTTCCCGCCCCCCCCCACCCGCCCCCGGACCGGACCCGACACCCGCTTCCCCCCCCCCGCCCCCGGACCGGACCCGACACCCGCTCCCCCGCCCCCGGACCAGACACCCGCTCTCCACCCCCCCCCCTCACCTCCGGACTGGATCCGACCTGACCTCCCTCTCCCTCCCTCCCTCCCCCCGACCTGAACCGAACCAACCTCCCTCCCACCACCCCCCTGACCCGACCCAACGCCACCTACCTGTAAATCTGGTGCTGGGGATGGGCCCTGCCCGAAGTCTCGGGCCCGGCCCGTTCAGCCTCCCTCCCCCTTCTCCTTCCACCCCACCCTCCCCCTTCTCCTCCCCCCCCATCCCCCCAATCTCCTTTCCCCCCCCCAATCTCCTTTCCCCCCTCCCAATCTCCTTTCTCCCCCCCTCCCCCCTCCCCCATCCCTCCCCTTCTCTCCCATCCCTCCCTCTGCTCCCCCCCCTCCCCTCGCTGTCAGAAACACAGACACTGACAGACAGAGAATGAGAGACACACAGACAGACAGAGAGATAGAGACACTGACAGAGACACACTGAGGGGAGCATCCCAGCATGCTGTTGGAGGGCTCCCGGTGCTGCAGTCAGTAAGTAGAAAATGTTTTATTTATTGATTTAAATTTTTTTTAATTTCTTATTAATTTTTTTTGATTGATTTATTGGTTGATTTATTGATGTATTTATCATTTATTATTGATGATAGCTCTTTATTTGTAAAACTGAAGTGTTTAATGTTTGTAAACTTCCCTTTAAACACCCCCCCCCAACCATTCCCTATGCCTGATTTGTAACCTACGCCTGATTTTCTAAAGTGTAGACAAGGTTTTTTTCGAGCGTACAAAAATCTTCACTTACTCCATTCTAAGTTAGTTTGGAGTAAGTTTTCACTCACGAAATTTTGAAATCAGGCGTAAGTGGCCGGACACACCCCCTTTTGAAAAAAAAAAATTCTGTTTCAAAGTGAAACTGTTCTAACTGACTAGAACTGGAGCAAACTAAATGTGGAGAATTCCGATTTCTAAGATACTCCATTCTACACCAGTTGCTCCTAAAAATCAGGAGCAAATCATGTGGAAACTTGGGGCCCATGAAACTAACGTCTTGTCGTTAAAAATCCATTTGGTTCATTAATAGAAAAGCAAAATACTGCAGATGCTGGAAATCAGAAATAAAAACAGAAAATACTGGAAATACTCAGCAGGTCAGGGAGCATCTGTGGAGCGAGAAACAGAGTTAACGTTTCAGGTCGATGACCCTTTGTCAGAACAGGAAAAAGTTAGAAATTTAACAGGTTTTTAAGCAAATGTAGGGGGCAGGGAACAGATCTAGCAGCTCAAAACTTGGCAACCATGAGGTGCTGTGGGCCATGAGCAGCAGCAGCAGCATTGTATTTCACCACAATCTGTAACCTCATTGACCGGCGTATCTCTCACTCTACCATTATCAAGCCAGGCGACCAACCCTGGTTCAATGAGGAGTATATTCGTTCCAGGGATGTGGACGTCGCCGGCAAGGCCAGCATTTATTGCCCATCCCCAATTGCCCTGGAGAAAGTAATGGTGAGCCACCTTCTTGAACTGCTGCAGTCCTTGTGGTGAAGGTATTCCCACAGTGCTGTTAGGGGGCTAGTTCTAGGATTTTGACCCAGTGACTATGAAGGAATGGCGATATATTTCCAAGTCAGGAGGATGGTGTGTAACTTGGAGGGGAACTTGCAGGTGGTGGTGTTCACATGTGCCTGCTGCCCTTGTCCTTCTAGGTGGTAGAGGTTGCGGGTTTGGGGGGGGGGGGGCTGCCAAAGAAGCCGTGGCAAGTTGCTGCAGTGCATCTTGAATAATTAACAAAAAATTCATGCTGTCGAGCCATACTGAAATGTTGTTCTGAGCAGTCGAAGGCACCAACTCATGATTCATAATGTAGCACTGTAACATCAATGGGAAGATAATTTATGGCAACAGGGCCAAACGAAGGTTGATCATCGTTCGTCACCACCTCTTCCAAAGCTCTCCTTCAATGTTCTTCGGTGGGGTTTCCACTGGATTTAAATCTTTTGGGGATAGTTGAAAAATCCTAACCACTTGTTTTTTCTTATGTCACCTCTGGTTCTTTTAAATCTGTGCCCACTGGTTATTGACCCTTCAGCCATTGGAGACAGTTTCTCTTAATTTACTCTATATAAACACCCTTTATGATTTTTTTTTTGTGTCTGTAATTTCCCCCCCCCCCCCCCAACAACTTGGAATCTATTTAGAACAGTAAAGAAAATGCCCGAAAAAGTCAGCCTCTAACTGCATTGCAGAACCACATGAAAACACCCACTCCCATTAGTGACTGCTGCCGTTAATGTTGGACCTGTGCCATAGTTTGTACTGCACATACTGATACAAAACAGCAACTAATGAAATATAAAAGAAGGCATTAGATGCATGTAAGGTAGGGACATTTTAGTTGAACATTAACCTTCCACCCAGTGTGACATGACATCACCAGGCAAAGGCACCAGCAATAAATAACTTTCAAGTGTTTACAATTCAATGAATAGGGAAAGAGCTTTCTCAATACCAAACTACTTTTAGCACATATATTATACAAAAAAAAAATCAAAAAAACGAAGTTATACAGTATAACTATTCTGCTATCACCTTAAGAATGGCAAAGCAGCCATTTGATTGAACTAAGGCTTATTTCCCCACCAGAACTATTACTAAAAGCCTATGAAGAATATTCATGCAAAAGCAAAATACTGTGGATGCTGGAAATCTAAAACAAAAATATTTCAGATAAGAATATTTATGCACTGACTTACCTTTTTTGAAGAAGAGGGAAAGTGAGGTAGATTTCTGAGGTTTTTGCTGAGGCTGGGGCTGAGATTGACCAGCTGCCTCGATTTTTGCTTGTGTGGGAGCTGTGTGTGTACTAGACGCTTTTTTCCGTGGGGATCTGACGGGGGAAAGGTAACTGGACAAACAGAAGATGCCAAAGATGACTGAGCTGCTCCACCAAAGGAGTAAAAAATAAATTCATGACAACAATGTATATATGTAATGAGAATACTTTAGATTACATGTCTGTGACCGTTTGTTTCTACGAATTCCAGCACTGAATACCAGTTATCAACAATAGCCAAGCAGCACATCCTCTGTATATATACTTACAGGTCTGCAGCCGTGTGGCTGTGCTGGAGAGGTTGTTTGAGGGTACTGGTGGGTTCAGGCTGATCTGGCTGATCTTCCTGTTCTTTTTGTTGCCTGAGTATGTCGAACAAAGGAGAGTCCTGAAAGTAACAAAAACAGAGGGTGCATGAAAAAAAATCTAAATCTAAACAAATCCCTAAATTTTTGCACAATTGCTGTTGAAATAGTGTGAGAATACAAGGTGGGAAGAACATTAAAGGGGGATGAGCAATGAGCGGGAGTGTGGGACTAGGTTAGGTGAGTCATCAAGAAAAACAGCAGCATAGATTGGATGAGCTGAACTGGACTGTAACATTCTATATGGGCTCAAGTTTCAGCCTGAGTTGCTCCTATTTTTTTGGAGCAACTAGTTTAGAATGGAGCATCTTAGAAATTGCAATTCTCGGCATTTAGTTTGCTCCAGTTCTAGGAAATTAGGATAGTTTCATTTTAGAACAGATTTTTTTTTCAAAAGGGAGTGTGTCCAGCCACTTACGCCTGTTTTGCAAGTTTAGGCAGCGAAAACTTACTCCAAACTAGGGCTAGGGGCGGCGTGCTTCGGGCACCTCCCACACAGCCTCGGAGCTACTGCACATGCGCGCACACTCGAGCGTGCATGTGCAGAGGTCCCGACACTGTTTTCAGCGCTGGAACCTGGCTCCGCCCCCGACCCCTTGTGCTGCACCACACGAGCACGAAGACATCCTGAGGCAGAAAATCGGTGCACCGTTCTTAGAGGACGGAAACTTGGGCCCATTCTTTCCAAACAAGAGAAACCCACTCAGCTTGCCCTGTTATTTAGACCCAACTCAGATTATTCTCATTAGCCTTGCACAATTAAACATTTACAGAAAAAAAACACTTTTAGCACAACAACAACAACTTTTATTTATATAGCACTTTTAACATAGTAAAACGTTCCTAGCCGCTTCACAGCAGTGCTATAAGACAAAACAGATAAATTTGACACCGAGCCACATAAGAAGAAATGACAGATGACCAAAAGCTTGGTCAAAGAGTTAGGTATTAAGGAGCGTTTTTAAGGAATAAAGAGAGGCGGAGAGGTTTAGGGAGGGAGTTCCAGAGCTTAGGGCCCAGGCAGCTGAAGGCACGGCCACCAATGGTTGAGCAGTTATAATCAAGGATGCTCAAGAGGGCAGAATTTGAGAGCTGCAGACATCTTGTGGGGTTGTGAGGCTGAAGGAGATTAGAGATAGGGAGGGGCGAGGCAATGGAGTGATTTGTAAACATGGATGAAAATTTTGAAATCGAGGCGTTGCTTAACCGGGAGCCAATATAGATCAGTGAGCACAGAGGTGATGGGTGATCGGGACTTGGTGCGAGTTAGGACATGGGCTGCCGAGTTTTGGATGACCCCAAGTTTACGTAGGGTAGAATGTGGGAGGCCAGCCAGGAGTGTGTTGGAGTAGTCAAGTCTAGACGTAACAAAGGCATGGATAAGGGTTTCAACAGCAGTAGAGGTTTTTTTTGGCAGATGGAGTATAATGTGGGAAAATGTGAGGTTATCCACTTTGGCAGAAATAATAGAAAAGCAAATTATAATTTAAAATGGAGAAAAATTGCAAAATGCTGCAGTAGAGAGCGACCTGGGGTTCCTTATGCATGAAACACAGAGCGAGTATGCAGGTACAGCAAGTAATCAGGAAGGCAAATGGAATGTTGGCCTTTATTGCAAGGGGGATAGCGTATAAAAGCTGAGAAGTCCTGCTACAACTGTACAGGGTATTGGTGAGGCCACACCTGGAGTACTGCATACAGTTTTGGTCTCCGTATTTAAGGAAGGATATACTGGCATTGGAGATTGTTTAGAGAAGGTTCACTAGGTTGATTCTGGAGATGAGGGGGTTGACTTATGAGGAGAGGTCAAGTAGGTTGGGCCTATACACATTGGAGTTCAGAAGAATGAGAGGTGATCTTAGTGACACTTGTAAGATAATGAGGGGGCTCGACAAGGTGGATGCAGAGAGGATATTTCGACTCAGAGGGGAAACTAAAACTAGGACATGGTCTTGGAATAAGGGGTCGCCCATTTAAAACTATGATGAGAAATTTCTTCTCTCAGAAGGTTGTAAATCTATGGAATTCTCTGCCCCGGAGAGTCGTGGAGGCTGGGTCATTGAATATATTTAAGGCAGAGATAGAAAGATTTTTGAGCGATAAGGGAGTAAAGGGTTATGGGGAGTGGGCAGGGGGGTGGAGCTGAGACCATGATCAGATCAGCCATAATCTTATTGAATGACGGAGCAGGCTCGAGGGGCCAAATGGCCTACTCCTGCTCCTATTTCTTATGTTCTTATGTTAGAGCTGAGGCAGGGGCGGAGGAGGGCAATGTTACGGAAGTGGAAATAGGCGGTTTTAGTTATGTCACGGATATGTGGCCGAAAGCTCATTTCAGGGTCAAATATGATGCCCAACGTTGCAAACAGACTGGTTTAGCCTGAGATAGATGCTAGGAAGAGGGATGGAGTCAGTGGTTAGGGAACATAGTTTGTGGCAGTAACCAAAGACAATGACTTCAGCCTTCGCAATATTTAATTGGAGAACATTTCTGCTCATCCAGTACTGGATGTCGGACAAGCAGTCTGACAATTTAGAGGCAGTGGAAGGGTTTAAAGAGGTGGTGGTGAGGTAGAGCTTGGTATATTCGATTCCCTTTTGACAGTTACTACTGAATCTGCTTCCAACATCCTTTCAAGCTATGAATTCTAGATCATAATAACTCGCTAGGTTAAAAAAATTCTAATTTCCCCCTAAATTTTTTGTCAATTATTTTAAATTGATGGCCTCTGGTTATTGACCTTCCTGCCTGTGGAAACAGTTTCTCCCGATCTACTCCAGCAAAACCCCTCATCATTTTGATCATCTCTATCATCCTTCCTTAACCTATTTTGTTCCAAGGAGAACAATCCCAGCTTCTTTAGTCTCTCCACATAATTCAAGTCCCTCAGCCCTGGTACTATTCTGGTAAAGCTACTCTGCACCCCCACCAAGGTCTTGAAATCCTTCCTAAAGTGTGGTGTCTAGAATTGGACACAATACTCTAGGTGAGGCCTAACCAAGATATATATAATCTTTTCCTCATGCAGCTCCTGGAAGCCAACTAACAGCTCCATTGATACAAGCTTGGAAGTAGGCTGTAAAAACAATGGTACCAATCTGTGTTTTAAATATACAAACCGATTTGTATAAATTGCTAGCTTTTATATTATACTGTTAATATGGTTGCAATCCTCCTTCTTCCATGTATTAATTTTATCTATACATAAATTTTAACTTGTTTTAGCTTATTCAGAAATGGTCAAGTAGTGTGATTATCATCTAGTCTTGTTAATTCAAAGTTATTTCAAATTAAAAAAAAAATCTAATTATCCAATAGTTCGTATTAAGTCAATTTAATAAAAAACACAGGAGGCATTTTTCACTGAATGTAAAAAATTGAATCATCATCATCATCATCATAGGCAGTCCCTCGGAATCGAGGACGATTTGCTTCCATTCCTGGAGTGAGTTCTTTGGTGACTGAACAGTTCAATACGAGAGTCACAGACTCTGTCACAGGTGGGACAGATAGTCGTTGAGGGAAGGGGTGGGTGGGACTAGTTTGCCGCATGTTCTTTCCGCTGTCTGCGCTTGATTTCTGCATGCTCTCGGCGTTGAGACTCGAGGTGCTCAGCGCCCTCTCGGATGCACTTCCTCCACTGAGGGCGGTCTTGGGCCAGGGACTCCCAGGTGTCAGTGGGGATGTCGAACTTTATCAGAGAGGCTTTGAGGGTGCCCTTGTAGCGTTTCTGCTGCCCACCTTTGGCTCGAATGTCATGAAGGAGCTCTGAGTAGAGCACTTGCTTTGGGAGTCTCGTGTCTGGCATGCGGACTATGTGGCCTGCCCAGCGGAGCTGATCGAGTGTGGTCAGTGCTTCAATGCTGGGGATGTTAGCCTGGATGAGCACCGCTGATGTTGGTGCATCTGTCCTCCCAGAGGATTTGTAAAATCTTGCAACAGATAATCTGAATGAAGCAACTTTGAATTAAGAGGTATAAACTATATTTTTCCACCTTTACAGGAGTCAGAAGAACATTGTGAGCATCCCAGGAATCTTCCACTAATGTTCCTAAAATTTGTTCACAGGATGTGGGTGTCATTGCAAGGCCAGCATTAATTGCCCATTCGTACTTGCCCTTGAAAAGGTGGTGGTGAGCCCCCTACAGTCCGTGTGGTGATACTTCTTTGAAGTGGCTTGGTAGTTCACAGTTCAGAGGATAGTTAAGAGTCAACCATATTGCTGTGGGTCTGGAGTCACATATAGGCCAGAGCAGGTAAGGATGGCAGATTTCCTTCCCTAAAGAACATTAGTGAACCAGATCGGTTTACACAACAATCCTGTAGTTTCATGGTCACCATTACTGATGCTAGCTTTTAAAAAAAAATTTCAGCTTTAATTAATTCGCTCAATTTAAATTCCCCAGTAACTTAACCACTATGTTACCGTTCCCAATATAGAGTGTAGAGAGTTAAAGATTAGACCTGGACTACACCAGCCCATACATGGCAGAGAATAAAGAAGCGAGTTATGGCTCAAATCTTTCAGGAACAGTATTTTAGCTGTAAACACAAGAAAAGTTCTTATGGAAAAAGTCCAACTTGGAACAACCAATTCATTCAAAGCAGCATTTTCTGGAGGTGGTGCTGGTAAGGTTATGTAATGCAGTATTGTGTAATTCATACAAGTTACAGCAAGAACAATGTACAATAAAATATTACAAACCAAAATCCTGAGTTACAAGCAAAATTTTCTGTACTTGGAATCATATTCAAACTAGATGATCACGAATTTCATCAAACTGTTGAAAACCAGCAGCACGCAACAGACAATGTCCTGAGTCCAAGTGCAAACATGGCCCAAAACTATCACATTTAGATACCATATTCAGCCTTCAGTCTCTGCATCTGTGCCACCTTCTTCCTCAAGGTGATCATGCTCATGTAGTAATAAAGAGCAACAGATTGTCAGGAAATAACCTATTGAGTAATACAGGTATGTCAAATATGTTACCTTCCCTCCTCATACCCATCTCCTGAAGCTAGTAACTCATGGTGGGAGACAGTTCCACCGGGGCTGTTGGCCCTCCAGTGGCCATTCTGTGTGTAGATCAAGATGCTAGAATAGAAAATAGTAAATGAAGGAGGGATGATCAGTGAGAGAGAGATGACCAGGGAGAGGCAAGTGTCAGAATTTGAAAAATGAAAGCAGTCCTGATCTAAAGAATAAACTACCACATAAACTAACCACAAGCTGGACCAATTGCTCTCTCTGCCTGAGAATAATTCCCCATTTTTGATCATTTATAAACACTTGCTTGCCAAACAGTAGATTTTGTTTTCCCATATAGGTTTAATGGGCTGTAATTTCTTCCTTCTGTGCTCACCAGCCCATGAGTTTCCACCCATTTATTTTAGGAGGAAAACCGCAGGCTGGCGAGCACACAGTGGGAAACCCTGGCCACGATGCTCAAAGGCCAGGATCGCATGTTCTACCCTGCCTCAGTCATGGAAAGTAAATATATCCAAGCAGTATCCAAAACTGCAAATGGAATGTTTAATGTTACATGTCAAATCAACATAAACAAGTAGTATCATGATAAACAGCAGATAACATGAACGGAATGCCCTCATCACAATAGTCAAACAGCTACTGAGCAGGAGCTGGCTCTAAGTGAACGAATCACACTGTCTCGGTCGTACAAACATCAACTATCTTCGAAAGTGGTATTAAATTCTTGGCCTTTCTTGCCCCCTTACCAATGCACTGAAGCAACTTACACCTGACAATATGGAAAATTCCAATTTTACATTGCATATAATTTTCATTTTTAATGCACTTTAATGTGAGCGTTACAGAAATCTGGGGAGTGCTGGATTTATGGATTCAAAACTGGACTGAAGTAACAACATTCGAGCTGTTGTGCACTCATTGACGATATTTTACTCATCTTGGTTTGCTGTTTACTTGACTTTCCACTGTGCTTTTTAATGCTAGTACTGGTTGGAGCATCAAGACTTGGAAGAGCAAACAAAGTCATAAGCCAGAAATTCCTGGGGCCCTGCTCGACTGCCAGAAGTGCAGCTGGGCAAGGCTTTCTAGCAACAAGTCTGCTGTGCCCCTGACACTGGGCATTTGCATGGGCCAGGCGGGGGGGAGGTGAAAGAGTGCATCTATACCATCTGCATTTTCCCAATGAATATGGACTGAGTCAAGTCTGCAAATAGGAAAGTTAATACTGCCTTTCTAAAACCTTAATTGGATGGCTATTCCATCAAGAAAGCCTGTTTCAAAAAGATTACCACAATGGTTAATCACACGCTGGTTGGTACATTTGCAATTTCTCCTTCAGATCGTAATTTGAGTCAACATGGAAGTCCTATCAAGACCTGTGTAAACCACACCACATCCTTTCAGAGAATAACAGGACCTTCAATTTCCAGCAGCAATGCCTCTGATATCGTTCCAGTAATTAAAGTGGTGTGTTTTTAAGTATAAAAATACTGGCCAGATCATGAGCAAGAAAGTATTTTAAAGCAGAAATAATTTGCAGGGCTCATCATGGATGTTAGGTTATTTGTGGTTCTTTTTCTTGTGGGTGTGGATCCGTTAAAAATGCAGCATTGCAAAATTGAATCTGATTACAACAGTAAAAAAGCAGGTCTCCCATTGGTACAGTAGCGTGGAGCTAAATCCGCTTCATTAAGTTTTTATTTTTAATCAAGCAAAAAACCATCTGGGCTTGATGCGCAAAAGGTCAGGGGGCGAAATTGCCCTCTGTCCCAAACGGGGCGGATAATTTGAATTAAATCATTATTCTCTGCACGAATTTTTGGGGCAGAGAACAGAGGTATTTTGTCCTCTTTTCGTGTGAGATTTCATGCGGCAGTGTTTCCAGCGGCGACGGAAGGCGGGCGGTGTCATCAACACCGCGCTGAGCATGTCAGCACGACGCTGATGACATTAGTGTGACGCTTAGCAACATCCCTCCACTTCAGTTAAAGGGGAGGGTCGCTGCGAGCTCTGCAGCCACTTTAGTAGTGCCCACTGGGCCACCAGGGGGGATTTCGGCCGGGCCAGCAGTCTGGCACCCAGGAGAGGGTGCCGGGCTGCCTGTTGGTGGTCTGGCTGAACCCGTGGCCGCCATTGTTGGGCTGACTTCGGAGTCGGCTGACAATTAAAATAAAATGGTGGCCACAGCGGTGCGCCCTCCCCTTTAAGCAGCCACTGGCAGCTTCCCACCGGGAAAACCTGTCAGGGGCGCCGTGTGGCTGCGGCTCCTTTTCCGTCGGGCACTTTCACTCACGGGGCGGAAAGGAGATGCCGCCGGGCGGTAAGAGTTTGGTGCGTGGCCGACGGGGCGGGAACATGGGCAGGGCGGAAACCCATTTCTGCCGCCCCTGGCTTGGGGACAATTTCTTAGAGGTGGTAATGGACCTTAAGGAGGGGGACAATTTCAGCCCCCAGGTCTCTAGAACCTGAATTTCAGTACTTGCAAAGGGGCACATGACATATAAAAATGAAGACAACCTTAAAGAACAGGAATGTACAAGTGTTTAATGGCAAATGACAATGTATTTGAATGTTGGGAAATCTGCAGTCTAATAAGGGAAGCCAGTTCATCTTGGAAGTGACACAAAATCCTTGAACTTCCAAAGCTTGCTGAGTTGGCATTGGCCATAGGAAGTTGACTGTACTGGAGACAACTGACAATCCTTAATAACCAAGGGAATGTAACATGTTCTGAAAAATGCTAGAAAAATACAGGAAAATATAAAATACGTATCTACAGAGCTGGGATTGGTGCAATCCAAATCCGTGCCCACCTATCCTCAACTCCATGTTTAAACTCGTCCAATCAGGTTTCTGCCCGTCACAGCAGTGAAACAGCCCTCATCAAAATCACAAATAACATACTCTGTGACTGTGACCGTGGTGAATTATTCCTCCTAATCCTGCTCGACCTGTGCAGCCTTTGACACGGTTGACCACACCATCCTCCTTCTAAGGCCTCGCCACCGTCGTCCAGCTGGGTAGAACTGCCCTCGCCTGGTTTCATTCCTGTCTGTCCAATCGTAGACAGAGAATCTCATGCAATGGCTTCTCTTCCCACTCCCACACTGTTAACTTTGGAGTCACCCAAGGATCTATCCTTGCTCCCCTCCTATTTCTCATCTACACGCTGTCTCTCAGCGACATCGGAAAGCACGTCAGATTCCACATGTACGCCGAGGACTTCCAGATCTATCTCATCACGAACTCGCTCGACCCCTCCACTACCTGTGATTTGATGCGTCGCTCGTCATACATTCAGTATTGGATGAGCATAAATTTCCTCCAATGAAATATTGGTAAGACTGAAGCCATCGTCTTCAGTCTTCGACACAAACTCCGTTCCCTTGCCCCCAGCTCCTTTCGGACTGTTCGCAACCTCGCCATCCTAAATGAACTTGAGCTGAGCTTTTGACCCCATATCCTCTCCATAACCAAGACCGCCAATTACACCTCCATAACATTGCCCTTCTCCGCCTCTGCTGCAACCCATCAGCTGCTGAAATTCTTATCCATGCTTTTGTTACCTCTCGACTCTACTATTCCAATGCACTCCTGGCTCGACTTCCATCTTCCAATCTCCATAAACTTGAGCTTATCCAAAACTTTGCTGCCCGTATCCTAACTCACACCAAGTCCCATTCAGTCATGACCCCTGTGCTTGATGACCTACACTGACTCATGGTCCAGCAATGTCCCGATTTAAAAATTCTCATTCTTATGTTCAAATTACTCTATGGTCTCATCCCCCAATAGCTCTGTAACCTCCTCCAGCCCTCCAACCCTCTGAGATCTCTACGCTCCTCCAATTCTGCCCTTGTGTATTCCTGATTTCCATACAGTGACTGCTGTTAATGTAGGTAAATGTAGCACTGATTTTACACACAGCATGAAGAAAGAAAAAAAGAGAGAAAGAAAGAAAAATGACTGACAAATGATGCTAAATTAGGGCAGTTTTGTGCTGGAGGCCCACTAGAAACTGGATTGAGACTTCCCAAACTTATTTCACATGGGACCCTTAAATAAAACGAACGAATGAGACTTTCATTCCAACAGTGTCAGCTGGATTTGAGACCAGCAGGAAGAGTAGTGCAAGGAAGGTAGTGCAGGGGTCCCCTGTGGTCATCCCCCTGCAAAACAGATACACTGCTCTGAGTGCTGTTGAGGGGGATGACTCATCAGGGGAGGGCAGCAGCAGCCAAGTTCATGGCACCGTGGCTGGCTCTGTTGCACAGGAGGGCAGGAAAAAGAGTGGGAGAGTGATAGTGATAGGGGATTCAATTGTGAGGGGAATAGATAGGCGTTTCTGCGGCCGCAACCGAGACTCCAGGATGGTATGTTGCCTCCCTGGTGCAAGGGTCAAGGATGTCTCGGAGCGGGTGCTGGACATTCTAAAAAGGGAGGGAGAACAGCCAGTTGTCGTGGTGCACATTGGTACCAACGACATAGGTAAAAAAAGGGCTGAGGTCATACGAAACGAATTTAAGGAGCTAGGAGCTAAATTAAAAAGTAGGACCTCAAAAGTAGTAATCTCGGGATTGCGACCAGTGCCACGTGCTAGTCAGAGTAGGAATCGCAGGATAGCGCAGATGAATACGTGGCTTGAGCAGTGGTGCAGCAGGGAGGGATTCAAATTCCTGGGGCATTGGAACCGGTTCTGGGGGAGGTGGGACCAGTACAAACCGGACGGTCTGCACCTGGGCAGGACCGGAACCAATGTCCTAGGGGGAGTGTTTGCTAGTGCTGTTGGGGAGGAGTTAAACTAATATGGCAGGGGGATGGGAACCAATGCAGGGAGACAGAGGGAAACAAAAAGGAGACAAAAGCAAAAGACAGAAAGGAGATGAGGAAAAGTGGAGGGCAGAGAAACCCAAGGCAAAGAACAAAAAGGGCCAATGTACAGCAAAATTCTAAAAGGACAAAGGGTGTTAAAAAAACAAGCCTGAAGGCTTTGTGTCTTAATGCAAGGAGTATCCGTAATAAGGTGGATGAATTAACTGTGCAAATAGATGTTAACAAATATGATGTGATTGGGATTACGGAGACGTGGCTCCAGGATGATCAGGGCTGGGAACTCAACATCCAGGGGTATTCAACATTCAGGAAGGATAGAATAAAAGGAGGTGGTGTAGCATTGCTGGTTAAAGAGGAGATTAATGCAATAGTTAGGAAGGACATTAGCTTGGATGATGTGGAATCTATATGGGTAGAGCTGCAGAACACCAAAGTGCAAAAAACGTTAGTGGGAGTTGTGTACACACCTCCAAACAGTGATATTGGGGAGGGCATCAAACAGGAAATTAGGGGTGCATGCAATAAAGGTGCAGCAGTTATCATGGGTGACTTTAATATGCACATAGATTGGGCTAACCAAACTGGAAGCAATACGGTAGAGGAGGATTTCCTGGAGTGCATAAGGGATGGTTTTCTAGACCAATATGTCGAGGAACCAACTAGGGGGGAGGCCATCTTAGACTGGGTGTTGTGTAATGAGAGAGGATTAATTAGCAATCTCATTGTGCGAGGCCCCTTGGGGAAGAGTGACCATAATATGGTGGAATTCTGCATTAGGATGGAGAATGAAACAGTTAATTCAGAGACCATGGTCCAGAACTTAAAGAAGGGTAACTTTGAAGGTATGAGGCGTGAATTGGCTAGGATAGATTGGCGAATGATACTTAAGGGGTTGACTGTGGATGGGCAATGGCAGACATTTAGAGACCGCATGGATGAACTACAACAATTGTACATTCCTGTCTGGCATAAAAATAAAAAAGGGAAGGTGGCTCAAACCGTGGCTATCAAGGGAAATCAGGGATAGTATTAAAGCCAAGGAAGTGGCATACAAATTGGCCAGAAATAGCAGTGAACCCGGGGACTGGGAGAAATTTAGAACTCAGCAGAGGAGGACAAAGGGTTTGATTAGGGCAGGGAAAATGGAGTACGAGAAGAAGCTTGCATGGAACATTAAGACGGATTGAAAAAGTTTCTATAAATATGTAAAGAGAAAAAGGTTAGTAAAGACAAACGTAGGTCCCCTGCAGTCAGAATCAGGGGAAGTCATAATGGGGAACAAAGAAATGACAGACCAATTGAACAAGTACTTTGGTTCGGTATTCACTCAGGAGGACACAAACAACCTTCCGGATATAAAAGGGGTCAGAGGGTCTAGTAAGGAGGAGGAACTGAGGGAAATCCTCATTAGTCGGGAAATTGTGTTGGGGAAATTGATGGGATTGAAGGCCGATAAATCCCCAGGGCCTGATGGACTGCATCCCAGAGTACTTAAGGAGGTGGCCTTGGAAATAGCGGATGCATTGACAGTCATTTTCCAACATTCCATTGACTCTGGATCAGTTCCTATCGAGTGGAGGGTAGCCAATGTAACCCCACTTTTTAAAAAAGGAGGGAGAGGGGAAACAGGGAATTATAGACCGGTCAGCCTGACCTCAGTAGTGGGTAAAATGATGGAATCAATTATTAAGGAAGTCATAGCAGCGCATTTGGAAAGAGATGACATGATAGGTCCAAGTCAGCATGGATTTGTGAAAGGGAAAACATGCTTGACAAAATCTTCTGGAACTTTTTGAGGATGTTTCCAGTAGAGTGGACAAGGGAGAACCAGTTGATGTGGTATATTTGGACTTTCAGAAGGCTTTCGACAAGGTCCCACACAAGAGATTAATGTGCAAAGTTAAAGCACATGGGATTGGGGGTAGTGTGCTGACATGGATTGAGAACTGGTTGTCAGACAGGAAGCAAAGAGTAGGAGTAAATGGGTACTTTTCAGAATGGCAGGCGGTTCTGTGCTGGGGCCCCAGCTGTTTACATTGTACATTAATGATTTAGACGAGGGGATTAAATGTAGTATCTCCAAATTTGCGGATGACACTAAGTTGGGTGCCAGTGTGAGCTGCGAAGAGGATGCTATGAGGCTGCAGAGTGACTTGGATAGGTTAGGTGAGTGGGCAAATGCATGGCAGATGAAGTATAATGTGGATAAATGTGAGGTTATCCACTTTGGTGGTAAAAACAGAGAGACAGACTATTATCTGAATGGTGACAGATTAGGAAAAGGGGAGGTGCAACGAGACCTGGGTGTCATGGTACATCAGTCATTGAAGGTTGGCATGCAGGTACAGCAGGCGGTTAAGAAAGCAAATGGCATGTTGGCCTTCATAGCGAGGGGATTTGAGTACAGGGGCAGGGAGGTGTTGCTACAGTTGTACAGGGCCTTGGTGAGGCCACACCTGGAGTATTGTGTACAGTTTTGGTCTCCTAACTTGAGGAAGGACATTCTTGCTATTGAGGGAGTGCAACGAAGGTTCACCAGACTGATTCCCGGGATGGTGGGACTGACCTATCAAGAAAGACTGGATCAACTGGGCTTGTATTCACTGGAGTTCAGAAGAATGAGAGGGGACCTCATAGAAACGTTTAAAATTCTGACGGGTTTAGACAGGTTAGATGCAGGAAGAATGTTCCCAATGTTGGGGAAGTCCAGAACCAGGGGTCATAGTCTAAGGATAAGGGGTAAGCCATTTAGGACCGAGATGAGGAGAAACTTCTTCACCCAGAGAGTGGTGAGCCTGTGGAATTCTCTACCACAGAAAGTTGTTGAGGCCAATTCACAAAATATATTCAAAAGGGAGTTAGATGAAGTCCTTACTACTAGGGGGATCAAGGGATATGGCGAGAAAGCAGGAAGGGGGTACTGAAGTTGCATGTTCAGCCATGAACTCATTGAATGGCGGTGCAGGCTAGAAGGGCCGAATGGCCTACTCCTGCACCTATTTTCTATGTTTCTATGAGACTAAGTTCCAGAGCTGAAGGCCCAACTTGTTGCTCAGTTGTCAGGTTGTTTTTTGCTAATCTCAAAGGTCAACCAACACAACATAGCCGTTTTATGAAGATCCCCAAAGACTGATAAGAAAAACTGCGACATCACACCTGCTGAAAACCTGCCAAAACATAAATTTTAAAAAACAACAAACTTGCTTTTACCTTGAGGCCTTGAGGTTACCTTCTAAAAGAACTTGGTATTTGATGACAGGAACCCTTCCAAACCAAATCAAATCACTTGTCAAGTCGACGAAAAGCTAATGAAGGATTTTTAAGACATTTCTGTGGTATAGCAAGTTATAGGGTATTCTGATAGCTCCAAGCGTATTTATTTTCTAAAGTAACCTCTGTCTATTCTTCCTTACAAAATGTAGTAATCCCATCTAATGATCTGCTATGTATGCATATTTTTCAGGTTTAAATTTATTTTACACATAATAAACAAAATAAATATAGATAAAGGCCTACGAAGGGGATTCTTCCTGCCTTTAAAAAATATGTATTTTAAGAGAACTGGAACATAAGGAGGACTGAGCTACATCATTTTTGTATTAGTGTGTATTCAGAGGAACTCCTCTAAAGTCTGACTGCTGCACAGTGAAATACTGTGCCATTTACCTGAAAGGACCTAGCTTCAATTCCTACTCTGTCCTGAGTAAGTTGACCTCTGCTGGAGTGACAGTGAAATGCCACAACAAGCCTAAGCATCCCTAGGCTAGGAAGGAGGGGGCAGGAAAAACGCGTGACTATTCAATTACTTGCTGCAGCTGTGTGCTAGAGGATCAGGCTTGATTATGATGCCCCCAATGCCAAATAGCCCATCACTATACAGTATCAGTCATTGCCATAGCCATTCACCGGAATTAATTCAAACATTATGCAATGTGCAAAAACTAGACTTAATGAGCACAATATCTGATTGTATTCATATGTCTGTTTGCCTCTTATTTTTCAGTTCTGTTCACACATAAATCTGCTTGTTCTCTCCACAGATGGTGGGTGTTTCCAGCATTTTTCTGTTTTTTACTTTTATTTCCAAATTCCACTATCTGCAGTATTTTGCTTTATTTTAAACATAATCTTTGTTGGCCACTCATTCTCGGCACACAAATGGATTATTGGCAAAATAGTGCTGAGAAATGGAGGCACACACTCCTATTACTTGCTGTTAAGACTTCCCCTGGAGCACAGCAGTACTCGTGTCCCGACCCAGCAGCAGTGAAGTTCTGAAAAATGGTGGAAATACAGGAGCAGGATTAACAGTTTGGGCCAGGCCCTTGTCAGAGCTGAAAGATGAACAAGCATTTTAACAGAATCAGAAATAGGGGGGTAGGGGAGGGGAAAGATACTTAAATACATACCAAGACAGAAGATGGTGTAAAAGGTTATCTCAGACAATAGAAAGAAACATTGAACAAATAAAAGACATTAAAGAAGCCAAGAATCTGCGAAGAGCTAACGCAATGGGAGGTGCACCGAAGGGGAAAGGCGAGTAAATGGGACAAATTGAGAACACAGAAAGCTTACAGATCAGGTCTGAAATTAACACAGAAACTACTGGCAAAACATTCCAGTCCTGGAGAGAGAGAGAGAGAGAGAGAGAGAGAGAAAAAAAGCAGGCCAACACCAGGGCATAGATTCCCAACCAGTTGTGCGCTCTTGGTTTCTTTAATGTCTTTCATTTGTTTAATGCTTCTTTCTATTGCCTGATTGAGATGATCTAACCTTTTCCTGCATTTCTTTTAGTATCTATTAGGAGCATTTATTCATTTCCTTCCCTCCTCCTCCCACCCACACCCCCCCCAAAATACCTTTTCTCGGATTCTATTAAAATGCTTGTTCAGCCTTCGTTCTTCAGTTCCAAGAGGATTTTGGCCTCAAATGCTCACCCTGCTGTGTGCTTCCAGAATTTCCTGTTTTGGTTTCAGAACTTCAGTGCTGTTGGGTCAGTACACTTAGATCTTGCTGTGTTTATGGGTGGTCTTTACAATATGTTTCCACCCCAAACATCTCCCCTGGACACAGGCAGACCCACCCCATCATTAAGGAGAGAAGCCTGGAGAAGTACATAATAATTAACAAACGCACAGAATCATAACAGCTTAAAATAACGCATCAAACGTATTTTACTGCACATAAATGCCACAAATTAAGCTCAGACAATTGCTGAAGGGGTTATGGTCAAACAGACATATTCTTGTGCACACTCTCATCTTGTCCTTGCCTTCAGTCTCTGTGCAAAGATTCTAGAGGTCACAAGTATGACTAGTCTCACAATCTACCCAGCCTCCACTGCATGTGTTCAGCTTGTGGGTTATGATGTGGTGATCATCTATAGGGTGCAGTCTCACATAGTTTGCCTGTTAATAGTAGGATGATGTAAGCATCAATTGTGACACAGCACAGTTCCTCCTGTTTAAACATGTGGACAAGATAATTGCGTGACATCTGTCAGCCAGAGCCGATGTTAATACGGGTTGCAGCTAGAAAGCTATCAAACTTTATTAGGGCCCTTCCTGTGTGCCCATCCCAGTAACATTCCCCTATCAATCTTTCATTTAACCAACCCAGATGGAGCAAGATCTCAGAAAGGACATCAAATTACCAGCTCCACTGAGAAATAGCCCTGAATAGAAAATAAGTAGCATGTAACCGTAGACATTCTGTAGCACAAATAAAAGGTTGTCTGCATCAACTATTTCCCAATGAATCCTTCTGCCCTTCTCCAACTTTAGCATTTCCATCTCTCAACAGCTTTTCTTGGCCAAAAGCAAGAGAAGACCTAAGCCACAGAGTTCTCCATGACCATCACTGGCCACATCCTACGATCCCTGATAATTGGGTGACAAACTAGAAAACTAGCAAAAGCTGCCCAACAGCTTCAAAATAACCGACAGCTCGAAAAGCTAGCAAAATAAGTAGACAGGTGGGCTTTGACCATCTTTTAAAAAGGGGACAAGTCCGACTGCGACAACTACTGATGAATCTCCCTGTTATCAGCCACTGGGAAGGTCATCACTAGAATCCTCCTCAATCGTCTTCTCCCTGTGGCTGAGGAAATCTTCCCAGAGTCAGTGTGGATTCCGTCCACTACGGGGTACAACAGACATGATCTTTACGGCGCAACAACTGCAAGAGAAATGCAGGGAACAGCACCAGACCTTGTACATGGCCTTCTTTGACCTTACAAAGGCTTTTGACACTGTTAACCGCGAGGGACTATGGACCGTCCTCCTTCGTTTTGGCTGCCCCCAAAAGTTTGTCGCCATTCTCCGTCTGTTCCACGATAGCATGGAAGCCATGATCCTGACCAACGGATCCACCACAGACACAATCAATGTATGAGCCGGGGTCAAGCAGGGCAGCGCCATCTCGCCAACCCTCTTTGTCAATCTTCCTCACTGCAATGCTCCATCTCACATTCAACAAGCTCCCCGCTGGAGTGAACTAAACAATAGAACCATGGGAACCTGTTCAACCTTCATCGCCTTCAGGCCAGATCCAAGACCATCCCATCCTCTGTTGTCGAACTACAGTGCGCAGACGACGCTTATGTCTGAGCACATTCAAAGGCTGAACTCCAAGTTACCGTCATCATCTTCACCAAGGCGGACGAAAGCATGGACCTTATACTAAACATCTGTAAGGCAAAAGTCCTCCACCAACCTGACCCCGCCACACAGCACTGCCCCCCAGTCATCAAGATCCATGGCGCAGCCCTGGACAACATGGACCACATTGCATACCTCGGGAGCCTATTATCAGCAAGGGCAGACATCGAGGACAAGATTCAACACCGCCTCTAGTGCACCAGTGCAGCCTTCGACCGCCTGAGGAAGAGAGTGTTCGAAGATCAGGCCCTCAAATCTGACACCAAGCTTATGGTCTACAGGGCTATAGTGATACCCGCCCTCCTGTATGGCTCAGAAATGTGGACACCTCAAATCGCTGGAGAAATACCACTAATGATGCCTCCGCAAGATCTTGCAAATCCCCATAAGAGGACAAATGCACCAACGTCAGTGTTCTCGACCAGGCCAACATCCCCATCATCGAAGCACTGACCACGCTCGACCAGCTCCGTTGGGCAAGCCACACTGTCCATGTGCCGGACACAAGACTCCCAAAGCAAGCGCTCTGTTCGGAACTCCTACACGGCAAGCGAGCCCCAGATGGGCAGAGGAAACGTTTAAAGGACACCCTCAAAGCCTCCTTGATTTAAGTGCAACATCCCCACCGACACCTGGGAGTCCCTGGCCAAAGACCGCCCTAAGTGGAGGAAGTGCATCTGGGAGGGCGCTGAGCACCTCGAGTCTCGTCACCGAGAGCATGCAGTAAACAAGTGCAGGCAGAAGGAACTTCCCCACCCACGCTTTCCTTCAACGATTATCTGTCCCACCTGCGACAGAGACTGTAATTCCCATATTGGACTGTTCAGTCACCTGAGAACTCACTTTTGGAGTGGCAGCAAGTTTTCCTTGATTTCGAGGGACTGCCTATGATGACACAACACTCCTTTACTTGTATTGGGTGGAAACAAGAAAATAACTCGTTTTGAGTCCGAAGGTTGTGGTTCAAGTCCCACTCCAGAGACTTTAGCACATAATCTAGGCTAACTCTGAAGTGGAGTACTGAGGGAATACTGCACTGCCAGAGGTGCTGCCTTTCAGATGAGATGTGAAACTGAGGCCCCCTGTGCACTCTCAAGGAGTTGTAAAATATTCCATGGTACTATTCAAAGAAGAGAGGGGGAGTTCTCCCAGTGTCTTGGACAATGTTTATTGTTCAACCAACATCACTAAAAATACAAATTATCTGTCATTTATTTCATTGCGGTTTGTGGAACTTTGTGTATAAATTGGTACGTTTTACAAAATTCACAAACAAAAATGGAAATCTGTGTTGGATTGGCCACCTTAAACCATGACAAAAACAAAGTAAGGCCACTTTTAACTTTCCATTTTAATCTCTGCTTTGACTAAGCATTTTAAATTCCTTTTAATTTGCACTGTATAGCACTGGTGGGCTGCAAAGCCTTATAGTTTGAGGTAGTGAAGGCTCAGCCTGCCCTGAGAATGGTGGCATACTCAGGGAAAATGGACACTGATTTGGCCTTTCTGCCTGGTTTTATAAAAGTAGAAGCATCAACTTTCACTAGCACTCCATTTTGCTTTTGCATCTCCCTCTCCAGATTTCTCTGAAGGTGCGAATTCATGCGGTAGTCTGGTTCTACAGTTAGTTGCAGCCCTCTGGTACCTTCGGGTGCTGTGTAAGGGAGGTCTTATTGCAGTTGTATAGGGCCTTAGTGAGGCCTCACCTGGAATATTGTGTTCAGCTTTGGTCTCCTAATCTGAGGAAGGACGTTCTTGCTATTGAGGGAGTGCAGCGAAGGTTCACCAGACTGATTCCCGGGATGGTAGGACCGACATATGAGGATAGACTGGATCAACTGGGCCTGTATTCATTGGAGTTTAGAAGAATGAGAGGGGATCTCATAGAAACATATAAAATACTAATGGGACTGGACAGGTTAGTTGCAGGAACAATGTTCCCGATGTTGGGAAGTCCAGAACCAGGGGTAAGCCATTTAGGACCGAGATGAGGAGAAACTTCTTCACTCAGAGAATTGTTAACCGGTGGAATTCTCTACTGCAGAGAGTTGTTGATGCCAGTTCGTTGGATATATTCAAGAGGGAGTTAGATATGGCCCTTACGGCTAAAGGGATCAAGGGGTATGGAGAGAAAGCAGGAAAGGGGTACTGAGGTGATGATCAGCCATGATCTTATTGAATGGTGGTGCAGGCTCGAAGGGCCGAATGGCCTACTCCTGCAGCTATTTTCTATGTTTCGGTGTCAGCCGTGGCTCACCTCTCACCCTTGAATCAGAATGTTGTGGGTTCAAGAACCACTATAGGGGCTGGAGCACGAAATCTCAGCTGATGCTCCAGTGCAGTACTAAGGGAGTTTCGAAGAAGAGCAGGGGAGTTTTCCCTGGTGCCCTGGCGAATATTTATCCCTCAGCCAATATTACTAAAACAGATGATCTGGTTAGTCATAGTGGGATCTTGCTGTGCGCAAATTGATTGCTGCGTTTCCTACATTACAACATTGACTACAATTCAAAAGTATTTAATTGACTGTAAAGCACTTTGAGACATTGAGGTCGTGAATGGCGCTATATAAATGCAAACTATTTGGCCTGCCCAGCGGAGCTGATCAAGTGTGGTCAGTGCTTCAATGCTGGGAATGTTGGCCTCGTCCAGGCCAACATTCGCAGCATTGAAGCACTGACCACACTTGATCAGCTCCGCTGGGCAGGCCAAATAGTTTGCATGCCAGATATGAGGTTCCCAAAGCAAGCGCTCTACTCTGAATTCGTCCACAGCAAACGAGCCAAAGGTAGGCAGCGGAAACGTTACAAGGACACCCTCAAAGCCTCCCTGATAAAGTGCAACATCCCCACTGACCTGAGAGTCCCGAGCCAAAGACAGCCCTAAGTGGATAAGTGCATCCGTCGAGAGCATACAGAAATCAAGCGCAGGCAGCGGAAAGAGTGTGCGGCAAACCAGTCCCATCCACCCCTTACCCTCAACGACTATCTGTCCCACCTGTGACAGTGGTTCTCGTATTGGACTGTTCAGCCACCTAAGGACTCATTTTTAGAGTGGAAGCAACTATTCCTCGATTCAGAGGGACTGCCTATGATGATGATAAATGCAAATCTTTCTTTCTCTCTCATCAAAGTGGCCATTCTTCAGCTTCAAATATGCCAACCATCAGTAGTCAGTCGCCATTTTGCACTCCAGGCTTCTCCACATCTCCCAGTAAAAATTGGCATGAACTTAAAACTTCCTGCTTTTCCCGCAGGTTATCCCATGAATCACTGCGCTTTGGTCTTCTGCACATGTGCAGAAGGCTCCTGTGATTGGAGGGGGACAGATTACAGTTAGGACACGTGTGGTGGACTGATTTGATTGTACTCTAGCTTTGGCAAGTTGGCAGCTAACCTCGGGCTGAGTTCAGCTACAAAACAACCACAGGTATTTCAGATTTATTTTTAAGACTTTGATTGACAGAAAATGTGAAGATGAGGCGGTGTTGAAATGCAAAGCACAATTTGTTTATATTGCCCCAAATCATACTCCTACATGTTTGTTGCAATTGCCAGGAGGTGGAGAGAGATGCTCGTCACTTTTGCACATTATTGAAGGAAGACAAGATAACTTTATACACTATGGGCACAGAACACGTTGATATTCAGCATGAACTACATATTCCTTTTCTCTCAGACCTATGCGTGTGAGTTGTCAACAGCTTGTGCCAATGTAGAAAATTGTGGATCTCTCACTTTCTGAAAATGCAAGAACTAAAGTTTTCTGGGGTTTGCCCCCTTAAAGAAGAAATCTTGTTCACGTCCCACTCCAAAGCTTTCCAAATCTGCCACTGAAAATAACATTTGTGAGTACTCCTTCTTCCTCACAATTCAATTAGTGACACTGGTATACGTGCAGGTTAAACTATAACAAACTAGATGCACTGCACTTTCAATGTAACAACTTATTGTCACAAGTCATAGGCCTCTCTTTAGGGCTTTTTTTGAAGCTGCTGGTTAGCTTTTTATTACTTTTCTACATTGGCATATCCGAGACAGTGAGCATCTGACCGTTATATGACTAGGGGTGGAAGGCAAGGTGTACAACAGCTGAGGCTGATCCTGCTTTCACCCCGCAGCTACATAAAAACAGAGCTGAGCCAAGACAACATAGCCCCAAGTGAACGGAGAGGAATGATCATCAACCACCATAGCGTTAAAAGGAATAGCAGCCCCTGCTCCTATTCAATGACCAACCAGCTCATTTTTAAATTGAGGCTATGAGGAAACTATTTCCACTGGTTAAAGAGTGAACATAATTGAAGATAGATCACCAAAACAACGAAAGGAGAAAGAGAGGAGCATGATTTATTTTTAAATGCAAAGTGTTATTAGGACATGGAATATCCTACCAGAAGCAGTGGTGGAAGCAGCGATAAATATTTGGAAAAGGGTGTGGGAATTGAGTCTAAATGGATAGCGCAGGTACAATTGGCTGAATGGCCTCTTGTGCTGTAAAATTCTACGATTTTTTAACAAATCACAATTTCTTAGAAATAGTACATTTTTGAAAGTAAATATAAGTGTTATGTCCAGAATAAAGTAATGTGATTGAGTACTGTAGACATGAGTAAGTGTGACCTTAGTCTCTTTATTCTAACTCCAGAGTGTTGGTACAGCATGGGAGACCTGCTTATATACAGTGCTCCCAAGGGATGCTGGGATCCCTTGGGACTCCAATAGATACACCCTCTGGTGGTGGTAGAATGCTGGTTACATTAGGATTGCATTCATAACATCACTCCCTCCCAAAGTCAATAGTACACTTATTTACAGGGTGAGATGAACTGGGGCTTTTCGCTCCCTAGTCGATCGTCTCGGTACAAACATAGGTGCAGGTGAGTTGGTTGGTTCTTCGCTGGGCTGCTGCGCAGCTGGCCTTGCTGGGGATAATGAGTTCAGCTTCGTGGTCAACTGTGATTTCGGTTGCCACTTGTGTTTGTCGGAGGGTTGAAGTTGGTGGTGTCCTCTTCAGGTTGCTCGTGGCTGTCTGTGAATCGCAGTTTGGTTTGGTCCAAATGCTTTCCGCAAGTTTGACCTCAAACACCCTACTTCCCTCTTTGGCTATGACAGTGCCAGCAAGCCATTTGGGACCATGTCCATAGTTGAGTACAAATACAGGGTCATTGACTTCAATATCGCGTGACAAATTTGCGCGATCATGGTACATGCTTTGTTGATGCCGCCTGCCCTCGACGTGATCATGGAGATCAGGGTGGACGAGAGAGACCCTTCTTTTGATCGCCCTTTTTATGAGCAGCTCGGCTGGGGGAACCCCGGTGAGCGAGTGGGGTCTGGTACGGTAGCTGAGCAGGACTTGGGACAGGCGGGTCTGCAGGGAGCCTTCCGACGCGCGTTTCAAGCTTTGCTTGATAGTTTGGACTGCCTGTTCTGCCTGGCCGTTGGATGCAGGCTTGAACGGGGCAGATATGACGTACTTGATCCCATTGCAGGTCATTAATTACTTGAATTCAGCACTGGTGAGGCACTGCCCGTTGTCGCTGACAAGGACATCAGGCAGGCCTTAGGTGGCAAACATGGCTCGTAGGTTTTCGATGGTGGCAGTGGACGTGTTTACAGACATTATTACACACTCAATCCATTTTGAATAAGCATCCACAACAACCAAGAACATTTTGCCTAGAAACAGGCCAGCAAAGTCAATGTGGATCCTAGACCACGATTTGGAGGGCCATGACCACAAACTTCGCGGTGCCTCACTGGGTGCATTGCTCAGTTGAGAGCAGGTGTTGCATTGGTGCACGCAAGACTCCAAATCTGAATCGATGCCGGGCCACCACACATGGGATCTGGCTATAGCTTTCATCATTACTATGCCAGGGTGGGTACTATGTATGTCACGTATGAACGTTTCCCTGCCTTTCTTGGGCAAAACCACGCGATTACCCCACAAAAGACAGTCCGCCTGTATGGACATTTCATCTTTACGCTGCTGGAACGGCTTGATCTCTTCATGCATTTATACCTGGGACGCTGGACCAGCTCCCATGGAGGACAGTGTTTTTTTTTAAACAAGGGACAGTAAAGGATCCTGGCTGGTCCAGGTCCTGATCTGGCAGGCCGTAACAGGTGACTTTTCGTTTTCAAATGCATCCATCATCAAGAGCAAGTCTGCAGGCTGTGCCATTTCCACCCCGGTGGTGGGCAATGGTAGCTTACTGAGAGCATCAGTGCAGTTCTCTCTGCCTGGCCTGTGGCGAATTACATAGTTATATGCAGACAGCGTGAGTGCCCATTTTTGAATGAGAGCAGAGACATTGGCATTGATACCTTTGCTCTCTGAGAATAGCGATATGAGTAGCTTATGGTCAGTTTCTAACTCGAACTTAAGCCCAAATAGATACTGAAGCATTTTTTTTACCCCGTAAACGCATTGCTAGAGCTTCTTTTTCAATCATGCTGTCGGCCCTTTCGGCCTTGGACAAGCTCCTGGACGCATAAGCGACCGGTTGCAATGTTCCCGATTCGTTTCCTTGATGTAACACACATCCGACCCCATACGAATACGCATCGCAAGCCAGCACGAAACGTTTACAGAACAAGCAGTTTGTTGTCTGCCTTGGGTAGCGGAACTGGTTCTGCAGCGAAAAACGATTAATCGTTACTTTATAGTCCCCGCAAATTCTGACCGTGCCATCGCCCTCGAGAACCGGAACAATCGGACTGGCCCACTCATTGAACTCCACCGGCGCGATGATGTCCTCTTGTTGCAGCCTGTCTAATTCGATCTCCACTTTCTCTCGCATCATGTATGGTACCGCCCGTGCCTTGTGGTGGATGGGTCCTGTACCGGGAATCAAGTGGATCTGCACCTTCGCCCCCGAGAAGCTTCGATGCCTGGCTCAAACAACAACGGAAAATTGCTCAGAACCTGGACACGAGGCGTCGTCGACTGACGAAAGTGCTCGGATGTCGTCCCAGTTCCAGCGGATTTTTCCCAGCCAGCTTCTGCCGAACAGTGTGGGGCCATCTCCTGGTACTATCCATAGTGGTAGTTCATGCACTGCTCCATCATAGGAGACTTTTACTGCTGCGCTGCCAATTACAGGGATCAGCTCTTTAATGTAAGTTCTCAGCTTGGTGTGGATGGGGCTCAAGCTTGGGCCTGTGTGTGCCTTGTTGCACCACAGCCTGTCGAAGGCCGTTTTGCTCATGATGGGCTGACTCGCACCAGTGTCCAATTCCATGGATACTGGAATTCTGTTCAGTTCACCTTTTAACATGATCGGTGGACATTTCGTGGTGAAGGTGTGTACCCTGTACAACTTCTGCCTCCTCGGTTTGAGTCTCTAGTTCAGTTTGATCCACCAAGGATTGGTCTTCCTCTGCAACG
Organism: Pristiophorus japonicus; assembly: GCF_044704955.1. NCBI lineage: Eukaryota > Metazoa > Chordata > Chondrichthyes > Pristiophoridae > Pristiophorus > Pristiophorus japonicus. The sequence continues at coordinate 129,212,940 of NC_091987.1, forward strand.
TGGCGGTTTGCAGCTCATTTGCACATTTGCTGGAGGTGTCCCATTGTTCCACAGCCTTAGCACGCATAATGGTTGAAGCGGCATTAATGGGCTCGATGATCACCTCCACAGCGTCAACAAGGTGTTAACTGCCTCGCATTAACGCTTGATGGCGGACTCAGTCATCTGAGGTCATGCAGCTGCAGGCGTATACGTTCTGCCATATGCATTCCTGCTTCAAAACGACATTACTTTGTCTACAGTACTTGCCGAAACATCTTTATGCTGCGAAATTTCTTTGGTGGTTATCGCTGTGGTCTTAAATGCCTGGGCTATCGTTATGGTTTTGCTCAGGTTCGGTGTTTCAACAGTCAATAGTTTGCGAAGGATAACCTTATGGCCAAGCATTTGCTCCAGGAATCCATCAAATTCGCAATGTCCTGCAAAGGCGCCTTAGTTCGGTGACGTAGCTCGCTACTTCCTGGCCTTCAGATCATTGACATGTGTAAAATCGATACCTTGCCATCAGAACGCTCTCCTTCGGATTTAGGTCTCCTGGACCAGCGTACGCAGTTCTTCATACGATTTGGTTGTTGGTTTCACCGGATCAAGAAGATTCTTCATGAGGCCATAGGTTGCTGCCCCGGTGAGGAGGATCACCCTTCGTTTGGCAGCGTTCACATTCCCTTACAGCTCGTTGGCCTCGAAGTATTGGTCGAGTCGCTCCACCAAGGCTTTCCCGATCGTCCCCTTCTGAAAATTTCTCCAGGATACCAACAGTTCTCTGCATTTTTGCGTGATGGTTCGTTATCTCGTCGCCAGTTGTTATGTCCAGAATAAAGTATGGTGACTGAATACTGTAGACATGAATAAGTGTGACCTTAGTCTCTTGACTGTAACTTCAGAGTATTGGTACAGCATTGGGAGGCCTGCTTATATACAGTGCTCCCAAGGGATGCTGGGATCCCTTGGGACTCCAACAGATACGCCCTCTGGTGGCGGTAGAATGCTGGTTACATAGGGTTGCATACATAACACTAAGGATATGCAAAATCACTACTCTAAATGTATATCTAAACTGACTGTAGAAAAAATATACAGCAATGCAGGAAGGGATGATTTAAAAAGAAAACAAAACTAATAATCGGATGGCGTGACAAAATTATACTCAAGAGTACAATCAGCTATCTGATGGTGATATATATCTGCTGTGGTGTCATGATATGGTGTGGTGCGAACATAATTTAAAAAAAATCTTAGTTTTAGAATGTTTCAGATTCTGTCAGATTCTTAGAATCTTACACCACTTAAGGAGGCCATTCAGCCTATCGTATCTGTACCGGATCTTTGAATGAGCTATCCAATTAATGCCACTCCCCTGCTCTTTCCCCATAGCCATGCAAATATTTCCTTTAGTATTTCTCCAAATTCCCTTCAGAAAGTGATTATTGAATCTGCTTCCACCACCCTTTCAGGCAGTGCATTCCAGATCATAACCACTCGCTGCATTACCCCAGGATTTTTTGACAATTATTTTAAGTAGTATAACAACATTATTATTTGTTTAAAATGAGCTGTTTGAAATCACTCAGTAATTAGATGAATGCTGACACCTGTGGAACGAACAAAAATGTCAAATACCGATTGAGTTAAAACAGTCATGCTAGATATCAAACGAATTACCAAGGAAACTTTGAATTTGCCCTCTTGGGCAGATTTGAGATTACTGGTAGCAACAGGAAAACAACCGCACTTGCAGATGCTATAGAGACAAAACATTTGTCCAGAAACCTAACCAGATATCTTGTACATAGCAACAGAAACCACAATGTCAACCTGTTGAGGCAAGCTGTGTGTTTCAGAAAAAACAGCACGGAGCAAAGTCAGTGGCACCTTCCTGTGTAAGCTGCCTGTGGTTCAGTGCTGTGTGAAATCCAAACCACTGTAATTGTATCGAGGCAAGGCAACCACTGGTGGGACAGCTGCAGTATTGATTTGGCATCTGATAGGGTAGTCCAACATGGGTATGTGGAAACAGAGCAGGGGAGTAGTAGTGATTGGATAGTTCTTTCAAAAGGGCCAACACAGGCACGGGGGGCTGTATGGCCTCCTTCTAAACAACTGGATCAGCTGAGCCAGACTGCATAAAATGTGCAACTTTTTAAATTGACCACAAAAAGCAAATTCGCTCCCCGTTGACTACATGTGAGCTAGCTGCAATGAAACACCATTTGCGCAATAGCATGGTTACAAGTCCAGTTCAAATGACCAAAGAGGTGCAGTTTCACTGAATCTGGCTTCTCCCCATTGTACCAACAGGCTGCCTACCAATAGGGGGCTATACAACTTCAATTTAACTGGGTGGTGTCTTCACTGACATGAAAAGCACAGAGTTTCACATTCCCAGTGCCATCCAGTTTCTATTAGCAGTGTAACCTTGGCATCGTTAACTTCAAACTATAATTGGGCAGACAGATCGGATATAAATCAGTGATCTGATTTAGTTTGCACTCGTAGAAAATGTTGTAATTACACTTCAGACTTGAGAAATATGACTGATAACACAACCGTTACTATGCTACGCAAGTCAGAACAGGAAGATTTGGATAGCAAAAACCTACTGATGCATCATAGAAACATAGAAAATAGGTGGAGTAGGCCATTCGGCTCTTCGAGCCTGCACCACCATTCAATAAGATCATGGCTGATCATGCACCTCAGTAACCCTTTCCTGCTTTCTCTCCATACTCCTTGATCCCTTTAGCTGTCAGGGACATAGCTAACTCCCTCTTGAATATATCTAACGAACTAGCATCAACAACTCTCTGGGGTGGAAAATTTCAGAGGTTAACAACTCTCTGAGTGAAGAAGTTTCTCCTCATCTCGGTCCGAAATAGCTTCCCCCTTATCCTTAGACTGTGACCCCTGGTTCTGGACTTCCCCAACATCGGGAACATTCTTCCTGCATCTAACCTGTCCAGTCCCGTCAGAATTTTATATGTTTCTATGAGATCCCCTCTCATTCTTCTAAACTCCATTGAGTACGGGCCCAGTCGATCCAGTCTCTCCTCATATGTCAATCCTGCCATCCCGGGAATCAGTCTGCTGAACCTTCGCTGCACTCCCTCAAACTGAACACAATATTCCAGGTGAGGCCTCACCAAGGCCCTGTACAATTGCATTAAGACCTCACTGCTCCTGCACTCAAATCCCCTAGCTACGAAGCCAACATGCCATTTGCCTTCTTCACTGCCTGCTGTACCTGCATGCCAACTTTCAATGACTGATGAACCATGACACCCAGATCTCGTTGCACCTCCCCTTTTCCTAATCTGCCGCCATCCAGATAATATTCTGCCTTCATATTTTTGCCACCAAAGTGGATAACCTCACATTTACCCACATTATACTGCCTCTGCCATGCATTTGCCCACTCACCTAACCTGTCCAAGTCAACCTGCAGCCTCTTGGCATCCTCCTCACAGCTCACACTGCCACCCAGCTTAGTGTCATCTGCAAACTTGGAGATATTACACTCAATTCCTTCATCTAAATCATTGATGTACATTGTAAATAGCTGGGGTCCCAGATCTGCAGCACCCCACTAGTCACTGCCTGCCATTCTGAGAAGGTCCCATTTATCGCTGCTCTCTGCTTTCTGTCTGCCAACCAGTTCTCTATCCACGTCAGTACATTACCCCCAATAACATGCGCTTTGATTCTCACACCAATCTCTTGGGTGCGACCTCGTCAAAAGCCTTTTGAAAGTCCAAATACGCCACATCCACTGGTTCTCCCTTGTCCACTCTACTAGTTACATCCTCAAAAAATTCTAGATTTGTCAAGCATGATTTCCATTTCATAAATCCATGCTGACTTAGACCGATCCTGTCACCTCTTTCCAAATGCGCTGCTATTTCATCTTTGATAATTGATTCCAACATTTTCCTCAGCACTGACGTCAGCCTAACCGGTCTATAATTCCCCGTTTTCTCTCTCCCTCCTTTTTTAAAAAGTGATGTTACATTAGCTGCCCTCCAGTCCATAGGAACTGATCCAGAGTCGATAGCCTGTTGGAAAATGATCACCAATGCATCCACTATTTCTAGGGCCACTTCCTTAAGTACTCTGGGATGCAGATTATCAGGCCCCGGTGATTTATCTGCCTTCAATCCCATCAATTTCCCTAACACAATTTCCTGACTAATAAGGATTTCCTTCAGTTCCTCCTTCTCGCTGGACCCTCGGTCCCCGAGTATTTCCAGAAGGTTATATGTGTCTTCCTTCGTGAAGACAGAACCAAAGTATTTGTTCAATTGGTCTGCCATTTCTTTGTTCCCCATTATAAATTCACCTGATTCTGACTGCAAGGGACGTACGTTTGTCTTCACTAATCTTTATCTCTTGACATATCTACAGAAGCTTTTGCAGTCAGTTTTTATGTTCCCAGCAAGCTTCCTCTCATACTCTATTTTCCCCCTCGTAATTAAACCCTTTTTCCTCCCTGGCTGAATTCTAAATTTCTCCCAGTCCTCAGGTTTGCTGCTTTTTCTGGCCAATTTATATGCTTCTTCCTTGGATTTAACACTATCCCTAATTTCCCTTGTTAGCCACGGTTGAGCCACCTTCCCAGTTTTGTTTTTACTCCAGACAGGGATGTACAATTGTTGAAGTTCATCCTTGTGATCTTTAAATTATGGTCACTCTTCCCCAAGCGGCCTCGCACAACAAGATTGCTAATTAGTTCTTTCTCATTACACGTCTTTGGGGGCAAAAACGCGAAGACAGAATATTATCTGAATGATGGCAGATTAGGAAAAGGGGAGGTGCAATGAGACCTGGGTGTCATGGTTTATCAGTCATTGAAAGTTGGCATACAGGTACAGCAGGCAGTAAAGAAGGCAAATGGTATGTTGGCCTTCATAGCAAGGCGATTTGAGTATAGGAGCAGGGAGGTCTTACTGCAGTTGTACAGGGCTTTGGTGAGGCCTCACCTGGAATATTGTGTTCAGTTTTGGTCTCCTAATCTGAGGAAGGACGTTCTTGCTATTGAGGGAGTGCAGCGAAGGTTCACCAGACTGATTCCCAGAATGGCTGGACTGACATATGAGGAGAGACTGGATCAACTGGGCCTCTCCCCAACAGCACGAGCAAACACTCCCCCCCCCCCCCCCCCGGGACATTGGTTCCGGTCCTGCCCAGGTGCAGACCGTCTGGTTTGTACTGGTCCCACCTTCCCCAGAACCGGTTCCATGTCCCGGGAATTTGAATCCCCCCCCCTCCTGCACCACTCCTCAAGCCACGTATTCATTTTAGCTATCCTGCCATTCCTACTCTGACTAGCACGTGGCACTGGTAGCAATCCTGAGATTACTACCTTTGAAGTCCTACTTTTTAATTTAACTCCTAGTTGCCAAAACTCAAAAATTATACATTTATATAATAAAAATTCAAAATACTTAACACAGAAGAAAATCATCCATTTCATATATCAATAAAATCCAGAATGTTGATAGTTTAATTAGTAAGTGAGTAGCATATTCTTTACTTTTTTTCCTCACTATTTATTAAAAAAAAGCAGCAGTATTTCAACTCAAAGGAATCTCAGAAGTTTCTATAAATCTTGGACTTGTCCAGCGCAATGTTCACCATCTCTAAAAACATCTACTAATTATTCAGTGGATAAAGGCACTGTCTAATGCTTTCAGACAAGAGGGCCCCAGTATAGATTCCCAGTTTGTGCTCGCTCATCTGACCTCAGCGATGGCAAAAAGGAGGGGAGATGAAAAAAAGAAATCAGCCAGGGTTCCAGTTAATAATTGCTGCCCAAAACCATGCTGCTGGAAAGTGTGTGTGTGTGTGTGTGTGTGTGTGTGTGTGTGTATAGTCGAGAGACTCTTTCACCACACAGGCTCATGTGTGAAGAGTGAATACTAGGCTGTGGCATCAGAGATCTGGTTGTATTCAATGAGAAAAAAAACACTTGTTCATAATTTGCAGTCAGCGGTGAAGCAAAGGCACTTGCCACTGGCCCCGAAGAAATCTGCCGATTGAGATCGCAAGAAGTTTGCCGTTTTCAATGTTCAATTGATTTCAGTACTCTGCAATGGGAATTCCGAGTGCAATGCTGCTGTGATGTTAACGAGCTGTTTAGGCAGCCAATCACATTGCAGAATTGTCAGTCAGGAAACCAGAAAATGAGAAGCTGTTTTTATAAGGACTTTAAAAAAATGTTAGAGCGAAATAAGGATTGGGACTCTCTCATGGTGATAAGGTAGAAGCTGAAATATCATGATCAAACTTTTGAAATTTAAAAAAAGTTAAAATTTTAAACAATGTGTTTATCATAATGGAGACGGTTGACACTCCACAAATATTTAAAACACTGTTTTTTAAGGCCATAACATTTGTTTTGCAGTTAATACCCTGTTAAAACCCCAGTTACACCTTTTCCAATAAGGGCTAACAGTTAATGGGGTAATTAACGATATTACCATGGAAACGCCCAAGTTTTCATCAGTTTCACTGATTACACTGATTGCCGGCTATGGGGGAGGGGGTTCCACGGCACAGCCAATGTCAGTGCAGTGAATGACTGACTGCAACTTCAGGATTTCTGCGTTGAGATGCGCATGCGCTAAATCCTGAAGTTGCGGTCAGTTTTGAAGGGGTAATGTGGAGGAATGCCGTTTGTTCGCCATCATTACCCACTGCAAATTCAGGGGCAATATAAGCTGATCAACTTCTCAAAGAAAAGTACCAGTTTAGCTGAAGGCCTTTCAAGTTCTTGCAGTGACATCACTGTACACACGTAGGGCTCAAAATTGCCCAGGAGTTGCTCCGTTTTTTTTTGGAGCAACTTGATTTTTCTGGAGTATCTTAAAAATCCCCATTTTGCACATTCAATTTGCGCCAGTGTAAGTGAGTTGGGATTTTTTTTTTTTAAATTTAGTTTTTTTTTCTAAAGGGGGTATTACCAGCCACCTACGCCCATTTTGGCCACTTTGGACAGCTAATGGTTACTCCAAACTAACTTAGGCCAGCGTATGTGGCCACTTGTGGCCGCACAGAAAACCCTTGCGGAGAGTTAAGAAATCAGCGCAGGTAGGTACTTAATGACTTGACTAAAGAATGTGAATAGGATCAAAAAGCTATCATCATCATCATAGGCAGTCCCTCGGCATCGAGGAAGACTTGCTTCCATTCCTGAAGTGAGTTCTTTGGTGGCTGAACAGTCCAATACGAGAGCCAGGTAGGACAGACAGTCGTTGAGGGAAGGTTTGCCGCATGCTCCTTTCGCTGCCTGCACTTGACCTCTGCACGCTCACGGTGTTGAGACTCGAAGGGTTCAACTCCCTCCCGGATGCACTTCCTCCACTTAGGGCAGTCTTTGGCCAGGGACTCCCAGGTGTCAGTGGGAATGTCGCACTTTATCAGGGAGGCTTTGAGGATGTCCTTGTAACGTTTCCACTGCCCACCTTTGGCTCGTTTGCCGTGAAGGAGCTCCGCATAGAGCACTTTTGCTTTTGGAGTCTCGTGTCTGGCCTGCCTAGCAAAGCTGATTGAGTGTGGTCAGCGCTTCAATGCTGGGGATGTTAGTCTGGACGAGGACACTGATGTTGGTGCGCCTGTCCTCCCAGAGGATTTGCAGGATCTTGCGGAGACATCGTTGGTGATATATTAGTCAGGAAATTGTGTTGGGGAAATTGATGGGATTGAAGGCCGATAAATCCCCAGGGCCTGATGGACTGCATCCCAGAGTACTTAAGGAGGTGGCCTTGGAAATAGCGGATGCATTGACAGTCATTTTCCAACATTCCATTGACTCTGGATCAGTTCCTATCGAGTGGAGGGTAACCAATGTAACCCCACTTTTTAAAAAAGGAGGGAGAGAGAAAACAGGGAATTATAGACCGGTCAGCCTGACCTCAGTAGTGGGTAAAATGATGGAATCAATTATTAAGGATGTCATAGCAGTGCATTTGGAAAGAGGTGACATGATAGGTCCAAGTCAGCATGGATTTGTGAAAGGGAAATCATGCTTGACAAATCTTCTGGAATTTTTTGAGGATGTTTCCAGTAGAGTGGACAAGGGAGAACCAGTTGATGTGGCAAATTTGGACTTCCAGAAGGCTTTCGACAAGGTTCCACACAAGAGATTAATGTGCAAAGTTAAAGCACATGGGATTGGGGGTAGTGTGCTGACATGGATTGAGAACTGGTTGTCAGACAGGAAGCAAAGAGTAGGAGTAAATGGGTACTTTTCAGAATGGCAGGCAGTGACTAGTGGGGTACCGCAAGGTTCTGTGCTGGGGCCCCAGCTGTTTATACTGTACATTAATGATTTAGACGAGGGGATTAAATGTAGTATCTCCAGATTTGCAGATGACACTAAGTTGGGTGGCAGTGTGAGCTGCGAGGAGGATGCTATGAGGCTGCAGAGTGACTTGGATAGGTTAGGTGAGTGGGCAAATGCATGGCAGATGAAGTATAATGTGGATAAATGTGAGGTTATCCACTTTGGTGGTAAAAACAGAGAGACAGACTATTATCTGAATGGTGACAGATTAGGAAAAGGGGAGGTGCAACGAGACCTGGGTGTCATGGTACATCAGTCATTGAAGGTTGGCAGGCAGGTACAGCAGGCGGTTAAGAAAGCAAATGGCATGTTGGCCTTCATAGCGAGGGGATTTGAGTACAGGGGCAGGGAGGTGTTGCTACAGTTGTACAGGGCCTTGGTGAGGCCACACCTGGAGTATTGTGTACAGTTTTGGTCTCCTAACTTGAGGAAGGACATTCTTGCTATTGAGGGAGTGCAGCGAAGGTTCACCAGACGATTCCCGGGATGGCGGGACTGGCCTATCAAGAAAGACTGGATCAACTGGGCTTGTATTCACTGGAGTTCAGAAGAATGAGAGGGGACCTCATAGAAACGTTTAAAATTCTGATGGGTTCGGACAGGTTGGATGCAGGAAGAATATTCCCAATGTTGGGGAAGTCCAGAACCAGGGGTCACAGTCTAAGGATAGGGGTAAGCCATTTAGGACCGAGATGAGGAGAAACTTCTTCACCCAGAGAGTGGTGAACCTGTGGAATTCTCTACCACAGAAAGTTGTTGAGGCCAATTCACTAAATATATTCAAAAAGGAGTTGGATGAAGTCCTTACTACTCGGTGGATCAAGGGATATGGCGAGAAAACAGGAAGGGGGTACTGAAGTTGCATGTTCAGCCATGAACTCATTGAATGGCGGTGTAGGCTAGAAGGGCCGAATGGCCTACTCCTGCACCTATTTTCTATGTTTCTATGTTTCCAGCAACTTGAGGTGTCTTTTGTACATCGTCCATGCCTCTGAGCCATATAGGAGGGCGGATATTACTACAGCCCTGTAGACTATGAGCTTGGTGGTAGATTTGAAGGTCTGGTCTTCGGCCGTCTGAGGAAAAGAGTGGTTCGAAGACTGCACTGGCGCATTTGAGGTGGTGTTGAATCTCCGCATCAATGTCTGCTTTTGTTGACAAGAGGCTCCCGAACAGCTATACAGGACATCATATGACAAACTTCGCAAAATTAATTTACTATTCAACAGAAGCATTCATGGAAGTTTAAACTACAAAAATAAAAGTTAAAAGTGACAAAACATATTTACATAATTTTTTCAAAATATCCAAATAAAAAATAGAAGTACCTCCTGCTCGTAATTCTTATGTTGGATAGTATTTTCATCAACAGGGTTAAGGAAAGTCTTGAGTAAGCTCATTAAAATTACTGGCTACACAGTTATCACCCTCCCCCACTGCCCTCAGGATCAAAACCCCGCCACCCTCCAATCAAACTTTTGAGATGGATTTCAAAAGACAATTCTACCTGAACCTTTGCATGGCAATGTACTCAAGTCTTCAAGTTGTGTGTAGAATATTGACATAAAGTGGCAATAACGCAGGCAGCCAACAAAAGAACCAAGTGCTTTAGAAGGCGGCAGGTTTCTCTCGTTACTGCGCGGCAGGCCACTCGGTTCGGGATAGGGGCGGGACGCATCGGGCCCCACGTTGCAGCACACATCATCATCATCATCATCATCAGAAGGAGCTACTGCGCATACGGACAGCTGCCGGCACTGTTTTTCACGCAGGGTCCTAGCTCCGCCCCCCCAATCGACTGGCCACGCTGCGTCAAGCCCCGGGAGAGTCAAAAGAGCGGCCAGAATCCGGGGAAATCTTTTTGCCGCCATTTTCAGCCTACGTAGTCGGTGCATCTCTGGTGAGTGCGCCGAAAAAGCGAGTGGACCAAATTTGGGCCCATAATCTTATAATTAGCTCGAGGATTTATTTATGAGCTGGGATTTGCACAATATATTTGTGGAGTAACTTATACAGTGTGATTAGCCCTGGTTTCCACAAAAATGTTATGACATCAACCTTCTGCAAGTTTTAGCATCTTTTAGCATGTGCTTCTGGAATTATTCACAATAATTTAAGTAAACTGAATTTTTCCAAATGAAGACTTAAAGCTCGGTTCATGAGTCATCTTGTTTATGCAAAACTGGGTGCTGGGGCCAATCCTGATTCCAGGCTTAAAAAAAGTGCACCCTTCTCCTCACCTCACACACCTGGCTCAGTAATTTAATCCAGTGAATAGCCAAGTCATACAGACCAGGAAGGTCCCAGGTTTGATCTGGGATCAATGGTGAGCTCCGTCTCAGATGGAACAACAATAAGAAAGTTACAATTGGCCTCAATGCTACTGGTCTTGTGTCTTTTACGACTTCAGGACCAGTGTTCCCTCTTTTTTTCCTGGGCGTGCGGCCCCATTACATTGAAAAAGCCAGACCTGAGTTGCGAAAGATTGGCAGAAAGGTGCGCAGTTATATGGAATATTGCTCAGGACGTGTCAAAACACTTCCTAATCAATGAAGTACTTTTGAAGTGTAACCACTGTTTTAATGTAGAAAACATGGCAGCCAATTTGCACACAGCACGGTCCCACAAATACCAATGAAATAATGACAAGATAATTAATATTAAGACACTAAGAGCTTTCACAAGGGTGATTCGTAATTCTTTGTCAACTGTTAGATAGAGATGGCATCGAGTTGTTTGATAAATTATTTTTGTCCTGAATTTGGTGTTTATATTTGAGTGAAGTGAGAGCAAGAGCCATAAGGCCGGACTGAAGGAAGGCAATGGGATGGTGGAACCATTGGTATGTTGGGGATGGGAGGGATGGTTCAGGTGAAGCGCTCTTGGATGAGCTGCACTCAAGACTACTGGCAGCGACAAGCACTGCTGGTCGATGCCACGCCTGCTCTTCATACTACTGCTCCTCTACCTGCCCCTGCTACACTTCATGCTGCCCAGGTGGTGTTAAGGGCTGGCCCCTCATGATGGAAATGTTTTGAAGCATGCAGCAGACAATCACAAATCTGGGCACCTGCCGGGGTTGTAATGCAAAGCTGCTTCCGAGTGGTTCAGGCAGCAGAAGCATTGCTCGAGCACGCCGTCTGTTTGATGAGGTTTGATGCAGCATGGCTCTCATTGTAGGCCCGGGTTCCTGACAGGAGTCATGAGTCATGTTCAGAGGGGATACCGCTCGTCGCAAAGCAGCTAGCCTGTAACCTAACAGCCTGGTTGAAATAAAGTCATGACTACTGCCAGGAAACAGGGAACAGACCTGCATAACACACTGCCCAGACAATGAGGGAATGGAAACCTGTTTAATTGATAAAGATGCCAAGCTGGTGATGTGGAGCATGTGGCAACGTGAATGCAGTCTTTCCCACCTTCTACCCAGGGGAAGTTTGTAAAGCGGATGAAACCTAATGCTCTTTCATCATGCTTTGTTCTGTCCATGGGGAAAGTAATGTAGCTGTTCCTCCTGGTGTAGAGAGCCTCAGTGATCTCCCCGATACCGTAGCGGACTGCAAACTGTGAGATGTCGCTGATATCACCTGTTGCAGCCTGGAACGAGCCCATGGCACAAGGTTAAGGACTACAATGACCTTGACAGCCACAGGCAGTGCTGTCCATGTCCTGGTGTGAGGTTCGAGTTGTGACTATCAGGTGACAGCCTCCTTTATGAAGTGAAGGCACATCAGGCATTGCTCCTCTGGTAGGAGAGGTGCTCCCTGAAGATCCGCAGATGGTAGGGAATCCTGACCTCGCCTCTTGCCCAAGCTGTTCCTGCTCTTTGCTGTCTGCTGTTTTTCTTGCAGCTACCCCCTTGTCCTCTAGCTGAAAGACTGCCCTAATAGACCATCCAATGGGCTCAAGTTTCGGCTCGAGTTGCTCCTTTTTTTGGGAGCAACTAGTTTAGAATGGAGTATCTTAGAAATTGCAATTCTCGGCATTTAGTTTGCTCCAATTCTAGTGAGTTAGAATAGTTTTGTTTTAGAACAGTTTTTTTTCAAAAGGGGGCGTTACCAGCCACTTACGCCTGTTTTGTAAGTTTAGGCAGCGAAAACTTACTCCAAATTAACTTAGAATGGAATAAGCGTAGATTTTTGTAAGCTCAGAAAAACCTTGCCTACACTTTATAAATTAGGTGCAGGGAATGAGAGATGGGGGGGGGGCAGGGGAAGGGAAGTTAGAGTGAAGTTAGGGGATTTTACAAGTATTAAACATTTCACTTTTACAAATAAAGAGCCATCATCAATAATAAATGATAAATAAATCAATAAATCAACCAATAAATCGATCTAAAAAATTAATGAAAAAAAATAATTAACAAATCAATCAAAAAATACAAAATTTAAAGTTTTTTCTCAACAACTGCAGCACCAGGAGCCCTCCAACAGCCGGCTGGGACTGGCCTCCCCCAGGAGATGGCAGGCGGGTGGGCCCAGCCGCCGCCGAGGACGCTGAAGACATCGGGCAGGGCCCGCCCCCAGGAGATGCCGGACCACCGCCCAGGACTTCGGGCGGGCCCCGCCGCCGACGAGGACGCCACTTCGGGCAGGGCCCGCCCCCAGCAGATGCCAGACCACCGTCCAGGACTTCGGGCAGGCCCCGATGCCACCGCCACTTCGGGCGGGACCCGCCCCCAGCAGATGCCCGCCGCCCAGAACTTCAGGCGGGCCCCGCTGCCACCACTGAGGAAGCCAAGGACTTCGGGCAGGGCCCGTCCCCAAAAAGATGCCAGGCGGGCCCCGTCCCCAGGAGATGCCGGGCAGGCCGCCGCGGAAGAGGTAAGAGCTGTCAGGCCACTCGGCCCAGGACAGGGGCGACGTCCCTTTGGCCAGGGATAGGGTCATCGCCCGGAGACAGGACGCGCTGGGAGGGCCAGGAGCTACTGCACACATGCGCAGCTGCCGGCACTGTTTTTGGCGCAGGGCTGTAGCTCCGTCCCCAGTAGCTCTTGCTGCGCCGCGCCGAGCTGGAAACAGGCCTACAGATATCGGAGAATCGCGAGGCAAGTATGCGCCGCAATTTCTGTTCTACAAATTAGGCAGGCTTCTCCGATGTGAACCGTTCGAGCAGGGGTCCGTAACTTGAGCCCCATACTCCAATACAACTGTGGTGAAGGCAGCCAAAAACAATGCAGCACCAGAAAAATCTCTTCCCTGTGGTCAGAATTAAGTTTTCAGAGTCAGAACACAGGCCAAAAAACACCCAGAGCTTAACCAGCAACCTCAAATGACAAACCAATAACTAATCTGAATGTAGTGGATAAGTCCTTTGAATAGCGTTACTGAAGAATCCTTCCTACTTGTTAGCACCACAAGGTGCCAAGCGAATTTATCACGTCACAAGTCAGGCACTGGAGTATGCACAGACTCTGAAGCTTTTCAAACATGGTGCTCTGGACTTAAGTCTATAACAACAACTTGTATTATGTAGCGCCTTTAACGTAGTAAAACGTCCCAAGGCGCTTCACAAGAGTGTTACAAGACAAAACAAATAAATTTGACACCGAGCCACATAAGAAGAAATTACAGATGACCAAAAGCTTGGTCAAAGAGGTAGGTTTTAAGGAGCGTCTTAAAGGAGGCAAGTGAGGCGTCGAGGTTTAGGCAGGGAATTCCAGAGCTAAGGGCTCAGGCAGCTGAAGGGACGGCCTCCAATGGTTGAGCAGTTAAAATCAGGGATGCTCAAGTGGGCAGAATTTGAGGAGCGCAGATATCTTGGGAGTTGTGAGGCTGAAGGAGATTACAGAGATAGGGAGGGGCGAGGCCATGGGGAGATTTGTAAACAAGGATGGGAATTTTGAAATCGAGATGTTGCTTAACCGGGAGCTAATGTAGGTCAGCGAGCACAGGGGGGATAGGTGAGTGGGACTTGGTGCGAATTTTGGATGACCTCAAGTTTATTTAGGGTAGAATGTGGGAGGCCAGCCAGGAGTAGTCAAGGCTAGAGGTAACAAAGGCATAGATGAGGGTTTCAGTAGCAGATAAGCTGAGGCAGAGGTGGAGACAGGCAATGTTACGGAGGTGAAAAGAGTCAGTTTTAGTTACGTTGTGGATATGTGGCCAGAAGCTCATTTTAGGGTCAAATATGACACCTAGGTTGCGAACAGTCTGGTTCAGTCTCAGACAGATGCTAGCGAGTGGGATGGAGTCGGTGGCTAGTGATCGCAGTTTGTGGCGGGGACCAAAGACAATGGTTTTGGTCTTCCCAATATTTAATTGGAGAAAATTTCTGCTCATCCATTCTGCTGTAACCCAAGTGTGTCGCAGTAAAATGTAGCAACACTGTGAAAAATAGCAGGCTACTGTACTGACTCATTGATATTTCTATACTTATGGTTCAGATCACCCAATGCCTCTCATTTGTTCAGGGTTTATTTTGTGTGCTCATTAGTATGCGTTAGTGATGCTCCCTTCTGCCATCTCAGTGACTGGTGCAGTCACACAACTTTAGCATCAGCAAAGCAATATCGGCTTTGGGCCAATGCTAAATTTGTGCAAATTGACTTGAACAGTCTTTGAATAAGAGTGGGAGTTTCACATTGCTTTGCTCTACTGTCAGGTTCAAACCACAATTTCAGTTTGTGTATATTTACACTTTTAGCCAATGCCAATGAATAGTTTGGGATAACATGAATTTAAGTAACATTGTATTAGATAACTGCATTATAGGAATGTTCTCTTCAACAGATACAATCTGTACTGAGAAAGACATATATTAACAGAAATGATTAAACAGTAGTCAATCTTCCATGGCATTGCTCATGGACACTAGTCAGGAGTGGAATCAGGGAACTTAGGATTCTGTATACGATCTGGGTTCCTATAAGGTGAGGGCAATGATTTTCAGAGGTGACAGGGCCAGGTCTGCACAAAGGCACTGACTGCCATTTGTTTCTACAAGCAGTTTCCCTTAAGTTATTTTACGCTTCAATTTTACTTTTTCAGAGTTCGAGGTTTTTTTTGCACAGAGTACTGAGGATCCTACATGGCACGTCATGCCTGTGAAAAGACTCTGATAACTTCAAAATGCAGATTCCCCTGTCTGTCATGTAACACGAACAGAAGTGACCCAAGGGTGGAGCCAAATTCTGCAGAAATAGTATTAATTTGGTTCATGTACGGTACAAAAGCATCTTAGTGAACAGTCACTGTTCATTTTTTACTCCACTGATGACAAGGGCTAGTCAAAAATATGTGGGCAATAATAAAGAAAAAGCAAAATACTGCAGATGCTGGAAATCTGAAATAAAAACAGGAAATGCTAGAAATACTCAGCAGGTCAGGCAGCATCTGTGGATAGAGAAGCAAAGTTAATGTTTCAGTTCTCCATAGTTGCTGCCTGACCTGCTGAGTATTTCCAGCACTTCTTGATAGTATTTCTTCATTCAACTGCTGCAAAATTCCTGGCAGCATTGTGCTGCTCTCAGGTGATGCTTATTGGCAGTTTCTCCAGTTGTACATGAAATATAGGGGTAAATGTTCACCTTTAGCACTCCTGGTGTGTGAAGCTCTGCACCAGGAGTGACAAAGACTAAAATTTACCTCATATATCAAGTGCATTTTCCTAAATTTGGATCATTTTTTTTTAAGGAATGCTTTTGTGTCTGCAAACCACAATTGCAGCATCCAGTTCATTAGTAAGTGAACTGAGAGAAGCATCATCTACAGCTTCTCCATTAACAGGCTTGATTTCACGAACATTCAATATAAGAAGCCAACAGAAATAGATTCTATGCTATTACATAGAAAATAGGTGCAGGTGTAGGCCATTCAGCTCTTCGAGCCTGCACCACCATTCAATATGATCATGGCTGATCATGCAAGTTCAGTATCCCATTCCTGCTTTCTCTCCATACCCCTTGATCCCTTTAGCCGTAAGGGCCACATCTAATTCCCTTTTGAATATATCTAACAAACTGGCCTCAACAACTTTCTGTGGTAGAGAATTCCACAGGTTCACAATTCTCCGAGTGAAAAAGTTTCTCCTCATCTTAGTCCTAAATGGCTTACCCCTTATTCTTAGACTGTGACCCCTGGTTCTGGACTTCCCCAACATCGGGAACACTCTTCCTGCATCTAACCTGTCTAGTCCCGTCAGAATCTTATATGTTTCTATGAGATCCCCTCTCATTCTTCTAAATTCCAGTGAATATAAGCCTAGTCGACCCAGTCTTTCTTCATATGTCAGTCCTGCCATCTCGGGAATCAGTCTGGTGAACCTTCGCTGCACTCCCTTCAATAGCAAGAATGTCCTTCCTCAGATTAGGAGACCAAAACTGTGCACAATATTCAAGGTGTGGCAAATTTTAGATGATTTCCAGATTTCAGTTCACTTTTCCATCATAAATAGTGGCTCATTCTCTTACTATTCTCCTTCCTTCTCCATGCACATACTTTAGTGGTTAAATACAAGACAAGTCTGGTACAGAGCCACAGAGACGAGGAAGGTCACAGGTTCAATTACTAGTCTTAGACTTGAGTAGAATTGAAGGTGCTAAAAGGGACCTTGATGTCCCTGGGCTGAAGGGGAGAAAAGTAGATATATTTGCAAGGGTCCTTCCTCCTGATCATCCTGCACCGCCCTCTGCTGCAGATGCACTTGTGTGGATGTTGGCTCAAATTAGAATTGGGTTGGCTGATATGACTTTCAAGGTGAAACGCCCGATTCTGATTTCAGTCAAGCCAACAATAGTGGTGCTATATACAATATGCCTCGACGCACTTGGGCTAGGGAGGGGAAAAATTCAGTCAAGGTACCCTCTTGTGAATTCTAATCAGTGAGTCCTGCTGGAAAGTACATGTGTTGACGTCAGGATTGAGACGGTGGTGATGGCTCACATCTGAAGAATGGTCTCTTAAAGGATGGTTGGAGCCTGTCAAACCTTACTCAAAATGTGTAAGCGTTATCAATAGAATAACGGAGGAACTGGAGGGAAATATTTTTGTGTATGCACAGAAACCATGCTTAATATTTGCTCTGTACAGGACTTCCTCTTTTTTCTACTTGCCAAACCATTTCCTGTCTCAATTCTGGAAGAATAAGCTGTGCATCGTATTAAAGGATAATGTGCGCTTAATAGAAACTAACTGGCATTAATAGCTATTTATGGAACAGAAGGTATTTATTTAGCAAAACTGCATTGTTTACAAACTTTTCTAAAGGCTGCATTTAGTTTTTGATAGTACACAGGACAGTACTTGAAGATGCAAGTGGTGTTCCCCAGGAAACTGTACTGGGGCCTCACCTTTCATCATAAATAATGACTTGCATATCACACACTTCCTTATCTTGTTACTTTGACAATGACTGTTCAACACACACAGAAGAAGATGTAGCACCACACATGACAAGTTCTTTCACCCTCCACCACACACAGTTGCTGCAAAACCATCATCATGAGCTATACTCACACACAAAGTCTGGTAGATAGCTGAAGGCTAAACAACAAACAAGAATGGAGATGATTTTCACTCCCTAAAGATGCATAACACAAAATGTATATACTTTTAATGCACGTGTTTTGTTCAAACTCTAAACCTCAATATCATTTGTTAAATTATTAAAAATATCTTCAAGAAACCTGAAAAAAGGTATGAACAGAGAGTTAAGTCTTGTTGGATAACAATGAATGTGATGGAAGAGCACAAGAAACACAGTTATAAGTGCACCAAGTTCTGGAGTCCATGTTGGATGAATATCATACTGAGCAGGAGCCTGACGGGTGGACTCCATTTAACCCACTTGCAGCTACAGTTAAATCTTAACTAGGATAAATTAAACTGAGTGTTCAGTACAGTAAAGGTCTGTTGTATGTTCTGCTTGTACACACAGATGTTTACCCTGTAGTCTGTAATATAATTTCCAGCTCGTACAATATTATTTTTAAACATGGTTTCCCGAGATCTATGAACATATACAGAGGGTGGTTTTTGCAGTGCACTGGAGCTATCACAATAAGAAAGAGATGACCATCCCTTGAAAGAGTACCATTTATGGATATCTTACAGTACATTCTCTGAATATACTAGAACATTTAAACCAGCTGCAAATTATTTTGCTACAGAAATGTTCCCACAGTCTTCAGTTGATAAGCTGCATTCATTTTTAGCACTGCATGTTAAATGACCTTTGTAACCAAATAGCGATAAAATTCAGCTTTGTTACTCCTAAAAGAATGAGCAACTGCAGTCACTGTTGGCTCTTTTAATGCATAAAAATTCAGATGCAAAGCCGAGATGTTCCAGTTATTGCTAACCCTTCATTTAAAATAGGTTGTCACATTTCAAGATAGTTTTGAACATTTTTTCCACAGAGAGGATTTGGGGAAAATTATTACATTTTAGCATTAGGTTTTTAAAACAAAGTGGATTCTCAGAGGTTTAAACAAGGTTACAGGCCGCAGGCATTTACCAAATGGTTATTACAGAGAGCTTGAGCACAGAGCTTGGAGACAGAGCTGGGAAAACGCAAACGGAGTGGATCGCAAGCAGAGTGGAAGAATTTGGTGGGAGTAGGAATCGATGGAGAGGAGATAGGTGGCAGAGAGGTCCAACTGAAAAGGAGTGGAGACACAGAACCCAAGGACTCAAAGATAATAGGCATGAGGGGGGACTTGCAGGGGAGTGAGAGGAGCCGCCGCAGCTAAAGGTAAGCCCAAGAGACCAGAGGGAGCGAGTTAAAAAACCTAAAGTGACGTCAGCACAAGGGAAGGAGCGGATTGGTGAGTAGTCTTGAGCTTATTTCTGTTAAGGTAGTTAATAGTCTGTTAAGTGGAGGCATGGCAGGGCAAGTCAGTCCTGTGGAGTGTACATTTTGTACCATGTGGGAACTGCAGGAAGCTTCCCGTGTCCTGGACAGCAGCTGGCATCATTGCGGTGTATCCGTGAGGCTGAGAGCAACGTGGATAGCACATTTCGCCCCGCAGCACAAGCGTGTGCAGGCAGAGAGGGAATGGGAGACCGTCAGACAGACGAGGAGGACCAGGCAGGTAGTGCAGGATTCCAGAGTGCATTTCACTCTGTAACCCGTACTGCTGAGGGCAATTGTTCCACTGGGCAGTACAGCCAGAGCCAATTCCACAGCACCATGGGTGGCTCAACTGTACAGGCGGGGGGGGGGGGGGGGGGGAGAAAGGAGCAGGAAGATCGGGAAAGCAATAGTGATAGGAGATTCGAAAGGTTTACTCTGCATGTGTGTAAATGCATGGAGCGTGGTAAATAAGGTTGCTGAGCTGCAGGCGCAAATAGCCAAATGGGAATTTGATGTTGTGGCGATAACAGAGATCTGGCTCAATAAAAGGGCAGGATTGGGTACTAAATATTCCAGGATACAAGGTGTTCAGGAAAGATAAGGAAGGAAAGAAAGGAGATGGGATGGCAGTAATGATTAAGGAGAATGTTACAATGCTGGAGAGAGAGGATGTCCTGGAGGGGTCAAGACAGAATCTATTTGGTTAGAGTTGAGAAACAATAGAGGTGCCATTACACCATTCTATAGGCCACCAACTAGTGGAAAGGATATAGAGGAGCAAATTTGCAGGGAAATTACAGAGAGGTGCAAGAACTATAGCGTAGTGATAATGGGGGACTCCAATTATCCGACTATAGACTAGGATAGTCAGTGCAAAGGGCAGAGAAGGGGGAAGAATTTCTGAAGTGCTTCAGGAGAACTTTCTTGATCAGTATTTTTCCGGCCCAATGATGAAGGAGGCTTTGCTGGATCTGGTTCTGTGAATGAGGTGGGTCAAGTGGAGCAAGCATCAGTAGGGGAACATTTAGGGAACAGTGATCATAGTATCATAAGGTTTAGATTAGCTATGGAGAAGGACAGGGAGCAATCTAGAGTAAAAACACTTAATTGGAGGAAGGCCAATTTTAGTGGGTTGAGAATGGATCTGGCCCAGGTAAATTGGAATCAAAGATTGGCAGGTAAAACTGTATTCGAACAATGGGTTGCCTTTAAAGAGATGGTTTGGCGTACAGTCTAGGTACATTCCCACGAGGGGGAAAGGTAGGGCAACAAGTCAGAGCTCCCTGGATGACAAAAGAGATAGAGAGTAAGATGAAGTAGAAAAAGGAAGTGCAACGATGTCAGGTTGAGAATACAAGTGAGAACCAGGCTGAATATCGAAAGTTCAGATGGGAAATGAAAAAGAAAATAAGAGGGGTAAAGAGAGTTTGAGAATAGATTGACAGCCAACATAAAAGGGAATATAAAAGTATTCTCTCTCATATAAATAGTAAATGGTAGTAAGAGGAACGGTGGGGCCAATTAGGGACCAAAATGGAGACTTACGCATAGAGACAGAGGGCATGGCTGAGATACTAAACGAGTACTTTGCATCTTTCTTTATCAAGGAAGATGATACTGCCAAATTCAGTGAAAGAGGAAGTAGTTGAGATACTGGATGGGATAAAAATTGATAAAAATTATGTACTAGAAAGGCTGGCTGTACATAAAGTAGATAATACTAGGGGACCGAGGGTAATCCTTATTAGTCAGGAAATTGTGTTAAGGAAATTGATAGGATTGAAGGCCGATAAATCCCCAGGGCCTGATAATCTGCATCGCAGAGTACTTAAGGAAGTGGCCCTAGAAATAGTGGATGCATTTTCCAACAGTCTATCAACTCTGGATCAGTTAATATGGACTGGAGAGTAGCTAATGTAACACCACTTTTTAAACAAAGAGGGAGAGAGAAAACGGGGAATTATAGACCGATTAGCCTGACATCAGTAGTGAGGAAAATGTTGGAATCAATTATTAAAGATGAAATAGCAGCGCATTTGGAAAGCAGTGACAGGATCGGTCCAAGTCAGCATGGATTTATGAAAGGGAAATCATGCTTGACAAATCTTCTAGAATTTTTTTGAGAATGTAACTAGTGGAATGTGGTGTATTTGGACTTTCAAAAGACTTTTGACAAGGTCCCACACAAGAGATTGGTGTGCAAAATTAAAGCACATAGTATTGGGGGTAATGTATTGACGTGGATAGAGAACTGATTGCCAGACAGGAAGCAGAGAGTCGGGATAAACGGGTCCTTTTCAGAATGACTAGTGTGGTGCCGCAGTGCTCAGCGCTGGGACCCCAGCTATTTACAATATACCGCAATGATTTAGATGAAAGAATTGAGTGTAATATCTCCAAGTTTGCAGATGACACTAAGCTGCGTGGCAGTGTGAGCTGTGAGGAGGATGCTAAGAGGCTGCAGGGTGAATTGGACAGGTTAGGTGAGTGGGCAAATGCAAGGCAGATGCAGTACAATGTGGATAAATGTGAGGTTATCCACTTTGGTGGCAAAAACAAGACGACAGATTATTATCTGAATGGCGGCAGATTAGGAAAAGGGGAGGTTCAACGAGATCTGGGTGTCATGGTACATCAGTCATTGAAATGTGGCATGCTGATACAGCAGGCGGTGAAGAAGGCAAATGGCATGTTGGCCTTCATAGCTAGGGGATTTGAGTATAGGAGCAGGGAGGTCTTACTGCAGTTGTACAGGGCCTTGGTGAGGCCTCACCTTGAATATCGTGTTCAGTTTTGGTCTCCTAATCTGAGGAAGGACGTTCTGGCTATTGAGGGAGTGCAGCGAAGGTTCACCAGACTGATTCCCGGGATGGCAGGACTGACATATGAGGAGAGACTGGATCGGCTGGGCCTGTATTCACTGGAGTTTAGAAGAATGAGAGGGGATCTCATAGAGATATATAAAATTCTGACAGGACTAGACAGGTTAGATGCAGGAAGAATGTTCCCGATTTTGGGGAAGTCCAGAACCAGGGGCCACAGTCTAAGGATAAGGGGTAAGCCATTTAGGACCAGGAGAAAGAGCAGGGGAGTGGGACTCATTGGATAGCTCTCTCTTTCAAAGAGCTGGCACAACCACAATGGCCAAATGGACTCCTTTCTGTGCTGTAAGATTCTACGATACCCCCTATAATCATCCTTGAGAGGAGTCTTCATTTCCCTGCATTGGTCTGTCACAAAATTGTTCACAACATGATCATGGCTAAAGATTAGACCACAGGACACAAAGAGCTCACCAATCTCAAATAGATTCAGTCCTATCATGTACATGATCAGAAGTAAACAAAGCATCCAAACTGTGGAATCCACACACCAATTCAACTGGTGGAAAGGTGGCAGAGGGCGATTCTTCCTTGTGAGTGAGGGGCATCAGAGGAATGCTCACAAGTGGCCCACTAAATCCTGAGGGTGGGGGGGGGGGTGGTTTGCTCTGTGGCTGGAACCGTTTTGAAGTGGCCAACATCCAGAGGGGTGGATGAGGTTGACCCCAACCGATATTACTTCAGAAGTGTCTGGATCACAAGGGCTTCAAGCAGGGTCTGGGGTAAAGAATCTGGTACTGAAAATACAAACTCTTCCCTCTCCTCCTAGATCCCAGTTTTTCACTCCTCTGCTGCACATGGTAACTCATGTTGGAGTATTGTTCCATGGTCACAATTCACTCAAACAGAATAGTTCAAGCACAGACTCCTGAGTGCTTGCAAGTTGTTGGATCTTGTGATCAACATTCACTGGGTAACAATCAGGGCAGGGAGTCCTGATAAATCTTTTGAGTGGCTTGGAACTTGGAATTGTGGTGTATGTAGCACACAAATCACTGACTCCACACGGTCTGGTGTTAATCTAACTGCTGTGACATTCGTCCTTTATTGAACAGCTCCAGAGTGACTCTCAGGTGTGGTGGTCAGCCTTTTATACTGCCTCTTGCATGTACTTTCAGGTCTCCCACCACAGCGCCCTCTGTGGTGTACCATTGTGCTTATTATACATTTAAGGTATGATAGAGTATTCAAACAGGCTCATTGAGACAGACTGTGAAAATTCACAGACCCCCAAGTCAAGGCTGCTACGTGCTGCTCAGCATGTTGCATTAACTCATCAATCAACTTGACATTTTCGGACCTTGGGTAGCGAGCCAATAAAACGTTAAAAGACTTTCAATTGAGCCAATAAGGTCAAAGAAGGCGAGTTCTTTTCTGTAAATTGATCCAGGTATAAAGTACAGACATTTTGACCATGTGTCTCAGTAAGACAAAGAAACTGGCAATCAGCCAGCAGTTTGTTGCTCTCTGCTAGTATTAAAAAGTTAAAACTACCATCAGAGTTCGTATTTCATTGGAAATTAAGAGATCTAACAATTTTGGCGCTGCGAGCAGGGTCGCTGAGGAAAGAAACTGAATTTTGGACATCGGACCTACATATAGAGGTAAGGACACCTCTTTTTTAAAAAAAAGTCCTCGGTCAAAGGTCTAAATTCGCCTCTCCTTCTACGCGATTCCGAAAGCCTCCGGTTTGCGAACCCTCCGGTTGGTAGTCGGCTCGAGGTCCCATAGACGTCTAAACTTCGGCGGTGTGTTAGTTAATTCATCACCGACCTATTGATCAGCTAGAAAGCTTACGACTCGAGACCCCAGTACAGAACTCAATATAATGGCAGCAGGAGATAACAACAAAGAATTGCCTATTACTGTTAAAGGTTGGCAGGCACCACCTCAAGTTTCTTTAGATTTGATTCTCGAACAGTTGAAAGAATACATAGAGCAACAATTCAACTTATCTAAAACCTGTATTAAGATCGAACAAAAGTATGGAACTTCCAAAGGACAATGGTCCTTGGACGAGATTAAAAGGGTCTGGGGAAAAATGACCCGTATGAAAAATAAAGAGCGAACTAGATGGTCCCTAGCAGTTATGGGCCAGATCCGAAACCGGAATGAAATTATAATGCATTCCCAACATGATCGAGAAGTGACCAGTACAAAGGATCAATTGCAAGCTGTTTGTGCACAGCTGCGACAGAAAAAGCTTGAACTTGAAAAGCTGGAAGCGGAAGTTAAAGATCTTAAAGGTGAAATTAAAGAATGGAAAAAATCATTAGGTCAAGAGACAGTAATAGGAAAAGGAAAATGTATTGATCAATTCCCAGGGTACCCATGTTTGGATAAATTAAAAGCGCAAACCCGAAGACACGACCGAGGAATAGATACGGTTTCTGAATCCTCCGACAATACAGTGTCGGAGGATGATGAAGAATTAGGGGTGCGCTTTGCCCCGCTTAAAAAAGACGAGTTGTAGTCAAATCAGAAGAGACTGCAGATGAGGGCGGAACCAAAAAAACAAAGAGAAGGGTGTATGCAGAATACTTAGTTCATGATCCGGCAGACCCAGAGAAAATTGATAAATGGTCCAAGGAATTGCCCAATCCAAAGAAAGGGGGAGTGAAAACGTGGGACCAATTGGACCGCTTAAGAAATATATATCAACTTCATCCCTGTGACGGAGTGCAAATTTTGACCATAATGGTGCCAAAAACACAGGGAAGAAAATTGCACGACAAGGTAGATGAAGCTTTGGGGCAGAATGAGCAAGAATTAGACGCAGGATGGGAGGCGATTAAACACTGGCTGCAAGCCTTCAGTCCAGCTAAGACAGATTGGGGAAAAATTGCAGCCTGCCAACAGAAAGGAACAGAGGAGGTCCTGGAGTATGACGAGCGGTTTAGATGCACGTGGCTAGAACATTCGGATATGAATAATACGGATGAGGAAATGGATGAACAAGTGTTTGAACCCCTGAAAGCAGCTTTTGTGGCAGGTCTAAAGCCAGAACTGTCCAAAATGCTTACGGTAGTGTTACCGGACTGGGAAGGTAGAGGAACTACCTTTGTAGCATTGGTGGATCGATGTAACCAATTAGATCGGGATATGGGAGCTAAAGTCCGAGCTGTACAGGCTATGGGATGGAAATCCCAGGATTCCGATAAACAGTCATTAGGAAAATTACCCGGAAAATGTCATTATTGTGGGAAAGAAGGTCACTGGGTCAAGACGTGCAGGGCAAAACAGAAAGGTCGTGGCTGGGGAAGAGGACGCAGCCAGGGATACAATTCAGCCAACAAACCAGGCTTGTCACAAGATAACGACCTCATAGAAGCATTTAAGCGACTGACAATACAACAGAAGGAGTTACTTGGGATAGCAAAAAACGATTAGAGCCCACCCTGGCCCCCCTCCTCGCACTAATACAACAGAGGAGAGATGGGCTATATGTAACTGTGAGGGTGGGCGATAAGGATGTGGACTGTCTTTTAGACACAGGGGCGGAATTAACATGCTTACCCCTACAATATGGAGACTTTTTGCCGTTGGATGGTAGGGCACGTACAGCCTATGGAGTTGGGGGCAATAAAATGGAAATTAAAAGGACAACACCGGTACTTATAGGGCTGGGTCCACATGAACTAACCACGCCAGTCTGGATAGGCCCAGTAGATCAACCCCTTTTGGGAATGGACGTTCTAATCCAAATAGATTCATCATTGCATTTCGAGGATGGTCGGGTGACATGGTCAATTAGAACTTTGAAGAAAGAAGAATTGAAGGAACACCCGATATGGGCTAAAGATAAGAACGATTGTCGCCTACTCCAGATGGAGCCTGCGTCATTTACAAGCCTCCATGCACTAAACAGTATCCCATCAGTCCAACTGCCATCGCGGGAATCTTACCGGTTATTCGGCAATTGGAGAAACAAGGGGTGCTTATTAAAACGCATAGCTCCTCCAATAGCCCCGTGTGGCCGGTACAGAAATCTAATGAGACTTGGCGTTTGACTGTCAATTATAGGAAAGCTAACCAGTGTATTGATCAAAAAGCTCCTTTGGTCGCAGATCCCTCCACCATTTTTAATGCCCTCAAACCGGAACATAGATATGGTCAACGGATTTTGGTCGGTGCCTCTGGCACCGGAGGTTCGACAGTGGTTTGCTTTCACTGTCCAAGGACAACAGTATACTTGGATCCGGTTACCACAGGGTTTCCACAACAGCCCTACGGTATTCCACATGGCTTTACAAAGCCATGTGCGAGAATTACCTCCCCTGTCATCCACAGTCATCCAATATGTAGACGATATCCTGCTAGCTTCAAACACGGAAGAACAGCATGAACAAGATTTACGAGCTTTGCTGGATCACCTTCGGCTGAAAGGACATAAAGCCAGCATCGACAAAGCACAAATATCCCAAGAAGAGGACAAAAGATTTCACAAGGAAAGAGAGAACTTACCCAGGATAGAACTGCAGCCATTCGGGCTGCTAAAAAACCCACCACTATTCAGGAACTAAGGTCATTTTTGGGATTGTGTAACTTTAACAGAAATTGGATTGACTCCTTCACACAGCTTGCTCAGCCACTGAATGATATTTTAAAGGGGAAACGTGCCTCTAAAGAAGCCATCACCCTCACTAAAGAACAGCAAGAGGCCTTCCTGAGTTTGAAAAAGGCTTTGTATTCGGCACCGGCTCTGGGAATCCCCGACAGTGGTAAGCCATTTACCCTGTTTGTTCATGAGAAAGAAGGATATATGACAGCTATACTGACACAAGAACATGGGGATCGGCAAAGACCTATTGGCTATTATTCGGCAAAACTGGATACGGTAGCCCTCGGATGGGGAAGTTGCCTAAGAGCCATGGAAGCTACATGTTGAGCGGTAATGATCACTGCGGGTCTAGTCTTTGACCAAAAGCTGATTGTCAAGTGTCCCCACACCGTACACGCTTTGCTGTCTGTGAATAGAATGTCTCAGGTGACGGCAGCAAGATGGACCCGCTGGACAGCAGTTTTGGAAGCTCCTAATCTCCATATCGTCCGGGCCAGCCCGGTTAATCCCGCAACTATGCTCCCGATGTCAGAATCGAGGGAGCAAGAGGGGGGAGAATGTGAAGAGCATGACTGCGTGGAGATTTTAAAAGAAACAGAAGAAGCAGCCTTAGCAGCAGAGGAGCCTCTGCACAACCCAGACCTCATCCTGTTTACAGATGGTTCCTCCTTTGTTGACAATGGTACCAGAAAAGCAGGATGGGCAGTTACAACCTTATATGAGGTAGTGGCAAAAGGATGTTTACCCTCAGGAACGTCAGCACAACAGGCCGAGTTACGGGCCCTGTCAGAAGCATGTCGAATAGCAGAAGGACAGACAGCTAATGTCTACACTGATTCACGTTATGCTTTTGGAGTCGCTCTCGACTTTGGTATGTTATGGCGGAAAAGAGGATTCCTCACTGCTGCTGGTACACCTATCCGAGACTTACTGGAGGCCATACAATTACCTCAGGAAGTGTCCATCCTGAAGTGTAAGGCCCATACCAAGGAAAATACCACAGAAGCACAGGGAAATGCCCTAGCCGACCAGGCAGCTAAAGATGCCGCCTCACAGGACGTTCCCCCAAAAGAACCAACACAGATGTGCAGATTGAAAGCACTCAGGACTCTGACACGAGACCTTCAAACAATGCAAGGCGAGTGCTCCCGAGAGGAAAAATGGACATGGATTGAGGCAGGAATTAAGCTATGCGAAGATGGTGTCTGGAAACAAAGAGTTACCGACAAGCCAGTCGCGCCACAAGCGTTTATGCCTTTTTTAGCCCAACAGATCCACTCGTGGGGACACTTGGCCTCACAACAGATGACGGCAATGTTCCAGAAAAGCTGGTGGGGTCGGGGATTTAAAAAATATGCCCAGCTGGTAACAGACCGCTGTGTGGTCTCCCAGAAAAATAATTCTGGACCCATCACGGTAATGCCCCAACTGAGGCCCCCTGCCCCTGTCGGAGCATTCCAGCATCTGCAGGTTGATTATATAACTCTTCCTTCATGCCAAGGATACACTAACATTCTTGTCATGGTCGACAGATTCTCTAGATGGGTAGAAGCTGTCCCAACTAAAAGAGCCACAGCCAATCACACTGCAAAGGTCTTGTGTAAGGATTACATTCCCCGATGGGGAGTTCTGAGTAGCATTGACTCAGGTCAGGGAACACACTTCACAGGTGCTGTCTGCCAAGAAGTCTGTTGGTTACTGAACATTACGTGGGATTTACACTGTCCTTATCATCCGCAATCATCAGGACAAGTAGAGCGAATGAATCGAACTCTGAAACAACGGCTTGCCAAATATCACCAAGAAGGAACACCATGGCCCCAGGCACTACCAATAGTGCTATGTAGCATTAGGGCAACCCCGAACAGAACTACAGGTCTAAGCCCATTTGAAATTATAACAGGAAGACCCATGTCGCTGCCAGGAACTATCGATTTACGGAAAGCTGATGTTCACTTAATGAGTGACACTTTGTTATCACACTGTCAGAACCCAACCAATGCTATTAGTTCTGTTTCCCGACAGGTATCGGCAGCTTGGGGTAATCCACCCGAAGGAGAACACGACATCATCCCGGGAGTCTGGGTGTATGTGAAAAAGTTGCATAAAGAACCTTTGGGTGCCAAGTGGGAGGGACCTTATCAAGTGTTATTGACCACCCAGGCAGCTGTTAAAGTCCAAGGAAAGAAAGCCTAGATCCACGCTTCACACGTTAAACGAGCACCCGTAACTGAAGCTGAAATCTAATAAG
This sequence comes from Pristiophorus japonicus, assembly GCF_044704955.1. Lineage (NCBI taxonomy): Eukaryota > Metazoa > Chordata > Chondrichthyes > Pristiophoridae > Pristiophorus > Pristiophorus japonicus. The sequence goes on from NC_091987.1 coordinate 129,241,766, forward strand.
GACAATTCCATTTTTCGAAAATGAATAAATTTACTGTAGTATTGATTGTAGGTATTCTAGGCATAGGCCTACTTCTTACTAGCCGACCCTCTGCACCAAAGGGAAATAGTAGGGTAGCAAGGGAATTACATGTAAATATCTTTTACTTTTATATTGCTTGTTTATGTTATGTTTAAGGAAAGGTGGTTTACTGGTTGAATTAAGATATTGATTTGGATTAAATTGGAATAAGGTTAATTAACCTACTAAAACCAGACTTCCATTGTGGCCACGATGGAACTCGGGTTGGTGTAAATTTGTGTGGAAGCTACTAGTCCGGACATGTGGCGAAACACATCAACAAATTTTAGAAGGAAACTCTATTAACATGTATGAAATTATTTTGTAGAATGTTTAACCAGTGATACCTGATGTTTTATGATTCAGTTTGTGAAAGAATCAAAGGGGGGATTGATAGAGTATTCAAACAGGCTCATTTAGACAGACTGTGAAAATTCACAGACCCCCAAGTCAAGGCTGCTACGTGCTGCTCAGCATGTTGCATTAATTCATCAATCAACTTGACATTTTCGGACCTTGGGTAGCGAGCCAATAAAACGTTAAAAGACTTTTAATTGAGCCAATAAGGTCAAAGAAGGAGAGTTCTTGCTATTGAGGGAGTGCAGCGAAGGTTCACCAGACTGATTCCCGGGATGGCGGGACTGACCTATCAAGAAAGACTGGATCAACTGGGCTTGTATTCACTGGAGTTCAGAAGAATGAGAGGGGACCTCATAGAAACATTTAAAATTCTGATGGGGTTAGACAGGTTAGATGCAGGAAGAATGTTCCCAATGTTGGGGAAGTCCAGAACCAGAGGTCACAGTCTAAGGATAAGGGGTAAGCCATTTAGGACCGAGATGCGGAGGAACTTCTTCACCCAGAGAGTGGTGAACCTGTGGAATTCTCTACCACAGAAAGTTGTTGAGGCCAATTCACTAAATATATTCAAAAAGGAGTTAGATGAGGTCCTTACTACTAGGGGGATCAAGGGGTATGGCGAGAAAGCAGGAATGGGGTACTGAAGTTGAATGTTCAGCCATGAACTCATTGAATGGCGGTGCAGGCTAGAAGGGCCGAATGGCCTACTCCTGCACCTATTTTCTATGTTTCTATGTTTCTTTTCTGTAAATTGATCCAGCTATAAAGTACAGCCATTTTGACTATGTGTCTCAGTAAGACAAAGAAACTGGCAATCTGCCAGCAGTTTGTTGCTCTCTGCCAGTATTAAAAAGTTAAAACTACCATCGGAGTTCGTATTTCATTGGAAATTAAGAGATCTAACAAGGTACCAGGACGATACACACATCAATACATAACATCTCACTTCTCCCCCAGGACGCAGGACGATACACACATCGATACATAACATCTCACTTCCCCCCCCCCCCAGTCCCGAAGCCGTTGCCGGGGATCTCGACCTTGTTTGTCCAACGGACGGCAGGTATGCATAGACAGTGCGTTTGTATGGTACATGTTATCTGGTACAGATGTTGCGTCAACGGGTTGCGGGTACACTGAGCAGTTACATTAAAGAGTTATTAACTGGTAACGGATCCCTGATTTCCTTATTAGCTCTCATTAATTGTACTTCATATCCATTATTTTACACAAACCAGTGACCATTCAGCATTGAAATATTAATTCTTATTATAAATCCGTCATCTCACATTAACATAGCTCATCTTAGACTCGCTCTTGCCTTACAGAAGTCACTTTGTGGGGACCACCATGTGATAAGGCCCTTTTAAGACTCCTGGGTGCATTTCCTTTTTAAGGCGCCATCTTTGATGCAGCAGGATTCCACGAGGCTTCTCCTTGGGCGCCGCCATCTTTGATGCTCTGCTGCTCTGGACATGAGGCCACCGCCATCTTGCTCTCCGCCGCTCTGGATGCCCTCCGCCGCCACCTGACTTGCCGCCTCTCCTGCGGCCATCGTCATCGCTTCTCCGGCGGCCGTCGTGGCCTCTCCAGCCGCCGCACTTGTCACCTCCCCTGCGGCCTCCGTAGCAGCCACCTCTGCGGCCGTCGACCTCCAGCTGCTTCCGCCACCCGACTCTCTCTCTGCGTGGGCCCCTTGATCCGCCGGCCATCCTGGATCCTTCGCACCCCGCCCGCAGCGCCCCGCCGGCTCTCACCCCCCTCCCGCCCACTAGGCCCGCCTCTGCAGGGTTGCTTACCTGTGCGGGCTAAGGCTGCCGGATCTCTGTGGCTTGTGGTCCGGGGCTGGGGCTTGCTCTGCTTGCCTGTGGGGTCTAAGGCTGCCGGATCTCTGTGGCTTGAGGTCCGGGGCTGGGGCTTGCTTTGCTTGCCTGTGGGTGGATTGAGGCTGCAACTCCAGCTCGGTCGGCGCTGCTCTCTGGGAACTTGGGGCACGGCAGCACCCCAGGGAGCAGCAGCCTGAGGAGTGGTGAAGTCTTCCCAGCTCCCACGGACCGTCCCCATCCACCTCCGGCCCATCGCCTGCAACGACGCACAAAGGTAAAACCGTGCGCCTCGTCCCCGTGGGATACCTGTACCTCCGCTCTGCCAAGAACAGGTATCAAGTTCCCTGGTGTAGGTACGCAGCTTCGCCGTGACCGGGACCAGCTTGAGTTGTGCAGCTGGGTTAATCCACAGTTTATCAAAAGTTCTCGGGTCCGTCGTTGATGGATCAGAGACCGTGTCCACTTCCATACTCATAGGGACTCCGTTGATTTTTACTTCCATTATCACTGGGGGCGAATCGTCGGTGCACGTATACAGTCCCAACACCTTCTACAGCCTGCTCCTCACTGAACAGTGGATCATCCCCCATCTCCTCAGCCACATGGTGAGTCCGATTTCTTTTACACATACGCTGAAGGTGGCCTTTCAGGTGGCAGGTATTGCACGCGTACTCCGCAAACCTGCACCGGTGAGCCCCACGGCTTCCTCCGCAGCACCAGCATGGTGCTGCTTGATTGGCCCCCCTCAGCGGACTCTCAGTTCCAGGACCCCGAGGTCCGTGCTCTCTGCCCCGGGCAGAGCCACGTTCTGCAGTTTTGTCCGTGGTGGGTGCTATCCTGTGGACAGTGCCTGCCGGGTTCGAGACTGTGTGGATCATTTGTTTGGTGCTGCAAGACGAAGTCATATATGCCCAGCTGATGGCGATGGCCTTTGTCAGGATGACTGTGGGTTCCGTGGCTAGCAGCTGGTGAAGGAGGCCCTCGTGGCCAATCCCCATGACGAAAACGTCCCGCAACGCCTCGTTAAGGTGTGCGCCAAAATCACACGGCGCCGCAAGTCTCATGAGGACCACAGCATATTTGGTGACATCCTGGCCCTCGGGCCTGCAGTAATGGTAAAATTTGAATCTGGCCGTGAGGATGCTCTCCTTCGGTTTCAACTGGTCACGAATGAGTTCAGTCAGCTCCTCGTATGACTTGTCCCTGGCGCTCCCGGGTGCCAGAAAATCCTGACGAGACAGTAAACCTCATCTCCACAACTGGAGAGCAATATCGCCTTACGCTTATCTCTCAGTGCATCCGTGTCCTCCGTCAGGTCGTTTGCTGTGAAGTAGTACTCGAGCCTTTCCGTAAAGGCCTCCCAATCATTGCCCAATGTAAAACCCTTTTGCGAGCCCAGAGTAGCCATGGTTGCGTGGAATTCGTCCTCTTCCTTGTCGCCAATGTGGTGTATGCAGCACACAAATCACTGACTCCACACGGTCTGGTGTTAATCTAACTGCTGTGACCGTCGTCCTTTATTGAACAGCTCCAGAGTGACTCTCAGGTGTGGTGGTCAGCCTTTTATACTGCCTCTTGCAGGTACTTTCAGGTCTCCCACCACAGCGCCCTCTGTGGTGTACCATTGTTCTTATTATACATTTAAGGTATCAGGACGATACACACATCAATACATAACAGTAATAAACCCAGCAATTGTGCTGAAATAAGCATCTGGAACGTAGGCTCCATGCATCAAGCACAGTGAATCGATGTTACATGCATCATGCGTGCAAATGTTCTCAATTGAGAAAATCTGATATGGTGAGCATTCTGTGCAGTACTTAAAGCCCTTTTTTAAATCTGTGAATGTATTAGCTTACAGTGTCATTTATCAGTATAAAAACAAATTGAGTACAACACAAGTTAGAATGTATTACAAAGGGCAACACAGAAGGGTTCAGGTAACAAAATCTGTACCTCAAGCTACATCATGCCTTTGAAACATTGTTCCAAGCTGAGATATTCTGTTTGTAGACTAATTTATATCTTCATGCAATTTTAGTCAATTCAAGCTCAAAATCTGGACTCTTTCCTTACCAACACATTCGGTAATAGATGCTACCAATGGCACAGGGTGTTGGTGATCCAACAGGTAGTGCTACAGGGCAGCAAGGCATGGATTTGTGCCTGTATAGAGGGAAGGAAAAATTGAAAGGTGAGCTTTCCTTCATGCACCTCCTTGCAGTTAATTGCGAGGCCTCAGGACAGATCATCTGTCTCCCCACTCACAGGAGGAACTTAGCATAGCCCAGGGAAAATTAAAATCAAATCAAAAATGGGAAATAAATGAGTAATCTGGCAAATGACAAGTAGTTGGTAGTGGGAGGGAAAAGGTTCCATCCTTTATTTTGCTTAGTTGGTGATCTGAACAACAAAGATGTCCACAGGGAAATGAATGGCAGGGCCTTCTTACATGAATTGTCAGTGGTGAGTCCTGACTCACCCTCTCAATAGCAGGAGGCCCAGCAGAATCAAAGAGATGGATAATTTGAAAAGAAATGTAAAGATCACAGAAAGATTCCACAATCAGCAATGGGATGGAAGAAAAGTTAATCTCCTCTTGGTGGAAGGAGGAATGGTGTCCTGGAAACTGGAAGAACTGCTTGTTGTTCTTTGAACAATGCCACAGAATTATATTATACGTTACAAAATGAAATAAATAGCCATTGTAATGATATTAGTAATATTAGTAAGTATGCGTAGTATTGCATTATTTCACTACAAGACACACAAAATAAAGTTCAATTGCTGCATAAAGTTGCTTTTGACTTGCGTGTTCCATGTCTTAAATGTATTTACAAAATCTATAAAATGTTATACAAAATTCATAGTCCTCTTATGGTGCATCCAGTGCTTTAAAAGAACACTTTAGGGAAATTAGAATTTCTTCAAACCAGGTTTTTAATCCAAAGACTGAATTTTAGTGGAAACTGGTTAATAAAACGCAGACATCTATCATATTTGTACAACTACAGACTGAATCCAGCTCATAAAATCACAGCATATGAGAAGACAGGGTTATCACACAACTGCATAAATTAAAGTTTCGGTACAACTTCCTTTATGTATGCATTATTTTTAACTTCAGCTTTCGCATGTTCGGTCTTGACAGCACTTGTGCATCAGTAGGGTTGTCGTCATCTGCTCGTGACTGGCTCAACAGTTCATTGGTCATTTGTAATTACTGACTGATTGGTGTAACTGTCAAATAAACTAGTTCACCATTCGGTAGTAAAAGGATCAATCATTAGATTGATAAAGAGAATGCTGAACCAAAGCAGCTCAAGAACTCAAGAGTCCAGTAATGAGCTCCTATTCCAGTTAGCTGCCCATCCCATAATATTTGCCTGCTCAGGTTCGGGTAGGATTGGTCCACGGACCTAACTGCGTTGAGCTGGATCCGGATTAGTTTGTGGAGAACAGCGGACTTCGATTACCCCGACCCACAGCAAGCTACCAAGGGACAGAAGGACACACAACAAAAATCATTAAAATAGGCACCACCAGCCGTTATACAAATATCATTTAAGCTCTGGTCTATATTTGTGAAAATACAGTCATACCCAGTTCAAGTAGTTATCTGTAGAAAAATCTCTGTAAATTTCCAGACATTCTTTGCAAAGCATGTAACCTTTGTGCAGCAAAATCTATCTTAAGCCCTTACATGTCTGTGAGTACCCTGATAGCTGCCATAACCAGAAACAACAAACCTGTGTCAACCTTTACATGAACTCAGACACTTTTCCATGTAGAGGATCAATGGTGGAACAATGTTATAATAAAAAAAGGTTAGGGAACCTGTCCAGTATAAAAAAAAACATCTATTAGGTCATTGGCTCATCTGGGCTGATGTTTAACTCATGTAAAGAAACATCTCCACTGTACTGGCCCACAAACAGTTAACATTCCTAGAATGTGTTACACATTCTTCTATACACCCATGTTGAACCCAGCACACAATAGCTCTATCTGAAGGTACAAAATGAGTAACTACATGAAATAATACGCTGTAAAACACCAGTCCTCATCATTGTCTCATCAATAAAATAAATGATCAGATAACTGAGAATGGTACGGCCCCCTGACCAAGAAATGTTAAAAATAATTTTGCTAACCTATGCATATGCTACCTCAAATTGTTCAGATAACAAAACATTAAATTATAAATTTTGTTTCGAAGAGCAGAAATGCGTTATAATATGAATTTATGAACTATGGTAAGAAGCAGAGGAGGATAACATGTTCAACAAGTACCATTTCCTGGCTGCCTCACATGATCTCCATTCACCTCCCATCCAAGCACGTGTCACTTTTTACTCCTTGACAAAAAAAAGTTAACAGACAACCATCTGAAATGCTAATGAAGAAACATCCATCACTGATGTCACTTTAGGAAGTGACAAACTGAGCAGGAGGGAATCAAAATCCCAAGTTAACTTTCCCCTCCTGGTAGACACATACAATGGCATTGACACAATATACTGCTCATCACCTGGTAGCCTCTCAGCTGGAGAAGGATGCATTGGTTCAAGGGGACCCGAAGAACAGGTGAAAATGAAGCATTTATAAGTAAAATATATGAATGAAAATATCCAGTACTGAATGAACAAACAAATTGGGCTCAAAATTGACCCCTACAGATTTTTGCCGCACTCACCGGAGTTGTGCCACTTTTGTAGGATGAAAAGGGCGCTGAAAAAAAATGTCCCCCGATTCTGGCCGCTGTTTCTCCTCTCCTGGGGTTTGGCGCAGCGTGGCCAGTGGATTGGGGGCGGAGCTACTGTCCCGGCGCGGAAAACTGTGCCGGGACGTCTGCACATGCGCGTTAGAGTGTGCATGCATGTGCAGTAGCTTCTCGCCCCCAGCATGTCCTGCAGCTTGTGTGGGAGGGACCCGATGCTCACTGCCCTTACACCTGGCCGAGTGGTCTCCCGCACAGGCCGGGTCCGCACTGTGGAACGCACGGAGGCTGATCCCGAAGTGAAGATCCTTGGGACTGGAATCTGGACTTGCTGCATCGCTGGCAGGATTCATTCAGAAGCAATCCCCATTCTGGATCTTCATTTGGTTTGATAGATTGTCACTGGCTGCTGTCAGTGTTTATAGTAATCTGTAATGTTCCCCAACTGAAGATGAGCCTGTCAGTGAAATTGATTCCTGCAGCCAGCCAATCAGTCTGTGTGTGCTTCGATGTCGGTAGGCAGTTCCCTGTGCTCTCCTGGTCACCCCGCACCTATCCCTGGCCGAGTGGCCTCTCGCACCAGCCGGCCCGCTGACTTCCCAGGCCGAGTTTTGATATGAAGGCAGGACTTAGTTTTATTTTTTATTTCGTCTTGAATGTTTTTATGTCTTCTTGAATGCTTACTACTTGTTGTGCTTTGTTTAGTGCTTTGCAAGGTCCTCTCCACTTTCCTCCCCGCCCTATCTCTGGCCGAATGGTCTCCGATGTACCTACCTGCGCTGATTTCTTAACTCTCCGCAAGGGTTTTCTGTACGGCCACGTGGCCACATACGCTGGCCTAAATTAGTTTGGAGTAACTATTAGCTCTCCAAAGTAGCCTAAATGGGCATAGGTGGTTGGTAACGCCCCCTTTTTAAAAAAAAAAACTAAACTAAAAAAATCCTAACTAACTCACTTACACTAGTGCAAATTGAATGTGAAAAATGGGGATTTTTAAGATATTCCAGAAAAATCAAGTTGCTCCAAAAAAAACGCAGCAACTCCTGGCCAATTTTGAGCCCATTGAGCTAGGAATCTGTAGACATGGACTAATAATCCAGAAAAGGTGAATACAAATCCCACCACGGTAGTATTTTAATTGAATTTACAAAATCTGGAAATAAAAAACTGGTATCAGTAAAAGTGACCATGTTGTTGGATTGTCATGAAAATCCAACTGAATCCGTTGGGTCCTTTAGGGAAAGAAACCACCCTAGTCGATATTCAGTCCCACACCAATGTGGTTAATTCTTAACTGCCCTCTGAAGTGGCCTAGAAAGCCATTCAGTTGTATCAAACCGCTACAAAGAATTGCAGCTGTTCAAGAAGCAAGCCGACCACCATTTTCTCAAGGGCCACCAAGGATGGGCAATAAATGCCAGCCTGGTCAGTGACACCCACATCCTGAGAATGATTTTTTTTTAAATCAGCGCTGCTTCAGGCAGAATTCTTCAATTTTAACTGCTAGCTTTCTATCCTATGATTCACAACATTTTACGGTGCGAATTCTGCTCTAAGCACAGCAGAGATAACAAAATGATTAGCGTCAGTTCAAAATGTGACTGATGGCACCAGACCGGCAGCTGAACCTTAAGATAGTCAGATGAAGGGGATGTCACGTTTAACCAATTTGCTGGAGTTCTTCGAGGATGTACGGAACAGGGTGGATAAAGGGGAACCAGTGGATGTGGTGTATTTGGACTTCCAGAAGGCATTTGACAAGATGCCACATAAAAGGTTACTGCATAAAAGTTCACGGGGTTGGGGTAATATATTAGCATGGATAGAGGATTGGCTAACTAACAGAAAAGAGAGAGTCGGGATAAATGGTTCATTCTCTGGTTGGCAACCAGTAACTAATGGGGTGCCGCAGGGATCAGTGCTGGGACTCCAACTATTTACAATCTATATTAACGACTTGGAAGAAGGGACTGAGTGTAACGAAGCCAAGTTTGCTAATGATACAAAGATGGGAGGAAAAGCACAAAAAATCCGCAAAAGGACATAGACAGGTTAAGTGAGTAAGCAAAGATTTGGCAGATGGAGTATAATGTTGGAAAGTGTGAGGTCATGCACTTTGGCAGAAAAAAAAAATCAAAGAGCATTTAAATGGAGAAAGATTGCAAAGTGCCGCAGTACAGCGGGACCTGGGGGTACTTGTGCATGAAATGTAAAAGGATAGTATGCAGGTACAGCAAGTGATCAGGAAGGCCAATGGTATCTTGGCCTTTACTGCAAAGGGGATGATAAAAGCAGGGAAGTCTTGCTACAGCTGTATAAGGTATTGGTGAGACCACACCTGGAATACTGCGTGCAGTTTTGGTTTCCATATTTACGAAAGGATATACTTGCTTAGGAGGCAGTTCAGAGAAGGTTCACTCGGTTGATTCCAGGGATGAGGGGGTTGACTTATGAGGAAAGGTTGAGCAGGTTGGGCCTCTACTCATTGGAATTCAGAAGAATGAGAAATAATCTCATCGAAACGTATAAGATTATGAGGGGGCTTGACAAGGTGGATGCAGAGAGGATGTTTCCACTGATGGGGGAGACTAGAACTAGAGAGCATGATCTTAGAATAAGGGGCCACCCATTTAAAACAGAGATGAGGAGAAATTTCTTCTCTCAGAGAGCTGTGGAAGCTGGGACATTGAATAAATTTAAGACGGAAATAGACAAGTTTCTTAAACGATAAGGGGTAAAGGGGAGCGGGCAGGGAAGTGGAACTGAGTCCATGATCAGATCAGCCATGATCTTATTGAATGGCGGAGCAGGCTCGAGGGGCGGTCAAGTCTACTCCTGTTCCTATTTCTTATGTTCTTATGTGCAACTGATGCTGCAGGAGTCTATGCAAGTGCTAGTGGTCTCCAAAGGCATCTCTAGCTGCACAAATGGTGCAGAATGTGGCAGAACTGTAATGTTCTTCAGGGAATTCCCAAGCACATTGCCTGAAACATTGATTCCCTAGCTAACCTAGGCATATTTCTGTGTCTCTCTGCTTTACAATCCTTGTAATCAGGAACACCTTGCAGCAAATGAAATCAGTTGTGGCAATGCTGGTGTTGAGTTTTGCGCAGATTCGCAGCTTAAATGATAGTGTAAAAAAGGTTTCATACGAGTTGATCAGTGAGAATGGTTTGTAACATTCAAGACAGAAGTTAGAAACAGAACATATGGCATCAGCTTGTGGCCCAGGCAGTGTTGATTGGTCTGACTCACAAGTAAGTATAAGCCCGTGGTGGGCTAAAACCCAAAATGGCAATGGTGAAAGAGCATGTAAAACTTAGCAACTTTCAGATCACAAAGAAAAACTCAAAGATAATTCCTCTCTATTTGGTCAAGAATAGAAGACGACTAAATCACTCCCTTTCCCAATATTTTCTCTGCAATTCTTGAAGTTTATGGATCAGAAACACTGCCTGATGTTTTTCCAGTCCATAGCCTGAGGCCAGTTAGAGTGAAACTGTTTTTGACATAACAAAACAAATCCAATACCTAGTGAGTACTACTTTTTTGTAGAGAGAGGCACTTCATTTGTTGTGAATGATAGGAGAACATGAACTACTAAAGACACAAACCAGAATGAGGTGTTATATGCAGAAGAATAGGAAAGATTACCGGCACAGTGGTCAGAATTTCTTGGAAGGGTCAGTGTCCCATGTATTCCTTTTTGGGATAAAGACATTAAAATGAGTCAATTTCCTGTTTGCATGTTTTGGGTTTGGGAGGTATATAGTAGTCCATACAGATATTCATAGGGATTTTAACATTTGAGTCCAGAAAAATAAACTTGGAATTCACTAACTTTTACACAAACCTACGCAACTCTGAATCCTGATGTCAACCAGGAACACACAAATACTTAACCAGCCTTCCACTCTATCAACTTAGAGACATTGGGGGTAATTTTAAATTGGACGATAGTGTAAAACAGGTGATATCGGATCAGCCACCTGTTATAGATTTCTATCAATTTTCATTTCCATTGAGGGGCGGCTAACACCATCGCCTGGTCAAAATTACCCCCATTGAGTGTTCACTGGACTCCTCTAGAAGAAGCAATCCAAAATTCAGGTCGTGTAGAGCAGTGGAACCCCAGGCTCGGAAACATTCGCAGGAAGGTTTTCCAAAAACCCAGGCCCTTAAAATGGCCACTTTGTCATATGACACAATTAAACACAGGAACAACAGTGACATTCCCAAGCAAGTGGGGTGATGTATACATTTTAATCATCTACAAGCTAGTAGTCAGATCTCTCTATGGCTCTAAAATACTGGACAAAATATGAACTTTGCATGGAAACAGTTTGAATCCCAACCTGGTAAGTGGAACCAGACACGCTTTGTCTGTGGGAAACACTCAAGTTTAACAACGTCTGATGTCTCCCCAGCAACCTCCATTACTCATGTTCACTGTAGGAACCTACCATCGCACTGTCCCTGGATGCTGAAAAACATTTGACAGAGGAATAGCCTTCTGGGAATGGGCACAGTGGGTCAAATTGCCTCCTTCTGTATTCAAATTTCTACTATTTGAGGATGTGCTGGACATAACGAGCTTTAGAGATCTCTTCATTAAATGGATCACGTCCTTTAATTGAGCATCCACTAATGATCTAACCTCCCCAATCTTCAGTTTCACGTGAGCACACAGCAGCGACGTCCACTCTCCCCCTTACCATTATTTGCCACAGAATTCTGCACCCACTCAAACATTCGTGTGGCTGGTACCCAACAAATAATCTCGTTGTACACAAATGAGATTCTCAGTGATGCCACAGAATGCCTCATCTCAATAGCACAGCTTGCGTAAAACAATTTGGTTACAAAACAAACTGCACTAAAAAAAGAGGCTAGCCTGGGAGGTGAACAGTGAACCGTGGCCATCAAAAACTCCCCAGCGCTACACTCTACAAAACCAATTTCGACAATACTCAGTAGCATATCACTCTTAATCTCCCAACTGGGCAGACTCAATGTTTAGTGAAGATCTTACACAGCTAGATTCCTTCATATACTCCCAGTTAAGATCCTCAACTGATCTTTGCTGACCCAAGCTGCTGTATCAACAAATTTCTTTGGAAAGCCCAAAAAAAAACAGGACTAGCAATAAAAAAAAACTTCAGTTACACAAAAATAAATGACTCATTCTCTCCCCACCCCCCCGGCCACATTACCATTACGACTGCGTGGTACAAGTCCAGAAAATAGTACTGTGCCCACCAGATCATACCTATGTGAAGCAAATGTATTAACCTCTCCCCACTGTGCACCTCCCCACAGTGACTATTGCTCCAAAAGTACTTCACTGGCTGCAAAGCACTTTGAGACGTCTAGTGGTTGTGAAAGGCGCTATATAAATGTAAGCATTTTTTCCCCCCCTATGTTTTCATGCCCACAGACTCAAAGTCCTTTCCCTCTCACCAGCCAGTAAATTTAGTGAGATGCAAACCATTATACAGTTAATGATATCACCCATGTTACAAAACCATGGCATTCTACTGGCAGCTCCAAGTGGGCACTCAGGTCTTAGCATGCCAGGGGCTTCCAAAGGGTCCTTGACAATGGAATTATTAAATCCTCAATGCTCGTGAAATAAACTACAGCTGAAACAGATTGCTATCTCCCATTACTTGCAGATCAAAACTTCTCAAAAGATGACAAAATTAATCAGAATGCTCCAACCACCAACATAAAAACACCATCAATGTAATTTCTCAGGGATATACATGTGCTTGGACAATACAGATACAAAGATAGCCTGGAAGAGGAATCCAAACAAGCACTAAAGTGAGTGGGAATCCATTTGCAAAGCAGTGCAAACAGATTACCTGCAACAAATTTAAAAAGAGAGCAAATTAAAAATTGACGTAATGCACTACCCCCCCTCCCCCCCTACCCAAGTGCAAGCCTGAAGCTTTGGATAAAAGCTGGAGTGTGCACAATTTGCGCATTTTCTGGTCATGCCCAAAGATGGATCTCTACTGGCAAAAAACTGGGTTGATCGCAGAGCACGAGCACACCCTCAAGCCAAGGATACATTCACTGCTTTCTTGGTCTTTCCATAGTGATTCCCCTGGAGCACTGGCAAACTAGGGCGTCCTCCTAACTATAACCCGACAGTGCATCTCACTGAAGTGGAGGCAAGTGGATCCCCTTCTCCAGCTCGCTCTCAAAAAAGATACAAGTTTGAATTAGGAGACACTATTTAAAATCTGCTTTGCATTCTTGGTATACTAACAATGGCAGGGTTGCAGGTTGATAACTTCTCCATACAGCCCAGTTGCCGTAGGAGAGGGACATGCATTAATCCATCTACTTTTGGAAGTTCAGAAAGCTATAGTGATGCAGATAAACAATCCAACCTTTCTGCAGCAGCACAGCAGTAGCCTAAGAACCAATAACACGCATCAGAACCAGCCCCTGGGACTTCCGCAGCCTTCTCATACAACTTGCTCTCCATTACTCTGTCATGCACACTGAACCATGCTTTCTGCATACTATACAAACTATTTATAAATATATGTGTGTGTGTAATAATGAACAATCACAATTTTTATATTATATTTATAAATATATTATATATATATAAATATTGTTATATATAAATAATATATATATATAAATATATTACAACACACACATATAAAAATAAATATATCACAAATATAAATAGATTATATATAAATATATATAATAAATATTTATTTATATATTTATAATATATCATCATAGGCAGAACCTCGGAATCGAGGAAGACTTGCTTCCACTCCTAAAGTGAGTTCTTTGGTGGCTGAACAGTCCAATACGAGAGCCACAGATTCTGTCACAGGTGGGACAGATAGTAGTTGAGGGAAAGGGTGGGTGGGACTGGTCTCTGCCACACGCTCTTTCCGCTGCCTGCGCTTGATTTCTGCATGTTCTCAGCGTTGAGACTCGAGGTGCTCAGCGCTCTCTCGGATGCACTTCCGCCACTGACGGCGGTCTTGGGCCAGGGACTCCCAGGTGTCAGTGGGGATGTCGCACTTTATCAGGGAGGCTTTGAGGGTGTCCTTGTAACGTTTCCGTTGCCGTGAAGGAGCTCCGAGTAGAGCACTTGCTTTGGGAATTTCGTGTCTGGCATGCGGACTATGTGGCCTGCCCAGCAGAGCTGATCGAGTGTGGTCAGTGCTTCAATGCTGGGGATGTTAGCCTAAATGAGGACGCTGATGTTGGTGCATCTGTCCTCCCAGGGGATTTGTAGGATCTTGCGGAGCCATCGTTGGTGATATTTCTCCAGCGACTTGAGGTGTCTACTGTACATGGTCCATGTCTGAGCAGGTATTACTACAGCCCTGTAGACCATGAGCTTGGTGGCAACTTTGAGGGCCTGGTCTTCAAACACTCTTTTCCTCAGGCGGTCGAAGGCTGCACTGGCGCACTGGATGCGGTATTTAATCTCGTCGTCGATGCCTGCTCTTGTTGATAGGAGGCTCCCAAGACATGGGAAGTGGTCCATGGTGTCCAGGGCCGCGCCGTAGATCTTGATGACTGGGGGGCAGTGCTGTGCGGTGAGGACAGGCTGGTGGAGGACCTTCATCTTACGGATGTTTAGCGTAAGGCCCATGCTTTCGTATGCCTCAGTAAATACTATGTCCTGGAGTTCAGCCTCTGCATGTGTGCAGACGCAGGCGTTGTCCACGTTCTGTAGCTCGAAGATAGAGGTTGGGGTGGTCTTGGATCTAGCCTGCAGACGGCGCAGGTTGAACAGGTTCCCACTAGTTCTGTAGTTTAGTTCCACTTAGTTCCACACACACATATATAAAAAATCAAAAGGGCACATTCTGAAAGACTAACAGAACACTATTGGTGGGTGAGCAGGAATAAAAGAAAAACGCATTTATACCATAACTAACTCAGCACAAAGTAGTTTCCTTTCACACCAGCATTGCAGTTATAATGCAAATATAACTTAAACCCAGAATCAAAACCATACATGACACCAGAGCAAGAAATGCAATCTCATTCTGTTTCCATTCTGAGTCAGCTCAGGCCTCGACACCCATCTTACACTCTATAGTCTTACCACTTGTGTGAAGCTGAAATCCGTTCTACACATGTAGCATGGATAAAAGCAGAGAGCAGCGGCCCAAGGAGTCAGCATGCCTTCCCGAGCCGAGCTGTGAGGGAACAACACCGGCAGCAGCGGGGATAAAAGCAGGAGCAGCCATCCCCCACAGGGAGCAGCGTGAGCAGGTAAGAGAGGACGACAAAGGAGAACAGGGCGACTACATTCAACGTCACAGGAAGGCAGGGAAGTGACTGGTTGGTGAGTTTTTCTCTCTCTTTTCTTAATTTAAATTAAGAGCCTTAAATTAGGGGCCGGGATTAATAACTAAAAACAAAATCTAATTAATTAAATACATTAGAGATGGCAGGGCAGATGATGCGTCACTGCTTAACATGTGGTGGACGCCATTGAGGTCCACGGCGACCACATCTACAGCAAGCATCTGCAGCTCGAGGAACTTCGGCTCCGTGTTGATAAGCTGGAGTCCGAGCTGCGGACACTATGACATATCAAGGAGGGGGAGAGTTACCTGGACGCCGTGATCCAGGAGCTAGTCACACCAATTAGAGTAATTCAAATTCGATCAGGGACAGGAGGGTGTGACTACAGGTGAGGAAGGTATGGGGACTCAGGATGGAGTGATGGAGGAGCCTCAGCCCTTGCTCTTGTCCAACAGGTTCGAGGCTCTTGCTCCATGTGGACAAGAGCAGGGACTGCAGGGAGTATGAGCAAACTGACCACAGCACCATGGTACAGGGGACCATTCAAGTGGGGGGAGTAAAAAGAAACGTTGTAGTGGTAGGGGACAGTATCATTAAGGGGATAGATAAGGTTCTCTGCAGCTAAGAGCATTAGTCCCGAAGGCTGTGTTGCCTGCCCGGTGCCAGGGTTAAGGACATCTCCTCAGGGCTGGAGAGGAACTTGGAATGGGGTGGGGGGGGGGGGGGGGGGAAAGATCCAGTTGTCGTGGTCCACGTGGGTACCAACGACATAGATCGGACAAAGAGGTTCTGCTGCGGGAGTATGAGCAGCTAGGGGCCAAATTAAAAAGCAGAACCACAAAGGTAATAATCTCTGGATTACTACCTGAGCCACGAGCAAATTTGCACAGGGTAAATAAGATCAGAGAGTTAAACACATGGCTCAAAGGCTGGTGTGGGAGTGAATCTGGGATAGTTTCCTTCAACAGTATGTTGCAGAACCAACCAGGGAGCAGGCTATCTTAGATCTGGTACTCTGTAATGAGACAGGATTAATGAATGATCTCCTAGTAAAGGATCCTCTAGAAATGAGTGACCACAGCATGGTTGAATTTCAAATTCAGTTGGAGGGTGAGAAAGTTGGATCTCAAACCAGTGTCCTAAGCTTAAATAAAGGAGACTACAAAGGTATGAAGGCAGAGTTGGCTAAAGTGGACTGGGAAATAGATTAAAGTATGGGACGGTTGATGGGCAGACATTTAAGGAGATATTTCATAACTCGCAACAAAAATATATCCCAATGAGAAGGAAAGACTGTAAGAGAAGGGATAACCATCGGTGACTAACTAAGGAAATAAGGGATGGTATCAAATTGAAAACAAGGGCATACAATGTAGCCAAGACTAGTGGGAGGCCAGAGGATTGGAAAACTTAAATGCCAGCAAAGAACAACTAAAAAAATGATAAAAAGAGGGAAGATAGATTATGAAAGTAAACTAGCACAAAATATAAAAACAGATAGTAAGAGTTTCTACAGGTACATAAAAAGGAAAAGAGTGGCTAAAGTAAATGTTGGTCCCCTAGAGGATGAGACTGAGGAATTAATAATGGAGAACAGGGAAATGGCAGAGACATTGAATAAATATTTTGTATCGGTCTTCACGGTCGAAAACACTAAAAACATCCCAATAGTGGATAATTAAGGGGCTTATAGGGAGAGAGGAACTAAATACAATCATTATCACTCAAGTAGTAGTATTCGGTAAAATAATGGGACTAGTCCCCTGGTCCTGATGGTTTACATCCTAGTGTCTTAAAAGAAGTGGCTGCAGAGATAGTGAATGCATTGGTTGTACCTACCAAAATTCACTGGATTCTGGGGCGGTCCCAGCGGATTGGAAAACCGCAAATGTAACGGCGTTATTTAAAAAAGGCAGACAAAAAGCAGGAAACTTTATATCAGTTAGCCTAACATCTGTCACTGGAAAAATGCTGGAGTCCATTATTAAGGAAGCAATAGCGGGACATTTGGAAAAGCACAATTCAATCAAGCAGAGTCAGCATGGTTCTATGAAAGGGAAATCATGTTTGACAAATTTTCTGGAATTCTTTAAGGATGTAATGAACAGGATGGATATGGGGGAACCAGTGGATGTGGTGTATTTGGATTTCCAGAGGGCATTCGATAAGGTGCCACATAAAAAGTGACTGCACAAGATAAATGTTCACGGGTTTGGTGGTAATATATTAGCATGGATAGAGGATTGGGTAACTGACAGACAACAGAGAGTCGGGATTTTATTGAATGGTGGTGCAGGCTCGAAAGGCCGAACGGCCTACTCCTGCACCTATTTTCTATGGGATAAATGGGTAATTTTCCGGTTGGCAAACAGTGACTAGTGGGGTGCCGCACGGATCGGTGCTGGGTCCTCAACTATTCAAAATCTATATTAATGACTTGGATGAAGGGACCGAGTGTAATGTAGCCAAGTTTGCTGATGATATAAAGATGGATGGGAAAGCAAATTGTGAGGAGGACACAAAAAATCTGCAAAAGGATATAGACAGGCTGAGTGAGTGGGCAAAAATTTGGCAGATGGAGTATAATGTGGGAAATGTGAGGTTATCCACTTTGGCAGAAAAAAATAGAAAAGCAAATTATAATTTAAATGGAGAAAAATTGCAAAGTGCTGCAGGAGAGGGACACCTGGGGGTCCTTGTGCATGAAACACAAAAAGTTAGCATGCAGGTACAGCAAGTAATCAGGAAGGCAAATGGAATGTTGGCCTTTATTGCAACGGGAATAGAGTATAAAAGCAGAGTAGTTCTCCTACAATAGTACAGAGTATTGGTGAGGCCTCACCTAGAGTACTGCTTACAGTTTTGGTCTCTGTATTTAAGGAAGGATATACTTGCATTGGAGGCTATTCAGAGAAGGCTCACTCGGTTGATTCCGGAGATGAGGAGGTTGACTTAGGAAGATAGGTTGAGTAGATTGGGCCTATACACATTGGAGTTCAGAAGAATGAGAGGTGATCTTATCGAAACATGTAAGATAATGAGAGGGCTCGACAAGGTGGATGCAGAGAGGATATTTCCACTCATAGGGGAAACTAAAACTAGGGGACATAGTCTCAGAATATGGGAAAACTTGAGATGTGGAGGAATTTCTTCTCTCAGAAGGTTGTAAATCTATGTAATTCTCTGCCCCAGAGAGCTGTGGAGGCTGGGTCATTGAATATATTTAAGGCAGACATAGACAGATTTTTGAGCGATAAGGGAATAAAGGGTTATGGGGAATGGGCAGCAAAGTGGAGCTGAGTCCATGATCAGATCAGCCATGATATTAAATGGCGGAGCAGGCTCGAGGGGCCAGATGACCTACTCCTCCTCCTATTTCTTATGTTCTTATGTAAATGCACTGTACAATTAGTGCATTATTACCCGCAAAAATCGAATGGGAAGAGACAGGAGATGGAGTTGTCTTTTCCATATTTGCTGTATTTTTCATTTGATCAAGATGAGGGAAGGGACAGTGCAAGGCAGTATTAGTTTACCTATAATAGGTTATGGTCTTCCTCATAGATTAATAATATCAAACTCTACATACAAATTAAAACTTTTCTCTCAATATAGAGGTGAAAAAAAACAGATGCAGACACTATTTTTGGAGCCAGACAGGAACCAATTTGGCCAAGTGCTAATCAAGAATCTGCTAATACAAGGGCCTCATTCTAAAATGGGTCTTGGGTGCCAAGTCGAAGGGGGACCAGAGCCATCAGCGAAACAACAAAGTCGTCACAATACCCAAACGTTTTAAGTTCCAAGCTGTATCATGCCAGGAAGTTACTCAAGAGATAGGAAGGGAGAGGGAGCTTTGTGCATTGGTATTGCTGTACCATACGTTCTTGACTATCCTTGAACCTCCATTATCTACCTTGGATCCCCTACGCTTATTCAAAGAGCCATAAAAGCAGCTCCAATATATTCTCGTGACCTAAAGAAAAGCTCAAGATAATTTCACAACAGCTACGAGGTTGGCTAATGTTAGGTTGCTAAACTAACAGTGGCTGAGATGGCGCTAGTTCCACAGTTCTCAGAAGCATGGTTCTTGTGTTGCTTTCTGAACGTTAAACTGTTAGGACCTGTGAAAACTGGCCATCTGTGGCTCACTTTTAATGGCTCATCTAGCCACCAGTTTTAGCAAGGCCTGGATTTTTAAGAGCCTTTTTATATTGATTTAATTTTAGGTTAGATTCAGAGAGATGACGATTGGAGCCAGGTCCCACGAATCCAACTTAAAAGACCAATATAAAAGTGGGTGCTATATTTGAATAGTAGGCAGCAGTGCAAGATGCCTCCAGGACCTGGTAGCAGTAGCATGGGTGTTACACAATGTAAAAACAGCTAATTTAGGCGTAAATAGTAGAATCATAGAATCTTACAGTACAGAAGGTGGCCAATCAGATCTGTGCTGGCTCTCTAAATGAGCTATCCACAATCACATTTCTCTGCCCTTTCCACATACCCTTCCAATTTTTCATTTTCAAAATATTTATTTCCCTTTTAAAAGCTATCATGGATTCTTCTTCTACCACCATTTCTGGCAAGGGATTCCATGACCTAACAACCCTTTGTGTAAAAAAAAATCTTTCCTAATCCCTTTCTTCATAAATTGTTGTCCTCTAGTTAACAACTAGAATTGAACAGTCTACAACACAAAGTGTTTATGCTCCACACGAGTCTCCTTCCACCCCTCGTCATCTAACCCCATCAGCATATCTATCCCCTCCTCTACTTTCCCTGCCTCTGTATTTGCTTAAAACCTGTTGGATCTTGCACTTCTTCCATTTCTGATGGAAGGTCATCGGCCTGAAACGTTAACACTGTTTCTCGCTCCACAGATGCTGCCTGACCTGCTGAGTATTTCCAGCATTTTCTGTTTTTATTACAGCATATCCTTCTATTCCTTTCTCCCTCAGGTATTTATCTAACGTCCCTTTAAATGCAGCTGTCCTATTCACCTCAACTACCCCTTGTGGTGGCGAATTCCACATTCTCACCACTCTTTAGGTAAAGAATTTGCTCTTGAATTCCCTATTTGATTTCTTGGTGATTATCTTATATTTATGGTCCCTAGTTCTGGTCGCTTTCACAAGTGGAAACACCTTCTCTATGTCTACCTTATCAACCCCTTTCATAATTTTAAAGACTGCTAAAAGAGCCCCAACCTGTTCAGCCTTTCCAGATAAGTACATCTCCTCAGTTCTGGTATCATTCTTGTGAATCTTTTTTGCACCTTCTCCAGTGCCTCTAATTCCTTTTTATAATATGGAGACCAGAACTGTATGCTGTACTCCAAGTGTGGTCTAACCAAGGTTCGATACAAGTTTCCTCTAGAAATGAATCCCCGTGCCTGGTTTGCTTTTTAAAAAAATATAGTGCGTCAGCTGTGGCTCAGTGGGTAGCACACTCGCCCGAGTCAGAAGGTTGTGCGTTCAAGTCCCACTCCAGAGAATTGAGCATATGAAGCTAGGTTGACACTCCAGTGCAGTGCTGAGGTAGTGCTGCACTGTTTTTTCGGAGAACCCATCTGCCCTCTTAGATAGACGTAAAAGATCCCATGGCACTATTTCGAAGAAGAGCAGGGGAGTTATCCCCGATGTTCTGGCCAATATTTATCCCTCAATCAACATAACAAAAACAGATTGGGCTCAATTTGCGCCGTTTTTTTTTGGCCTAAGTTAAAAAACCATAGTTTCTCAGATCAATTTGCACCAGCTTAACTCAATTAGTTATGATTTTTTTTAGGTTAAGTTTTTTTTTCAGCCAAAGGGGGCAAAACCTGCCATCCACGCCAATTCTGGCCATTTAGGCAAGTTCGGCCAGCTGAGAGTTACACCAGTTCTGCTTAGACCAACGTATGTGGCTTCTGCAGAAAAACCTTCTGGAGAGTTAAAGAAATCGGCGCAGGTAAGGAAATTGGTGCAGGTAAATGCAGCAGATGCCCGGACAGCAGCAGCAGGAAAGGTGAGAGAGGGGGGGAGAGAGTGGTTGGGGAGGGGGGCGGCACCTTTCACGTATAGTTAGGTGCAGGGACCGGGATAGGAGCGGGGGAGTAGACTGGGAGACCACTCAGCCTGGGATAGAGGCAGAGGAGCAGACTGGGAGGTCGTTCGGCCTGGGCTAGGGAGCAGACCGGGAGGCCATTCGGCCTGGGCTAGAGGCGGTGGAGCGGTTCTGCAAGACACTCGGGGCCAGGATCGGTCCTGCAAGACACTCTGCGCCAAAATGAAAAAATCCAACGGGGGAACTTAGAACATTTTTTTTTTGGCATACTTGGGCCCCCAAAAAACGGGCGTAACTCTTCAAGTACGCCAAAAAAAAGCTTTGGAGAAAACTGAGCCCATTATCTGGTCATTATCACATTGCTGTTTGTAGGATCTTGCTGTGTGGAAATTGGCTGCCGCGTTTCTCACATTACAACAGTGACTACACTCCAAAAGTACTTCATTGGTTTTATTCTCATTCTATTCTTAGTAACATTTTGATACAACTGAGTGGCTTGCTAGGCCATTACAGAGGGCAATTAAGAGTAAACCACATTGCTGTGCGTCTGGACTCACACATAGGTCAGGGTAACAAGAACAGGTTGCCTTCTCTAAAAGGACATCAGTGAACCAGTTCGATTTTTATAACAATCCAATAGCTTCAGGGTCACTATTACCGATACTAGCATTTTATTCCAGATTTATTTAAATTTTTAAACTTCATTCAAGTTCACAAACTGTCACGATGGGATTTGAACTCCTGTCTTTGCATTACTCGTCCAGTAACATAACCATCATAGGCAGTTCCTCGAAATCGAGGAAGACTTGCTTCCACTCCAAAAGTGACTTCTTAGGTGACTGAACAGTCCAATACGGGAATTACAGTCTCTGTCATAGGTGGGTCAGGCAGTCGTTGGAGGAAAGGGTGGGTGGGGAGGCTGATTTGCCGCACGCTCCTTCTGCTGCCTGCACTTGTTTTCTGCATGGTCTCGGTGACGAGACTCAAGGTGCTCAGCGCCCTCCCGGATGCTCTTCCTCCACTTATGGCGGTCTTTGGCCAGGGAGTCCCAGGTGTTGGTGGGGATGTTGCATTTTATCAAGGAGGCTTTGAGGGTGTCCTTGAAATGTTTCCTCTGCCCACTTGGGGCTCACTTGCCAAGTAAGTAACATAACCATTACACTACTGTACCCAGTCTGATTCAATAAATTCCTCCCCAGACCAGGATTGTAATGCAGTAGCAACCCCATGGTTAATCACAATATTTTCTGATAATGAAGAATGCCGTAAATGCTTTAACTGCAACTGTTTCAAACGAATCTAGCATTCAATATTATGTCAAAGGCTACCACCATTAACTTCAAGATCAGTATACAGCATTAAGATGGAATCGTGTCTCCTACTATGGGGGCGACACTATTTGAGCCTCACAGACCTGCAAAGTCTGTTTTCAAAGGGAAGCATTCAGGAGAAGTCTTTCTGAAATTGGAACTGGGTGCCAGCAATCAATCAATGCAAAAGGTCTGATCAATATGTAGGAACCTTAAACTGTGCTAAGAAACTTTTAAACTTTAATTACAAAAGAACGTGCGAAATAAACACCACGAGAGCACCAACCACCATAAACCTTCAGTGTGACGCCATGCTTATCATATGGAGCTGATAAGTGCCACTGACTGAAAATGTCAACCCTAATATTCATAACTGTTAACCACAGCTGTCAAATAGACGCCAAATTGTTCAGCAAGTTGGGAAGTCACTACATAGCTAAACAGAGAAACAAACCAACCCTATTCTTGAAAACTGCACCCCCCACAGTTTATGGTTCCATATAGACATTAGGTAAGCACATTGGGAATGAAATTACTGTGAACTGAAGACTTCTGGTGCCAGTCATTTGTTTAGAACATACAATCTACACAGTAACCAGACCTGAGGCAGAGCCAGTGTCTGCCTTGAGGGAAGTACATACAGATAGCACTATTATCCTTGAATGCTGTAGAAGAGATAGGTAATGGAAGGTGTTCAGAGGTCGTTAGCTTGAACCTTAACGTCTTTCTGAACTAAATAACATTAAAAACAATCTCCTTTCGCATCATCTTAATTCAACATCACTTAAGGTGCTTTTATAAAATGGGGCTCGTTTAATTTAAATGCTGGAGACCAGCAGCAGTGTGATGATTCGTTGGATTTTCGGCTTTGCCGTTTACGCAGCGAAAACACAGGCGAGGCGGGAAATTTACCACCCGATTAATGTTTGCGTTTTGTGGAGCAACTCCATCATTTGGCCCTGCGCCAGGGGTGCAGCGTTAAGGGATGCATTGTACTAGTTTTGCGGTGCAAAAACGGGATCCTCGTCAACTTAAGAGCAGGGCTGGGAGCGCTCCGAGAGAGGTCTCGGGTGGGAAAAAAAAATTCACAAAAACTTTCAAAAACCATTGCCAACACCCTTACCACACAAATCGCTGCAAAACTATAAAAAAAATTAAAACTTTAACTTGCCGTTTTTAGTTTATCCAAATCACTGCCACCAGCAGGGCTGCACCGCTGTGATTTCCCTGGCGGTCATCGTTTCGGGGCGTACAAGATTGACGAAACTTGTGCCGGTGTTGCAATGAAAGCTGTTACACACTCGCCGCAACTCTCCCCGGCGGTGCTTCTAAGCGCCGCCGCAAAAACCGACCCAAGGATCGCGCCCGGACGGAAAACAGCTCACCGCGGAGGGTCAAAACGCACTGAAAACCCAGCCCCTTGTGTTTACACTAAATCAAACACGCTCATTCTGGTGGCAGAATCGTAGACTAATGAAAAAAATACTTTTAGATTGCAAACTAAATTAAAGCTATTCCTGTACATGAAATGAAAACGTGTTTATCCCTTTAAAAACATATCCGGGTATAAACTCTATCTTCTTTGGGCCTACTTCAGCAGAAAGTATCATGGATGATGACAGAATTGAGACAACCATGAATTCTAGCATGAAGTTTGGGAGTATTTTAAATGCATCATCATATAATTGCTCCACAATTGTTTCTAATGTACTCCGCCCGTCATCATTTCCACCATCTTTAAAGTTAATTATCTATTTCATCTACTAACCCCTTTTGACAGGCGGTTTATGCCCATCATTTAACATTTGCTCATCCACAACCCTATGTAGAGGCTAAAAGGACTGTTTGGAATTTTCTTACCATATGTTGGACTGCTTATACTGTTTCAGAAGCAACATGTTTATAAACACACATTGGAGATAAGACAAATGTAGTTAACAGCCCAAACCAGACCAGTTTTACATACACATTACATGATGCAATCTCAATTCTGGATAATATCACAAGGAAGCTTAAAGCGCCACTGTTCTGATTATTAAAAAGCAATGCAATGTGCTTTGCACAAAAACGTATTCCAAGGGGCAGCTTCTTGTATTTAATTCCACGATATTCTTTTCAATTTTGTACCCGTAATAGATTTGAAGAACTTTATTTATAGAATCATAGAATGGTTACAGCATGGAAGGCGGCTATTCGGCCCGTCGAGTCCTTGCCAACTCTCAGCTAGTCCCACTCCCCCATCCTTTTTCCCGTAGCCCTGCAAATTTTTTTCTTTCAGGTACTTATCCAACTCCCTTTTGAAAGCCGTGATTGAGTCTGCCTCCACCACCCTTTCAGGCAGTGCATTCCAGATCCTAAGCACTCACTGTGTAAAAAAGTTTTTTCTTATGTCGCCTTTGGTTCGTTTGCCAATCGCCTTAAATCTGTGTCCTCTGGTTCACAACCGGTCAATGGGAACAGTTTCTCTCTATCTACTCTGTCCAGACCCCTCATGATTTTGAACACCTCT
Source organism: Pristiophorus japonicus (assembly GCF_044704955.1). NCBI lineage: Eukaryota > Metazoa > Chordata > Chondrichthyes > Pristiophoridae > Pristiophorus > Pristiophorus japonicus. The sequence continues at coordinate 129,266,909 of NC_091987.1, forward strand.
ATCAAATCTCCTCTCAATCTCTGCTCTAAGGAGAACAACCCCAGCTTCTCCAGTCTATCCATGTAACTGAAACCCTTCATCCCTAGAACCACTCTTGTAAATCTTTTCTGTACGCTATCTAAGGCCTTCACATCCTTCCTAAAGTGTGGTGCCTACAATTGGACCCAAATCTCCAGTTGGGGCCGAACCTGTGGTTTATGTAGGTTCGTCATAATTTACACACTTTGTATTCTGTACTATATACCTCTATTCATGAAGCCCAGGAGTCCGTAAGCTTTTTTCTCATCCTACCCTGCCACCTTCAACAATTTTTGCACATACATCCCTAGGTCTCTCTGTTCATGCACCCACTTTAGGATTGTATTCTTTAGCTTATATTGCCTCTCCTCATTCTTTCTCCCAAAATGTATCACTTCACACTTTTCTGCGTTAAATTTAATCTGCCACTTGTCCGACATTCCATCAGCCTATGTCCTCTGGATGTCTATCACTATCCTCCTCACTGTACACTATACAGGTGCAGCGTCCAAAATCCAGAGTTCCGGAATCCGGACCGATTGGTGGCAGGGTTGTCCGGAATCCGTAAAGTGTTCCGGAATCCGGACCCGCCGAACCTGCCGACTACGAGGTCCCGCCGCTGCCCAACCTCGGACCTCGCCTCACCGCCCCTCGACCTCAGGCCTCGCTGCCCGACCTTGGGACCCCCTCACCAGCTCGCACACCTCCTCCTCGGCGGGGCCCCGCCCAACCAGCTCCTCCTCGGCGGGGCCCCGTCCGACCAGCTCCTCCTCGGCGGGGCCCCGTCCGAACAGCTCCTCCTCGGCGGGGCCCCGTCCGAACAGCTCCTCCTCGGCGGGGCCCCGCCCGAACAGCTCCTCCTCGGCGGGGCCCCCCCCTGGCCAGCTCCTCCTCGGCGGGGCCCCGCCCGACCAGCTCCTCCTCGGCGGGGCCCCGTCCGACCAGCTCCTCCTCGGCGGGGCCCCCCCCAGGCCAGCTCCTCCTCGGCGGGGCCCCGTCCGACCAGCTCGTCCTCGGCGGGGCCGGCAACCCGAACAGCTCCTCCTCGGCGGGGCCCCGTCCGACCAGCTCCTCCTCGGCGGGGCCCCGTCCGACCAGCTCCTCCTCGGCGAGGCCCCGCCCGACCAGCTCCTCCTCGGCGGGGCCCCGTCCGACCAGCTCCTCCTCGGCGGGGCCCCGTCCGAACAGCTCCTCCTCGGCGGGGCCCCGTCCGAACAGCTCCTCCTCGGCAGGGCCCCGTCCGAACAGCTCCTCCTCGGCGGGGCCCCCCCCTGGCCAGCTCCTCCTCGGCGGGGCCCCGCCCGACCAGCTCCTCCTCGGCGGGGCCCCGTCCGACCAGCTCGTCCTCGGCGGGGCCGGCAACCCGAACAGCTCCTCCTCGGCGGGGCCCCGTCCGACCAGCTCCTCCTCGGCGGGGCCCCGTCCGACCAGCTCCTCCTCGGCGGGGCCCCGTCCGACCAGCTCCTCCTCGGCGGGGCCCCGTCCGACCAGCTCCTCCTCGGCGGGGCCCCGCCCGACCAGCTCCTCCTCGGCGGGGCCCCGTCCGACCAGCTCCTCCTCGGCGGGGCCCCGTCCGACCAGCTCCTCCTCGGCGGGGCCCCCCCCTGGCCACCTCCTCCTTGGCGGGGCCCCACCCAACCAGCTCCTTCTTGGCGGGGCCCCGCCCAACCAGCTCGTCCTCGGCGGGGCCGGCAACCTGGCCAGCTCCTCCTCGGCGGGGCCCCGTCCGACCAGCTCCTCCTCGGCGGGGCCCCCCCTGGCCAGCTCCTCCTCGGCAGGGCCGGCAACCTGAACAGCTCCTCCTCGGCGGGAACGGCGACCTGAACAGCTCCTCGACGAGCACCACACCCCCTCCTTTCTGACGTTCAGAAATACCCAAACCTGGGCTCGGGTGTTTCCGGATTTGTAACGTCAGAAAGATAGAAACATAGAAAATAGGTGCAGGAGTAGACCATTCGGCCCTTCTAGCCTGCACCGCCATTCAATGAGTTCATGGCTGAACATGCAACCTCAGTACCCCATTCCTGCTTTCTCGCCATACCCCTTGATCCCCCTAGTAGTAAGGACTATATCTAACTCCTTTTTGAATATATTTAGTGAATTGGCCTCAACAACTTTCTGTGGTAGAGAATTCCACAGGTTCACCACTCTCTGGGTGAAGAAGTTTCTCCTCATCTCGGTCCTAAATGGCTTACCCCTATCCTTAGACTGTGACCCCTGGTTCTGGACTTCCCCAACATTGGGAACATTCTTCCTACATCTAACCTGTCTAAACCCGTAAAAATTTTAAACGTTTCTATGAGATCCCCTCTCATTCCAAAGTTCGGAAAAACGTGGAATCCGGAACAGCCCCGGTCCCAGATTCGGGATGCTGCACCTGTACTTCCAAGTCTTCTGTCATCTGCAAATTTTGAAATTTTGCCCTGTACACCCACATCCAAGTTATCAATATACATCAAGAAAAGTAGTGGTCCTAGTACCGACACCTGGGGCACACCACTGTATACCTTTCTCCAGTCCGAAAAATAACCGTTCACCATTACTCTGTTTCTTGCCGCTCAGCCAATTTCGTATCCATGCTGCCACAGTCCCTTTTATTCTATGGGCTTCAGCTTTGCTGGCAAGCCTATTATGTGACACTTTGTCGAACGCCATATTTGGCGCCTTTCACACTGTTAGGACACCCCAAAGTGCTTCAAAGCTAATTAATTAATTTTGAACTGTAGTTACTGTTGTTTCTGTAGGTAAACACGGCCACTATTTTGCTCACAGAAAGCTCCCACAAACAACAAGAATCTAAATGCCCAGTTGATCTGTTTAGGTGGTGCTGCGAAGCGCCTTGGGACATTTTACTACGTTAAAGGTATTATATAAATATAAATTGTTGTTGTTCCAGACAGCTTCAAGTTCAAAGTATTTCATTTGTGTGATGGAAATAGGGCTCGCACATGGAAATAGGGTTGATGCTGCACTTGGTAACCATGTACAGAAGAGCTAGAAAATTTTCAGTACAAAATGGGCTGCTACAGGTTTACCGTGCCATACAATTGATGTTTTGGCGGAGTGAAATGTTGCAATTTTATACTGTTAGCGAAAGAAAAAAAAAACACCTAAAATTTAGAATTTTGTGAACTGGTCCCCCTAGAAAATGTAGCAAAGAGAAATTCATAGTCATTTATAGGACTGGATTGGGAAAGGGTTGGTGGCAAGTCAGCCTTCCTCCCCTCCCTACCTCTTCCGTTTCACCCACAGAATGGTGTATGGGACGAGAAAATCTGCCTTGAAAGCGGCTCCTCACTCTCTTCAGGGGAAGGACATGTGGCAGAACATCTTAAAATGATATCGTCCCTGTGATTTTCCTATTGATGGCTTGGGATGCAAATTAAAAAGGACATTGCAAATTACACAATGCAAAATTTAGGAAACACAATCTGATTTACCATTATAGGCACATTTTGCAGAAGGGAGTTCAAAAGTAATTAACTGTTTCTAAAAGAACAAGCAAATATCTTGTGGAGTTAGTCCAGGACATGGGTTGGGGAGAGGAGAAGCTGCACGGGGAACTGATCTGTGGAGACAGCTGAGCAATCAAGTGAGGAATGCAACGTAAGGCGAAGGCAATAGAGTGAACTGGGAGCTCGGGGCTCAAATTTTCCCAACCCCCTTTTCTGGCGCCCTCAGCTGAGGTGCACCGCTTTTGTCCGCCTCTAAGCACGCCGAAAATCTTCCTCCCGATTCTGGCCGCTCCCCAGCCTCTCCTCGATGGTGGCGTAGCAGGGCCCAGTGGATTGGGGATGGAGCCAGGTCCCGGCGCTGAACACAGTGCCGAAACTCCTCGAGTCTGCACGCATGTGCAGTAGCTCCTGGCAGGCCGAATCTGTGAGTACGTGCTGCAGGCTGTGTGGGAGGGACTTCTATTTTTTTATTTGTTATTTACTGATTGATTGATTGCTTATTACTTTGGTCTTGGTGCTTTGGTGCAAGGTTCCTTCTATTTTTTATTTGTTAATTAATTGTTTATTACTTTTTGTGCTTGGTACAAATGTGCTTTGGCACTCTGGAGTTTTATTAAAGAGACTAAGGTCATGTCAGTTTGAGCTTACAGTATACAGTCTTGTGGAGTTATTCTGAACATAACAATTGGCGACGAGTAACAATCACGAACTTTCACGCGGTTATGGCTGCCGTTGGTATTCTTGAGAGATTTGTTGAGGGTGATGATTGGGAAGCCTTCGTTAAGCGTCTTGACCAGTACTTCGTGGCCAACGAGCTGGATGAGGATAGTAAAGCGGTCAATTGCAGGGCAATTCTGCTCACCGTTTGTGGGTCGACGATATATGGCCTCATCAAAAATCCGCTAGCACCGACGAAACCAACGGAAAAGACATATGCAGAGTTGTGCACACCTCAAGCCGAAGGAGAGCATCTTAATGGCCAGGTATCGCTTTTATACGCACCATCGCTCCAAGGGCCAGATGTGACGAATTATGTCGCCAACCTTAGACGCCTTGTGGGACCATGCGAATTTGCTGGATTTTTTGGTGAAGTATTACGGGACTTTTTTGTGCTTGGAATTGGCCATGAGGTCATTCTTCGCAAGCTGCTGGTTGCCAAATCCCCAGATCTGAGCAAGGCCATCACGATAGCCCAGGCTTTCATGTCCATGAATGATAACACGAGCAGATATCTTCTCAGCATCGAAACTCACCAGCAAGTACTGTGCATAAAATAACTCCTTCAGCAGACAGAACTGTACATGGCAGGGCCTACACGCCTGCAGGTGCAGGGCCTGGGATGACTCAAGAGTCCGCTGTGGGGCGTGAATGCGAATCCATTAGCACCGTGTTGGCGCTGCGGGGGTAATCATCGAGCCCATCAATGTCGATTCAAACACTACGTGTGCAAGGGCTGTGGAACAATGGGGCACCTCCAGCGAGTGTGCAAACATGCTGCGACTCACCACGTGGTAGAGTCGGCAGAAGATGACCGTTCCGGCGCGGACCACGCTGAATGAGTAAGAGAGGCAACTCAACCCGAGGCTGAAGAGGAAGTGTATGGGGTACACACCTTAACCACCAAAAGCCCTCCGATAATGTTGAAAGTCAAATTAAATGGCATTCTAGTTTCCATGGAATTGGACACGGGGGCGAGTCAGTAAATTATGAGCCAGAAAGCTTTTGAGAAACTGTGGGGCAACAAGGCACAAAGGCCAAAACTAAGCCCGATTTATACAAAGCTGCACACTTACACTAAAGCGCTCATACCAGTCACTGGCAGTGCAGCAGTGAAGTTATCGTACGATGGAGCTCAGCTTGATTTATCACTATGGATTGTACCAGGCGATGTCCCAATGCTGTTCGGCAGAAGCTGGCTAGGAAAGATCCGATGGAACTGGGACGACATCAAAGCACTGTCTTCGGTGGATGACTTCCGAGGGTATTTGAACCAGGCATCGGCAACTTTACAGGCGTCAAAGTGCAGATCCATCTAGTCCCTGATGCATGGCCCGTTCATCATATATGATGTGGGAAAGTCGAGATCAAACTGGACAGACGTCAACGAGAGGGAATCATATCGCCAGTCGATTTCAACGAGTGGGCCTGTCCAATTGTTCCAGTTTTGAAAAGCGATGGCACAGTCAGAATCTGTGGAGACTACAAGGTAACGATCAACTGAGTCTCGTTGCAGGACCAGTACCCACTACCCAAAGAGGATTACCTGTTTGCAACGTTAGCGGGGGGGGGGGGGGGAAAGAGTGGGGTGCTGTTGTTCACCAAGTTGGATCTAACCTCTGCTTACCTGACACAGGAGCTGGCTGATTCTTCGATAAGATTGACGTGCATCAACACAAACAAAGGACCGTTCATATACCACTGATGCCCTTTTGGGATTCGCTCGGCTGCTGCCATTTTCCAGAGGAACATGGAGGGTCTGCTGAAATCAGTTCCGCGCACCGAGGTGTTTCAAGACGACACCCTGATCACCAGTCGTGACACCAGCACAACCTGGAAGAGGTTCTAAAGCGACTGGACAGAGTGGGACTCAGGCGGAAATGCTCCAAGTGTGTTTTCCTAGCGCTAGAGGTCAAACTTTTGGGGAGAAAGATTGCGGCAGACGGCATCAGACCCATGGACTCCAAGACGGAGGCCATCAAGAATGCACCCAGTCCACAGAATGTGACGGAGCTGTGTTCGTTCCTGGGACTCAACTATTTTGGTAACTTTCTACCAGGGTTGAGCACTTTGCTGGAACATTTGCATTTATTGCTACGTAAGGGTGACGACTGGGTTTGGGGTAAATCTCAAGAGACAGCCTTTGAGGCGGCCAGAAATCTGCTATGCTCTAACAAGTTATTTGTATTGCATGATCCGTGTAAACGTTTAGTGCTAGCTTGTGATGCATCTTCGTACTGGGTCAGTTGTGTGTTATAGCAAACCAATGTGCCAGACAAACTGCAACCGGTTGCATATGTGTCCAGAAGTTTGAAAGAGCCTACAGTATGATTGAGAAAGAAGCATTAGCATGTGTATACGGGGTTAAGAAAATGCACCAATACCTATTTGGACTCCGGTTCGAGCTCAAAAACGACCACAAACCTCGCATTTCATTTAGAAAGCAAAGGTATTAACACCAATGCTTCGTCCCGCATCCAAAGATGGGTACTAACATTATCAGCGTATGACTATGTAATCCACCACAGACCAGGCACTGAGAACTGTGCTGATGCCCTCATGGGTACCATTGCCCACCCCCGGGGGTGGAAGTGGCGCAACCCGCAGACCTGCTTCTTGTAATGGAAGTTTTTGAGAGCGAGGGGTCACCCGTCAAGGCTCGCCAGATCAGGACCTGGACAAGCCAGAACCCTGTGCTATCACTAGTAAAAAAACTGCATCCTTAATGGGAGCTGGTTGGCTGTTCCCGGGGAAATGCAAGACGAAATTAAGCCATTTTAGCAACGTAAGGATGAAATATCCATCCAATCGGATTGTTTCCGATGGGGGAAATCGCATGGTTTTGCCAAAAAAAGGCAGTGAAACGTTTATACGCGTCCTACACAGTACCCGCCCAGGCATAGTAATGATGAAGGCTATCGCCAGGTCGCACGTCATTGACTCGGAATTGGAGTCATGCGTACGCTAATGTAACACTTGCTCACAGTTAAGCAATGCACTAACGGAGGCCCCACTGAGTCTGTGGTCATGGCCCTCCAAACCGTGGTCCAGGGTCCACGTAGATTTCGCTGGCCCCTTTCTAGAAAAGATGTTCCTAGTAGCAGTGGCCGCTTACTCTAAATGGATTGAATGTGTAATAATGTCATGTATGTCCACTGCCATCACTGAAATCCTCCGGGCCATGCCCGACGTTCTCGTTAGTGACAATGGACCATGTTTCACCAGCTCGGAATTCAACGAGGTCATGACCCGCAATGGCATCAAACATGTCTGGTCTGCCCCGTTTAAGCCCGCATCCAACGGTCAAGCGGAATGGGCAGTCCAAACTATCAAGCAGAGCTTGAAACGCATGACGGATGGTTCCCTGCAGACCTGGGTATCTTGGGTTCTGCTTAACTACCGGATGCGACCCCACTCACTTACCGGGGTTCTCCTGGCAGAATTGTTAATGAAGAGAGCACTCAAAACCAGGCTCTCCTTAGTCCATCCGGATCTCAATGATCATGTAGAAACCCGGCATCACCGGCATAACGTGTACCATGATCGCGCGGCTGTATGGCGTGACATTGAGGTTAATGACCCCGTGTTTGATCGTAATTATGGTCATGGTCCCAAAATGGGTTACTGCCACTGTCTTAGCCAACGAGGGAAATAGAGTGTTTGTTGTCAAACATTTGAATGGACAAACATGCAGAAAGCATTTGGATCAGACCAAACTGCGATTCACTGACAACCAAGAACAGTTTGAAGAGGACACTACCATCATTGATCCACCAACACACACCCAACCAGCAATCAACCTCGCTGTCAATCACAAGGATGAACCCACTATGCCCGACAGTCCGATCAGATCAGCCGCACTGCAGTGCAGCAATGATCCAACCAACTCACCCATGCCAGGACTTCAACTCAGGCGATCAACCCGGGAGCGAAGGGCCACGGATTGCCTCAACTTGTAAATAACTTGTATCTAAGACTTTTGGGGTGGGCAGGAAGAGTGATGTTATGTATGTAAACTTTATAATTGTGTAAGACTTGCCACCAGAGGGCGCACCTGTTGGAGACCCAAGGGTCACCTGCACACCTCGTGCAAGCGAGTATAAAAGGTCGTCTGCCATGCTGCTTTGGCACTCTGGAGTTTTATTAAAGAGACTAAAATCACATCAGTTTGAGCTTACAGTACTCAGTCTTGTGGAGTTATTCGAACATAACACCAGGCACCTGAAAGAGCAGTAGCCTTGCATGAGAATGTTGTTGGACAGATTTCTGGATAGCTATTTGTCAGCCAGCGCAGACACGATTGGCTGAAATGGCCTCCTTCCGTGTTGTAAATGTCTATGATTCTATGATTCAATTTCAAGCTCGAATGTCAACTGTATGGGAACTTTTAATAATTAATGATGCCTTTGTTAACTCCAGACATGACTATTCCAATGTTCTCTTAGTCATCTTCCCACCTACCATTCTCCGTAAACTTGAGCTCATCCAAAACTCTGCTCTCTGTATTCTAACTCGCATAAAGTCCCGTTCACCCATCACCCCTGTACTTGCTGACCTGCATCGGCTTCCGGTCCTGCAATGCCTTGATTTTATAATATAATGACCCAAGCCATTCGCTTCTATTTCCACTTAATTCTCCCACTTTTTCTTTTTTCTCTCTCCCTCCCTGACCATTCTCTCCTGTCGTCATACCGCCTTCCATCTCTCCTCTCTGATACTCTGTCATCCAAATCCCTACCCCAACCCTTCATTACTTTCCGACCTTCCTACTCTCCTGCCGCCGCCCCAGGCTTGACCCCTTCAGACAGGGCTGCAGCTTCCCTCTGTGCCTCTCTTGGCATCCTCTGAAGGGCCCACCGTGGCACTTGTTGCTGTCTCCTCACGAGTAGCAACCCTAACTACTCGGTCACCGACATTGATGCCCAGCTTGCCCACGAAAGGCTAATCTTGCCAATCTTCTCCAAGCGCTGACCCTGTGTATGTTGGCAGTGGATCAGCCATCACCAATCCTCTTTGAATCTCCTTGCAGAATATCCGTTTGCTTGTGAACAATGCCCTTGCCATCCATGAGCTTATTGTGGATGATTGTATCGATATCATGGCCTCTACAGAAACTTGGCTGAGGGATGATGACATCTTACCTTTAAACAAAGCCGCCCCGCCTGGCTATACCTTCCACCACTTGTCCCGTACAGACCGCCATGATGGCGGTGTGGCTATCATCACCAAATCATACCTTGGTCTGTCCCCCTACTCCTCCGGCACTTTCTCCTCTTTTGAACATCTCAGCTTATTCCACCCCTCACATCTCATTTAAATTTTTCGTTCTCTACCGCCCAACCAAGTATGATAAAAATAGTTATCACCGAGATATCTTCACTACTTTCCTCTCTCAGCCTCTGCACCAAGTGACTTCTCATCCTCGGTGATTTCAACCTCCATCCCAATTCACCATGCTCTCTCTCCTCTGAGTTCACTACCCGCCTGTCCTCCCTTAATCTCTCCCTCCATGTGAACTCTCCAACCCATATTCACGGCTACCCCATTGACGTTGCCATCTCTCCTCGCCTCGTTATTCCTACTGTGTCAATTGCAGATAAGGCCATCTCTGACCATTCCTTGTATTGCTCTCCATCCACATCCCCCTTCCCCCACCCAACCCTACTCCCTTCTGCATCCGCCCCTGGAAATAGTTCTCTCCAAACTCCCTTAAAACTGCACTTATCAACTCCAAACTGTCCAGCCTTTAGCCCTCCTTTCACCATGACATTTCTGTAGCCACCGATCTGCTCAACCACACCCTCACCACCACCTTTGATGCCCTAGTCCCTATTAAAACCATGACTGACTCTCACCCTGGCCGTTCCCCCTGGTACAGGCCTCATCTTCGCTCCCTCAAGTCCAAGGGGCGCAGACTTGAACGGATGTGGCGGACAACTGGTTTAGGCATTCACCGCCAGATCTGGCTGGACCACAATAAAGCATTATCGGGTCGTACTCATGTTTGCCAAAACTGCTGACTATTCCAGGGTCATTCTGGAATAGAAAGAGACCCCCGGCGACTATTCTCTACTGCTAACCGTCTCCTTAAACCCCTCTCCCCTGACTCCACCACACTCACCTCCAACAACAGTGCGAGGAGCTCATGGACTTCTTTGCCTCAAAGATTGAGACCATCCGATCAGCTGCCTCTGCGAGTTCCCTTCCTTCCCCTCGCCCACCGGGCCAAACATCCTGAGGCTCCCCCTGCCCTAGCCTTAAACTCACATCTTTCTCCAATTTCTCTCTGATATCCCCTCTTGATCTCTCCACACTCATCTTGTCCAGGAAACCCACTTCCTGCTCCCTTGACCTTATTCCCACTAAACTGCTGACCACCCAACTTGCTTTTCTTGCTCCCATGTTAACTATCATTATGAACGGTTCTCTCTCCTCAGGTACTATCTGCCTCTACTTCAAATCTGCCGTCATTACCCCTCTCCTCAAAAAAACCCTTGACCCCACTGTGCTTGCAAGCAACCACCATTTCCAACCTCCCTTTCCTCTCCAAAGTCCTTGAATGTGTTGTCGCCTCCAAAATCCGTGCCCATCTTTCCCTGAATTCAATGTTTGAATCTTTTCAATCTGGTTTCCGCCCTGCCACAGTACCGAAACAGCTCTCGTCAAAGTCACAAATGACATCCTTTGTAACTATGAAAAATGTAAACAATCCCTCCTCGTCCTACTCGACCTGTCTGCAGCCTTTGACACAGATGACCACTCCATCCTTCTCCAATGCCTCTCCACCATCGTCCAGCTGGATGGGACTGCAGTCGCCTGGTTCCATTCTTATCTATCTAATTGTAGCCAGAAAATCTCCTGCAATGGCTTCTCTTTCTACTCCCACATCATTACCTCCGGTGACCCGCAGAGGATCTATCCTTGGCCCCCTCCTATTTCTCATTTATATGCTGACCCTTGACGATATCATCTGAAAACACGGTGTCGGTTTCCACATGTATGCTGACGACACCTAGCTCTACCTCACCACCATTGCTGTCGACCCCTCTACAGTCTCTAACTTGTCAGACTGCTTGTCTGACATCCAGTACTGGATGTGCAGAAATATTCTCCAATTAAATATAAGGATGACCGAAGCCATTGTCTTTGGTCCCCGCCACAAAATGCATTCCCTAGCATTGACTCCATCCCTCTCCCTAGCATTTGTCTGAGGCTGAACCAGACTGTTCACAACCTAGGGGTCATATTTGACCCGGAAATGAGTTTCTGGCAACATATCCGTGGCATAACTAAAACCGCCTATTTCCACCTCTGTAACATTGCCCATCTCCGCCCCTGCCACAGCTCATCTGCTGCTGAAACCCCCATCCATGCCTTTGTTACCGCAATCTGGATTCCGCCCCTGCCACAGTACCAAAACGTCTCTCAAAGTCACAAATGATATCCTATGTGACTGTGCTAAACTATACCTCCTCATCCTTCTTGGCCCCCTCCTATTCTCATCTAAACGCTGCCCTTGGCAACATCATCTGAAAACACAACGTCTGGTTCCACACGTATGCTGATCGACACCCAGTTCTACCTCACCACCACCTCTCTCAACCGCTCCACTTATCTGATTTGTCACGCTACTTATCTGACATTCAGTACTGGATGAGCAGAAATTTCATCCAACTAAATATTGGGAATATAGAAGCCGTTGTTTTCGGTCGCCGCCCCAAATGCCACTCCCTAGCCACCGCTTCCAACCCTCTCCCTGGCAACTGTATGAGGCTGAACCAGACTGCTTGCAACCTTGCCGTACTATTTGACCTCAAGATGAGCTTCCAAACACCCTCCCTCTAATTTATTTTGGTGCACGGTCCCTTTTTAAATTTGCTGCAGCAGCCGCACAAGCACGGTATATTTTCCAGCAGTAGCAGCATGACCTTCCAATTGGTGCGCAGCCGTGCACCTTAGGGGAAACATTGCCGACTACATATCCACTCCACATCACCAAAACCGCCTAACATTGCCAGTCTCCGCCCCTGCCTCAGCTCATCTGCTGCTGAAACCCTCATCCATGCCTTTGTTACCTCTAGACGCGACGATTCCAATGCTCTCCTGGGCGGCCTCCCATGTTCCACTCTCGATAAACTTGAGCTCATCCAATACTCTGCCAAGTCCCGTTCATGCATCACCTCCGTGCTTGCTGACCTATATTAGTTCCCGGTCTGGCAACACCGCAATTTTAAAATTCTCATCCTTGTTTTCAAATCCCTCCATGGCCTCGCCCCTCTCTATCCCTGTAACCTCCTCCAGCCCTAAAACCCTCAGATCTCTGCACTCCTCCAATTCTGGTATCTTGCACAACCCCAATTTTCATTACTCCACCATTGGCGGTCGTTCTTTAGCTGCCGAGGCCCCAAGACCTGGAATTCCCTCCCTAAACCTCTCCACCTCTTGCTGCTCCTTTTAAGACGCTCCTTAAAACCTACCTCTCACCTGTTCTATACCTCCTTATGTGGCTCGGTGTCATAAGTGCTGTGAAGCACCTTGGGACGTTTTACTACATTACAGACTCTATAAATGCAAGCTGGTGTTGATTCAGTCTTAACTATGTAATTCTAGTTATCTCAGAAACCATATTTTTAGTACTATGCACTAAGCTTATTGTCCAAGTATTATAGTGGTGAAAGATATTTGAAAGATTTCATTGGTTCCCCTTCTTCTTTGTAGTTGCTTTATTGTTAGCTGCTTGCTGATTCTTGATCGATAGTTTTCAAGTAAGATAGGATTCATGATTGCTTGCTGATTGTTCATCGATAGGTTTCCAACCAGTTTAGCTATTTTATACTGATTTCTGAGTAAGAAATTTGAAGAATCAGGTGCAAACATGGCATGTGATGGGTTTGAGATCTGACTTACTGCATTTGATAATATATTAAGCCTCACAAAAGACAAATATCTATCTATGTTGAAACAATGAGGGGAAAAGGAAAAACAAATTATGCAGAATTACTTTATGTATTTCTTAGTAACACATGAAACAGGATAAGGCTATTTAGGGTTTCCAGCCTAATCTGATGTAAACGCTTTTATGCATATTGTGGCTTAAAGTCCAAAACATTATCAAAATTTAATCTAATTATAAATTGTGAACGTATGAGTAAGAGGGTGGGAGAGTAAGAGTGTGCATGTATGCCTTTCAAGAATGGTTACAAAGACTTTAAATTAAAAAGGGGAGGAAAGTAGCTCTACATTCAGAATGTATTATTACATTAAAGCTGTTGTATGAATGCAAGTTGTTCATATGCAGTTAATTATCATCTCAAATCTAACTTCTTAGCAGAAAAGATTATTCAGCACTTAGATAGTTAACAGATCAGGAATCCTGTGCTGTTAAGTATTTACTAGCCCTGAATGTACTTGGTATGCACTCTGCCAAACACAGCAAACAAAATGGGTTGAGCTCGTTCTTCTTTGTCCGATTCCGTCCATCTTCCTGTGACATCATCCTATTTGCATGCTTAATGCTTTTTGTTCAACCAATGACATGTGCATCTGGGAGGAAAGTCAGCCAAGAACGATTTTCACAAGGTTGGGACATATTATCCGAATTCAGTTATTTCGTGCGGGCACTGTGGGGAGTTGAAAAGCCTGTTCGGCAACCAGCAGAGAGGTGGGTTTGCTTCAAGTTAATTGCTAAGGACCTTTGTGGCAGAAGTCTGAAGAAAGTGGAATATGATTTTCACCAGCTTTAGTTTAATATTTTTACAAGATACTGAACAACGAAGCTAACTACCTAGTGAGCAACTTGGACGGCCACGATTTATCGTTGTCTGAGTCTCAAGAACGGAATTCCTAACCCGGGTCAGTACAGCAATGCTCTTATACAAACAGATTTAACACCCGGGCTGTCCATTTTGTGTTTAAACATGTTTACTCGTCAGCAGAAATGGGTAACCGGCTTTAGTGGCGCTCAAACGAAACCAATGCTGAATGGATAACCTGGTGTCTACACCCTGCAATAAACGAATGCTCGCGTTAAAGATCAGCAAAAGAAGCCATTTCACAGCACCTTTTGCAAGGATGTATTCGCCGACGTAACTCGACCGTAAACCTAACCCAGGGGCAACATCTTCAGTGAGCCGAAAGGAAGCAAATCTTTACCAGGAGTAATGCCCACCATGGCAGCCTCGAACAGCACGATTTGCCACCCTAACGACACCTTTAAGTACATACTATACAGCAGCGTGTATAGCATGGTATTCTTCATCGGCCTCGTGTCAAACTGTGTCGCCCTGTACGTTTTGAGGTGTTCCATGAAACTACGGAATGAAACAATAACGTACATGACCAACCTGGCCGTGTCAGACCTGCTGTTTGTGCTCACACTGCCCTTTCGCATTTTCTACTATGTGACCAGGGACTGGCCCTTTGGGGATTTGCTATGCAAGGTTTCGGGCACGCTGTTTCTCTCCAACATGTACGGCAGTATTCTCTTCCTGACCTGCATCAGTGCCGATCGGTTCCTTGCTATCGTTCATCCTTTCAGGTCAAGGGCGGTGAGGACGAAAAGAAATGCTATCATTGTGTGTGTTGCCGTGTGGTTGACGGTGCTCACCGGAAGTGTGCCGGCAACCTTCTTGCGAACCACCAACGGCACAGCCAATCAGACTAAAACCTGCTTTGAAAACTTCTCCAACGACATCTGGAAGAACTTCCTGTCAAAGATTGTCATATTCATTGAGATAGTTGGCTTCTTTATCCCTCTGCTGCTGAACGTCATCTGCTTTTCAATGGTGCTGAAGACTTTAAGGCAGCCCATTACTCTGTCCCGCAGCAAGTTCAACAGGACCAAAGTCCTCCGCATGATTGTTGTCCATTTCCTCATTTTTATCTGCTGCTTTGTGCCGTACAATATAACCCTGGTGATGTATTCGCTGGTGAGGACGGGGGCAGTGAGGAACTGCTCTGTGGTAGCTGTCGTTAAAACAATGTACCCCATCACCTTGTGCATTGCCGTCTCCAACTGCTGCTTTGACCCCATTGTTTATTACTTCACTTCGGAAACCTTTCAGAATTCTATCAAGAGGAAGTCCAAAGCACTGAGGCTCGACTCGGAGTTCTCAGAAACCTTCCACACTGCAAGCTTCCTCACCAGTAACCTGCGGACACTAAAGTCCAAAATGCTCAATTCAGAGTCGTCCGTTTAAAATCTCTGCGGTTGTTTTTGTTACTGAATGTACTTTGAGACTAATTACATATTTCGAGACCTCAAACGTGTTTTTTTTATTATGCAAGCGCAGGATAAAGTTTCTGTGCGAGTATATAACCTGGTGTACTTGAAATCTGGAGCATTAATTATCAATGGGGTGTGGTTAATAGTCGAGAAACAGAATTAGAGAACCGAGAATAGGATTGAAAACTAATGTCCTCTGCAGCTAAACCAGGAAAAACAGAGGAAGCAGGGGTGAGAGAGGAAAAGGAACAGTTCCTGTTTCAGTTTCCCCATTTAATGCAGTGAAGAGGTGATTGATATAAAATAACCAATGTTCATTATTAATGTAACTGGTTTGTCAGGTACGAGAGGCACATACTTTAGATCCAAGGCATTATTTTACTGTGGGAGACTTACTAAATTTCTCGAGAAATGGAAATGTACAAATAATTAGTTAGAAAGGACATCTATATTTTTTAAACATTTGTATTGACATAAAATAAATCTAACATTCCAACATCTCATTTGTTGCATATCTGTGAACGTGTATGATGAATTAATGCAGTGCAGACTTTTTGGCCATAGCCAGGTAACTAGCAATGGTCATCTTAATGTTGGGGTATTGTCAAAGTATGA
Organism: Pristiophorus japonicus; assembly: GCF_044704955.1. Lineage (NCBI taxonomy): Eukaryota > Metazoa > Chordata > Chondrichthyes > Pristiophoridae > Pristiophorus > Pristiophorus japonicus. Next base: position 129,282,938 of record NC_091987.1, read on the forward strand.
GCAATACAGGTTTAAATAATAGATAAGAGATCATCGTAGTAGCCTCTTCTCTTAAGCAGTCCCTCGTCATCAAGGATGATTTGCTTCCACACTAAAAATGAGTTCTCATGTGGCTGATGAGTCCTATGAGGGACCTACAGTCTCTGTCACAAATGGGGTGGTTGAAGGAACGGATGCTTGGGTTACCGTGCGCTCCTTCCGCTGTTTAGAGTTGGCTTCAGCTTGCTCTCGGTGTAGAGACTCTAGGTGTTCGGTGCCTTCCCAGATGCTTTTCCTCCACTTTGTGCGGTATAGGGCCAGGGATTCCCAGGTGTCGGTGGGGATGTTGCACTTTTTCAAGGAGGCTTTGAGGGGGTCATTTAAGCATTTCCTCTGCCCACCTGGGGCTCGCTTGCCATGTCTGAGCTCCGAGTAGAGTGCTTGTTTTGGGAATCTCGTATCGGGCATGCGAACGACGTGACCCACCCAGTAGAGTTGATAGAGGGTGGTCAATGCTTCGAAGCTGGGAATGTTGGCCTGAGCGAGAACGCTGTTGATGCGCCTATCGTGCCAATGGATTTGCAGGATCTTGCAAAGACAGCATTGGTGGTACTTCTCCAGTGCTTTAAGGTGCCTGCTGTGTATAGTCCATATCTCTGAGGCATACAAGAGGGCCATTATCACTATGCTCTGTAGACCATGAGCTTGGTGCCAGGTTTGAGATCCTTGTCTTCAAACACTCTCTCCCTCAGGCGAGCGAAGGCTGCGCTGGCACACTGGAGGCAGTGTTGGACTTCGTCATTGACGTCTGTCCTGTTGACAGTAGGCTCCCAAGGTATAGAAAATGGTCCACCATATCCAAGGCCTCATCATGGATTTTGATAACCAGGGGGGTGGGGTGGAGGTTGGTAGAGGACCTTTGTCTTACGGATGTTTAGTGTAAGGTCCATGCTCTCGTACGCTTCGGTGAAGGTATTGACTACGCCATGATCTTCACCGCATGGTGAATCTGTGGATCCAAGAGAAATGCAGGGAACAGCACTAACCCCTGTACATGGCCTCCTTTGACCTAACAAAGGCCTTTGACACTCAACAATGAGGGATTATAGAGCGTACTCCTCAAATTTGGCTTCCCCAAAAGTTTGTCACCATCCTTCACCTGCTTCACGACAACATGCAAGCCGTGATCCTGTCAAACTGATCCACCACAGACCCAATTCACGTTCGGACCGGGGTCAAGCAAAGCTGCGTCATTTCACCAACACTCTTCTCGATCTTCCTTGCTGCAATGCTCCATCTCACCCTCAGCTCCCCGCTGGAGTGGAGCTAATCTACAGAACAAACGGGAAACTGTTCAACCTCGGCCGCCTCCAGGCCAGATCCAAGGTCGTCCCATCCTCGGTCATTGAATTGCAGTATGCAGACGACGCCTGCGTCTACACACACTCGGAAGCCGAACTCCAAGCCATCGTCAACACCTTCACTGAAGTGTATTGAAGTACCATTCTGAAAATTACTCTTTATAATGCCTCATGGCTAAAAGAAAGCAGTTTACATTACAAACAATCGGGGCTAGAATGCTTGGAGCTTGCTTGCCTTTCAGATGTATTATCTGTCTGTGATGAGTACAGTACAATTGAGAGAAAAGTTTCTTTTATTTTCTCAAACACCTCTGTTCTGACATTAAGAACAAGGTAACTAGTTAGAGAAGCTTCTACACAGATCAAATGTAAATATCTCCTTCAAGTTTCCATTTAGAGAAATGTATAAAAAAGTAATGGCAAATTTCCTGTTAATTTATACCTGAACTTTTCTCAAAGGTATGGAGTTTCTAAAGTCAACGTAAACAGCTGACGCGCTCTTCTCCAGATAGGTAGATAACAGCCTAAGAGTAAATCAGTCACAGCACTCTCTCCTACTCCCAGTGACAAAAACAGCAACATATTATTCATGCTTACTTTCAGACAGACAATTAAACTTATTTTGCAAAGTTGAGCTATTCATGCAGATATTAGCACAAAACTAAAATAGAGATAAACACTCAGTAAGAGCGTTACGAGTCAGACAGGATTTGCTGCAGAGGAAACAATGTTTTTACTCATCATGATCTGTAGATCAAAACCTTGTTTAGTGCAAGAAGTAAGATTACTCGGATGAAAGAACTATTTCAGAGAAAATAAAAGACGTTTTGCATAACTTAATTTATACTTAATTCAAGCATTGAAAGCATTTAATCCAATTGTATATTTAGATACAACTGCCATGTTACTTGTGAGAATCCACTTTTAAAACAAATTTGGTCGAAAACTAATGCATCCACTTACTATTTGACCAAAAGTGGATAGCCTGAACTTGTATACACACATTCCCATACTTGACAATTGCCGCAATTCCACACTTTCAAGTCCTGATTTGCTTGATTTTAAAAGTTTAAGAAAACCTTCGATATCTTCCAACATATGATCATCTTGCATTTATATAGCACCTTTAACAAAGAAGTATGTGACCAAGGCGCGTCACAGACAAAACTGACACCGAGCCAAAGGAGATATGAGATTGGGTGGCTAAAGGCGTGGTCAAAAATGTAGGTTTTAAAGGAGAAAGGGGTTTAAGGAGGGAATTCCAGAGTTAAGGGCTTGGATGGCTGTTGGTACGGCTGCCAACGATCATATGAAGGAAGTGGGGAATGCACAAGAGGCCTGAATTGGAGGAATGTAGAGTTCTTGGGAGGTTGTAGGGCTGGAGATAGGGAAGGGTAAGGCCATGGAGGGACTTGAACAGAGAAGGCATTGGGAGACCGTGAACCGACGTAGGTTAGCAAGGACAGGGGTGATGAGCCACACTTGGAGCAGGTTAGGATACAGACAGCAGAGTTTTGGATGAGCTGAAGTGTATGGAGGATAGGATGCCAGCCAGAAGAGCATTGGAATAGTCAAGGCTTGAGATAATAAAGGCATGAATGAGGGTTTCGGCAGCAGTTGGGCTGAGACAGGGGCGAAGTCGAGTGATGTTACGGAGGTGGAAGGTGGTGGTCTTTCTGATGATGGGGATATTGGGTTGGTAGCTCGGGTCAGTAGCTCAGCGCGGAGTCAAGTGAAGTGAGAGAATAGGTAAAGCTAGATCCACCGTCCTACAGAATACTCTCAGCATGTAGAATAGGAGTCATACTACTGGACACAACACACAAGAACGAGTTTAGAAACACAGAAACATAGAAAATAGGTGCAGGAGTAGGCCATTCAGCCCTTCTCGCCTGCACCGCCATTCAATGAGTTCATGGCTGAACATGCAACTTCAGTACCCCCTTCCTGCTTTCTCACCATACCCCTTGATCCCCCGAGTAGTAAGGACTTCATCTAACTCCCTTTTGAATATATTTAATGAATTGGCCTCAACTATTTTCTGTGGTAGAGAATTCCACAGGTTCACCACTCTCTGGGTGAAGAAGTTTCTCCTCATCTCGGTCCTAAATGGCTTACCCCTTATCCTTAGACTGTGACCCCTGGTTCTGGACTTCCCCAACATTGGGAACATTCTTCCTGCATCTAACCTGTCTAAACCCATCAGAATTTTAAACGTTTTTATGAGGTCCCCTCTCATTCTTCTGAACTCCAGTGAATACAAGCCCAGTTGATCCAGTCTTTCTTGATAAGTCAGTCCCACCATCCCGGGAATCAGTCTGGTGAATCTTCGTTGCACTCCCTCAATAGCAAGAATGTCCTTCCTCAAGTTAGGAGACCAAAACTGTACACAATACTCCAGGTGTGGCCTCACCAAGGCCCTGTACAACTGTAGCAACACCTCCCTGCCCCTGTACTCAAATCCCCTCGCTATGAAGGCCAACATGCCATTTGCTTTCTTAACCGCCTGCTGTACCTGCATGCCAACCTTCAATGACTGATGTACCATGACACCCAGGTCTTGTTGCACCTCCCCTTTTCCTAATCTGTCACCATTCAGATAATAGTCTGTCTCTCTGTTTTTACCACCAAAGTGGATAACCTCACATTTATCCACATTATACTTCATCTGCCATGCATTTGCCCACTCACCTAACCTATCCAAGTCACTCTGCAGCCTCACAGCATCCTCCTCGCAGCTCACACTGCCACCCAACTTAGTGACATCCACAAATTTGGAGATACTACATTTAATCCCCTCGTCTAAATCATTAGCTTGGTGCTGATCCCCCACAGAGTCCGCACGCAACCTTAATCATAGAGTGGCATTGTGGTAAGAGCCACACTTTCACTTTCCTAAAGTCCTTTGAAAATTTGCTCTTCCAGTGGCAATGCGAGGGCTGTAGTCTGAGATGAGCACATTCATGACCAGCAGCACCGATACATTAATTCTATAAAATATAGGAACAGGAATAGGCCATTCAGCCCCCCCAAGCCTATTCCACTATTTAATTAGATATTGGCTGATCTGTACCTCAACTCCATCTACCCACCCTGGTTCTGTAACCTTTGATACCCTTTGCCTATCAAAATCTATCAATCTCAATTTTTAAATTTTCAATTGACCTGGGGGGGGGGGGGGGGGGGGAAGGGGAGGAAAGAGAGATTTCCAGATCTCCACTACCCATTGTGTGAAAAAGTGCTTTCTGACATCTTGCCTGAAGAGCCGAGCTCTAATTTTAAGGTTATGCACCCTCTCTCTCCCCCCCCCCCCCACCCACCCAACCCCACCTCCTCGCCCCAGCCTGGCTCTGGACTCTCCCACCAGAGGAAATAGTTTCTATCTACCCGATCAAATCCTTTTATGATAAACTCTTCAATGCGATCACCCCTTGAACTTCTATATTAAAAGGGGATACAAGCCTAGTCAGTGCAACCTGTCATACTAATTTAACCCTTTTAGTCCCTGTATCATTCTGGTGAATCTGCGCTGCACCCCCTCTAAGGTCAACATATCCTTCCTGAGGTGCGGTGCTCAGAACTGAATGCAGTTCTCCAGATGGAGTCTAACCAGAGCTCAGAGCTGTAACAACTCCCACCCCTTTGTATTCCAGCCCTGAGATATAAAGGCCAACATTCCATTAGCCTTTTAAATTATTTTTTTGTACCCCTGTCCACTAGCTTTCTGTTCATCCACAGTTCCTAGCTTATCATTTAGAAAATTCTCAGATCAATCTTTTTAAAGTCGAAAGTGAATGACTTTCCCACACTGAATGCCATCAGCCACAGTTTTACCCATTCACAATCTATCAATGCCCTTTTGAAACTTTCTGCTCCCATCTACATGATTTACTGCACCACCAAGCTTAGTATCATCAATAAATTAGATATATGGCTCTCTATTCTTTTGTCCAAGTCATTTATAAATTGAGTGAAAAGCTATAGCCCCAGTACAGATAACTGGGGGACATGCGTTGCAGCACTGGAGCTGCAGGTGGATTTACTCTGGAGATCCGCAATGCTGAGGATATCGTAAATAGCACGTTTAGTGAGTTGGCCACACCGCAGGTAAAGGGTACACAGCCAGATAGGGGATGGGTGATCAACAGGAACAGCAGTGGAAGGAAGGTAGGGCAGGGGTCCCCTGTGGTCATTTCCCTGCAAAACAGATACACCGCTTTGGATATTGTTGAGGGAGATGACTCATCAGGGGAGAGCAGCAGCAGCCAAGTTCATGGCACCGTGGGTGGCTCTGCTGCACAGGAGGGCAGGAAAAAGAGAGATAGAGCTATAGTGGTAGGGGATTCTATTGTAAGGGGAAGAGATAGATGTTTCTGCGGCCGCAATCGAGACTCCAGGATGGTATGTTGCCTCCCTGGTGCAAGGGTCAAGGATATCTCGGAGCGGTTGCAGGACATTTTGAAAGGGGAGGGTAAACAACCAGTTGTCGTGGTGCATATAGGTACCAACGATATTGGTAAAAAAATGGGATGAGGTCCTACAAGACGACTTTAGGGAACTAGGAGCTAAATTTAAAAAGTAGGACCTCAAAAGGTAATAATCTCAATATTGCTACCATTGCTAGTCAGAGTAGGAATCGCAGGATAGCTCAGATGAATACATGGCTTGAGGAGTGGTGCAGAAGGGAGGGATTCAAATTCCTGGGATATTGGAACCAGTTCTGGGGGAGGTGGGACCGGTACAAACCGGACGGTCTGCACCTAGGCAGGACTGGAACTAATGTCCGAGGGGGAGTGTTTGCTAGTGCTGTTGGGGAGGGGTTAAACTAATAGGTCAGGGGGATGGGAGACAGAGGGAAGTAGAATGGGATCAGAAGCAAAAGATAGAAAGAAGAAAAGTAAAAGTGGAGGACAGAGAAATCCAAGGCAAAAAGCAAAAAGGGCCACATTACAGCAAAATTCTAAAAGGGACAAAGTGTGTTAAAAAGACAAGCCTGAAGACTCTGTGCCTCAATGCGAGAAGTATTCGTAATAAGGTGGACGAATTAACTGCGCAGACAGCTGTTAACGGATATGATGTAATTAGCATCACGGAGACATGGCTCCAGGGTGATCAAGGCTGGGAACTCAACATCCAGGGGTATTCAACATTCAGGAAGGATAGACAGAAAGGAAAAGGAGGTGGGGTGGCATTGCTGGTCAAAGAGGAAATTAACACAATAGTAAGAAAGGACATTGGCTTGGATGATGTGGAATCTGTATGGGTGGAGTTACGGAATGCCAAAGGGCAGAAAACACACCACCAAACAGTAGTAGTGAGGTAGGGGGCAGCATCAAACAAGAAATTAGGGATGTGTGCAATAAAGGTACAGCAGTTATCATAGGCGACTTTAATCTACATATCGATTGGGCTAACCAAACTGCTAGCAATGTGGTGGAGGAGGATTTCCTGGAGTGTATTAGGGATGGTTTTCTAGACCAATATTTCGAGGAACCAACTAGAGGGTTGGCCATCCTAGACTGGGTGATGTGCAATGAGAAAGGACTAATTAGCAATCTTGTTGTGTGAGGCCCCTTGGGAAAGAGTGACCATAATATGGTAGAATTCTTTATTAAGGTGGAGAGTGACACAGTTAATTCAGAGACAAGGGTCCTGAACTTAAGGAAAGGTAACTTCGATGGTATGAGACGTGAATTGGCGAGAATAGACTGCCGAATAATACTTAAAAGGGTTGACGGTGGATAGGCAATAGCAAACATTTAAAGATCACATGGATGAACTTCAACAATTGTACATCCTTGTCTGGAGTAAAAATAAAATGGGGAAGGTGGCTCAACCGTGGCTAACAAGGGAAATTAAGGATAGTGTTAAATCCAAGGAAGAGGCATAGAAAAAGCAGCAAATCTGAGGACTGGAAGAATTTCATAATTCAGCAGAGGAGGACAAAGAGTTTAATTAGGAGGGGGAAAATAGAGTATGAGAGGAAGCTTACTGGGAACATAAAAAATGACTGCAAAAGCTTCTATAGATATGTGAAGAGAAAAAGATTAGTGAAGACAAACTTAGATCCCTTGCGTCAGATTCAGGTGAATTTATAATGGGGAACAAAGAAATGACGGATCAGTTGAACAAATACTTTGGTTCTGTCTTCACGAAGGAAGACACAAATAACCTTCCGGAAATACTAGGGTACCGAGGGTCTAGCGAGAAGGAGGAACTGAAGGAAATCCTTATTCGGCGGGAAATTGTGTTAGGGAAATTGATGGGATTGAAGTACGATAAATCCCCGCGGCCTGATAGTCTGCATCCCAGAGTACTTAAGCAAGTGGCCCTAGAAATAGTGGATGCATTGGTGATCATTTTCCAACAGTCTATTGACTCTGGATCAGTTCCTATGGACTGGAGGGTAGCTAATGTAACAGGACTTTTTAAGAAAGGAGGGAGAGAGAAAACGGGGAATTATAGACCGGTTAGCCTGATATCAGTAGTGGGGAAAATGTTGGAATCAATTACTAAGGATGAAATAGCAACGCATTTGGAAAGCAGTGACAGGATTGGTCCAAGTCAGCATGGATTTATGAAAGGGAAATCATGCTTGACAAATCTTCTAGAATTTTTTGAGGATGTAACTGGTAGAGTGGACAAGGGAGAACCAGTGGATGTGGTGTATTTGGACTTTCAAAAAGCTTTTGACAAGGTCCCACACAAGAGATTGGTGTGCAAAATTAAAGCACATAGTACTGGGGGTAATGTACTGACGTGGATAAAGAACTGCTTGGCAGACAGGAAGCAGAGTCGGGATAAACGGGTCCTTTTCAGAATGGCAGGCAGTGACTAGTGGGGTGCCGCAGGGATCAGTGCTGGGACTCCAGCTATTTACGATATACATTAATGATTTAGATGAAGGAATTTAGTGTAACATCTCCAAGTTTGCATTAAGCTGGGTGGCGGTGTGAGCTGTGAGGAGGAGGCTAAGAGGCTGCAGGGTGACTTGGACAGGTTAGGTGCAAGTATAATGTGGATAAATGAGTGGTTATCCACTTTGGTAGCAAAAACACGAAGGCAGGATATTATCGATGACACCACTAGTCACATCCTGCCAATTTGAGCACATACCCATTATCCCTACTCTGTTTTCTACCTCTGAACCAATCCCCTAGTTTGCCTCCAAAACCATGCTCTCTCATTTTTGTTAACAGTCACTTATGTTGGACCTTGTCAAATGCCTTCTGGAAGTTCATATAAGTAATATCCATAGCCACTCCATTATCTATCATGTTTGTTACCTCCTCAAAATATTCAACTAGGTTCAGTACCTCTTCAAAAAATTAGACATGACTTACCCTTTACACATCCTTGCTGGCTCTCTCTGATCAGCTCATATTTGGCCAAGTGCTCAGTCACTCTGTCCCCAATAATAGATTCTAGTAACTTCCCCACAACTAGCATTAGACTAATATTTAGTAAGTCTACTATTTCCTGATTTTCAATTACAATATCACTTGTGTCTGTCATTAAGGAGCCACATTACTTTTAGGCACCCTCCTTCTGTTAACATATCTGTAAAAAAACCTGTGTTGTCCTTGACATCCCGCGCAAGTTTTTTCTTGTATTCCTTTTTGCAGCTGTTATAATTTCCTTGGTTTTCCTTTGCTGTTCTTTATATCTCTCCTAGTCCGCAGGATTTCTACTGTTGTTTGCCTTTGAATAAGTTTTATACAATCTTTCACATCCCTTGTTGACCAAGAATTTTTAATTACAGAGCCCTTGCTCTTTAGGGATATCTATCGAACAGGGCCTTAGCTGCGAGATGGACTTGATAGATATTTCAAGGGAAATACATGAATAAGCTTGCATTTATTTATATACTACATTATCACAGCCTCAGGACATCCTACAGTACTTCACAATCAACGCAATACATTTGGAGTACAGTCACTATTAAATAGGGAAACACATAGCAATGTCCAACAAACAACAAATGAGATGAATAACTACTTAATCTGCTTTTGTGATGTAGGTTGAGGGAACAAATGTTAGCCAAGACACCAAAATTCTTGCTCTAAGTGCAATGGGGTCTTTCACGACCACCTGAATAGACAGACAGGGCTGCAATTTAACATATCAATTGGAAAAAAACGGCACCTATGACAATGCAGCACTCCCTCAGTACTGCACTGAAACACCAGCCTAAATTAGGTGCTCAGGTCCTGAAATGGGGTTTCAATCCATAACCTGCAACCGTCGGACTCTGATCGGGAGCGCTAGCAATTGAGCCAAGCTGATATTTCTTATTCACTATTGTGATATGTGTAGATGCACCAAAAACATTTAGGTCTTCAAGGTCGTAGTGTAGAGCTCATGAACTTTTATGCAGGTCAAATAGAGACAGAAAATCATGTTACAATTTCCTTAAAATTGGCATGTTCCGAGATGCCAGTACCCAGTACTATATTTTAACTCAATCACAAGTGCTACTTCAAAACAAATGTTCATTTACAATTGTTCCAGTGTTGCAGAATCCAACTTGCCAGGTAAATGGGGCAGATTTGGCAAACAAAGACTGGGTTACAAACCTGAAGTAGTTCTTCAATAGAAATAGGCACATCACCAGATATGGCTCAGGCCATTTAGTACCTGTCGTGGAAGAGCGAATGTGAAGCAGCTTTAGACCATGCAGTCCCAGGTGTGACAGACATCAGTCCAGCATAAATCATGGAGCAACCTGATCGGGGCCCAGGAGAGACGGGGGCCCAGGGGCAGCATGGGCCAGCCCACACTGCGATGTGTGCACGCACTAGGTCCGTGTAGCAGAGCTGGTCTCCAGTCGTTTTGGTTAATCCTTGACACTGGACCAAGACCTAGCTCTGTCAAGCCCGTGTGGTGGCTGGTGTGCAACAGCCACCACGTTAACAAAATCCACGCACAGGCATCTTCCACCCTTCAACATGTAGTTCGGGACCTGGAATATTAGGTCCTTCATTAAAACACCTGTGAACTCATCTTTTTTTGGCGTGGAAGCAAATCATCCTCGATACAAGGGACTGCCTATGATGATGATGAATGATGATAAATCCTAGCATTCTGGCACCAGTGAGGACAACATGTGCTCACAATGCAGTACTGATAGAGCATTTAGAATTTATGTTGGCATTATACTGCACAATTCATCTGGGCAATAAAGTAGGGAATTTGTTAGCTCGATGACTGCAGTAAGTAGAGGCAGCAGCAATCTCAACTATTAGGAACAGTTTGAGGACATTCTAGACAGAGAATTAAGATCAATAAAAAAAAATCTCTTTAGAACATTAGATTTTCAATCCATAGAATAAAATCGCAGCGCTCGAGGCCATTCGGCCCATGGTGCCTGTGCCAGCTCTTTGAAAGAGCTATTCTAATTAATATCACTCCCCTCCTGCACTCTTACCCCATAGCCCTGCAGATTTTTCCATTTCAAGTATTTATCCAATTGCTTTTTGAAAGTTACTATTGAGTATGCTTCCAGATCATAACTTGCTGCATAAAAAAAATCATTCCTCATCTCCCCATTGGTTCATTTGCTAATTATCAATTCTTCTCAATAAACTTCAGCTACCCAAGTTGACCAAGAAAACCGGGTCTCTGCATCCAACTGAGCTCACCAAATTGAGCCCTCAGTTCAGGGGATATTAGAGAGGAGGTTATTATTTGGGTCAGATGGCTTTACTGCAATGTTCCACAAGAAAGTCATAAAAAAGATAAAACCATTCTTGTTTTCAGTATATGAAGAAGCACAACTCTCTGGCTTCTCAGAGTTTATTAAACCAAATTGCTCAGCAAAAAAAAAGGGGAAGAATGCCGCTCATTATGGCAGCAATAACCATCTTGCTGCTGGATACAAATTACAAGACTTTAGCTAAGGGTCCTAGTGCATGTGATATTGCCACACGTTATACATATGTTTGTAAAGAGCAGATACACTTAAAGAACTTCTCAAGATCATCTCATGATAACATTTTATTACAATAAGTGGCCTTCTACTTTGCAGGAAATCTCCAACTTATGGTCACTGCTGTTCAAATTGTTCTTGTCCCTAACCCGATTTAATGCTGGCAGTCAAATGCTGGCAACACCATGACTCACTGTCCTACGCAGCAGAAATCAATGTTAAAAGTATACTGTACAGTGTGGCAGCTGGTTTAAAATGCATAAGGTGCTATGATACAAAACAAAAACTGTTCTTGAATAATACGTTTCAACATGTAAAAAGGCTTGGCTTCAGAAGTTGCTAAAGGTGAAGGGTGTAACTTAAGACTTCACGTGTCCAGATTTGTCAAATTGAGGATTGGAGCTTCAACCTTTACACTCAAACTATCAATTGTCGCAACATATTTCACATAAAAGTAAAAATATATCATAAACAAGCAATATGCACACAAAAAGATATTACGATGAATTAAACAATGCGTAAGCAGGAAGTTATGAAATAAATTAACTAATTTTTGCACCATATCAAAACAAGCATTAAACTCATAGCTTCCTGAAGTCTAGCACTTACAGAATCCATGTAAAATTTCCATCACGAATAGTAACTAGGAGCAATATTACCAGAGCACAGCAAGAGTTCAGAGAGATTGATAGGTCAGCTATCACACTGACCTAGCTACCCTCTAATTTCTGCTTTTGTACATCATTGCCTCAGGGGAGCAGACCAGACAGAAGCTGTTTTATCCCACCACAGTAGTTACTTCCTGCTATCTGGGTACTGCCACTTGGAAAACCGTGTAATGTTCTGTCTTTGATGGGCCATGTTGTGCAACGCATTTGCTATTCTGAAGGTGCTTTTATGCAAAAAGAATGATTGCAGAGTTGGTCTCACCATTCATGACAGGAACTATAATAAGCATTGCAACTTGTGTAAATTCATATTTGAATATTAAATCTGTGTCCTGAGCTCCCCAATGGATCAACTGGTAAATGTATTATGAGGTTTGGTACAGAGTCACAGACCAGGAATATCCCATGCCCATGCTAAGAACATAAGAAATAGGAGCAGGAGTAGGCCTTACAGCCCCTCGCGCTTGCTCCGCAATTCAATAAGATCATGGCTGATCATCAACCTCAACTCCACTTTCCTGCACTGTCCCCATATCCCTTGATTCCCCATGAATCCAAAAATCTATCTATCTCAGCCTTGAATATATTCAGAGACTCGGCATCCACAGCCCTCTGGGGCAGAGAATTCCAAAGATTCACAACCCTCTGAATGAAGACATTCCTCATCTCTACCTTAAATGGCCTACCCCTTATCCTGAGACTGTGCCCCCTAGTTCTAGACACTCCAGTCAGGGGAAACAACCTCTCAGCATTGACCCTGTCAATCCCCTTCACATGTGTCTGTGAGATCACCTCTCAATTCTTCTAAACTCCAGAGAGTATACACAATCTCTCATCATAGGACAGCCCCCTCATCCCAGGAATCAATCTAGTGAACCTTCGTTGCACCGCCTCCAAAACAAGTATATCCTTCCTTACATGAGGCCAGAACTGTGCAACTCCCTTGCAATAAAGGACAACATGCCATTTGCCTTTCTTATTGATTGCAGTACCTGCATGCTAGCTTTGTGTTTTTTGCACAAGGTCACCCAAATCTCTCTGAACACCAACATTTAAAAGTTTCTCACCATTTAAAATATATTGTTTCTCTATTCTTCCTACCAAAGTGAATATCCTCACATTTCCCCACATTATACTCCATCTGCCACCTTACTGCCCACTCACTTAGTCTATTTATATTTCTTTGCAAACTCTGTGTGTTCTCATAGCTTACTGACCCACCTAGCTTTGTATCCTCAGCAAGCTTGGATACATTACACTCGGTCCCTTCATCGAAGTCATTAATATAGACTCCAGGCCAGTTGAACCATATCACATCACCAATTACCATGCTGATCTAAGCCAGTGTGGTGGTGGCATTATAATTGGTCTTAGCATCTCTGGGCTAGTGAAGGGGAAAATGATAAGCAGTACAGGTATTCCCACTTCTGATTACTATACAATAATGTCTGAAAAACATGTGCGTGAGAACCTTAGCTAATGGCAGACACTGAAGAATGGCCATCCCAGGCTAGTAGAACTGTATCACACCACCAATTGCCACCTCCAGTACAGAAAGTGTCAGGGGTGACTAATTTGGGGAGGGCTTTCCAGCCACACTAACACCATTTATTATGCGGAATCCTGTGCCATAAGAGTTTTTCAATTTCCCTTCTGCTCTCATTGTGCTTTATAATATTTTGCATTTCTGCAAAACACAAATTTCAACTAAATGTTTTTCAGTCGTTAATGAATTAAACATTCAGGGAAAGTTAAATGGTTTAGAAATGTTCAGCCATATTGCCGATGACAAGTATACAGCTCACGGTTACCTTGTGCACGTTGTACTCTTTGCTTACTGTAAAAATGTTCACAATTAATTAAAAGGTAACAGAAAAAATATTCAGGGATCACAGTTCCCTTTCTTGAACTAAAAGTGCACATTATCATCCGATGAATCAGTCCTAGAAGGGGAGAAGTGCCGCGGCGCTCAATATTGAAACTGTGATCGGAACTCAGAAGAGACAGCCTTATAAGTTCAGAATTAAACACTTACAGATTTGGGGACACTTTCACTTATACTGTCCATCCCCCACTGGACACTCATCACATACAGACCTCATGAACTTCATATATTTACAGCTCAAGAATACAACAGGTGGTCCCTTCACCTACTAAACCATCAAATGAGCAGAGCCAATAGTTCCCCTTACATTTCTCTACATAAATCCAATATGCTCCCATATCTGATCATTTGTTCAGGCCAGAAATGGAGTCCTTTTCTCACAAATGTATCTTGTTCACTGTTCTCTGATAAATTAGTGAAATCCTATAAAACTTGTTCCGACAGGAATCGGTGATTTTCTGTTACCGGGCCAATAACGTCAAATGTCTGGGGCCTGATGCAGCAAAACAATTGTGCCACCACTGCGTTAAATGTTGAACAAATTAATGAGTTCCAATTTGCCTTTGCAACTCTTACAATACAATGCATAGGAAGTTAAATAACTGCAGAGGATTCTGTCTTGAAATTCATGAGTGCTGTACCAGAATCAGACAATTGTATGAAAGTATAGATTATACCTTCATCAACAATGACATGAATTGGGACACTGGTATAAAAATGTTCCTGTTATGTTTAGCATTTAAATTTCGGTAAATCCCACTGCAAGTCTTCCACCACTCATCATTAAAAAGGAGCACCAGAGAAGTGCTTCTGAATATATTTGTTGCATAAAACCAGACTCTTATGAGTGGTTTCAAAGCTATTCAAAGTTTTGCATGGAGCACACACTTGCAAATGCCACTCTTCAGCATATACCTACTCATTATGAGCATTGTCACAAGTGATTGATTGTCCCATTTTTATGAGATGGTCTATGTGACGGATTGTCCATCAGGGACAAAAGGAGGGGAAGGGAAAAGGAGGGATGATCAGGGAGGAAGACAAAGGACTGGGGGTGTGGGGAGAGAGGATCAGGGGAAGAGAGAGATGGGTGTTTGTGTGGGGGGGTGGGGGGGGGAGAGGGGGAAGGAAAGGGTGGGAGGGAGAGGGAGAAGGAAAGGGTGGGAGGGAGAGGGAGAAGGAGAGGGCGGGAAGGAGGGGAGCAGGAGAGAGCGAGAAGGGGAGAGGAGAGGGAGAGGGGAGAGGGAGAGAGAGAGAGGGGAGGGCTGGGCTGGAGAGGAGAGGGCTGGGCTGGAGGGAGAGGGGGAGGGCTGGGCTGGAGGACGAGAGGGGGGGACGGGGGAGAGGGGAAGGGGGAGGGGGAGAGGGGAGTGGGAGGGGAGTGGGAGGGCGAGAGGGGAAGGGGGAGAGGGAAGAGGGCAAGAGGGGAGTGGGAGGGGGAGGGGGAGAGCGAGAGGGGAGGGCGAAAGGGGAGGGAGGATGAGAGGGGGGCAGGGGAGAGGGGAGGGAGAGGGGAGCAGGGGAGAGGGGAGGGAGAGGGGAGCAGGAGCGAGGGAGGGAGCGAGGGCGGGGACGGCGGCAGTGGCGGGAGAGGGGAGCAGGGGCGAGGGATGGAGCGGGGGCGAGGGATGGAGCGGGGGGCGAGGGATGGAGCGGGGGGCGAGGGATGGAGCGGGGGGCGAGGGATGGAGCGGGGGGCGAGGGATGGAGCGGGGGGCGAGGGATGGAGCGGGGGCGAGGGATGGAGCGGGGGCGAGGGATGGAGCGGGGGCGAGGGATGGAGCGGGGGCGAGGGATGGAGCGGGGGCGAGGGAAGGAGCGGGGGCGAGGGAAGGAGCGGGGGCGAGAGAGAGGAGCGGGGGCGAGAGAGAGGAGCGGGGGCGAGAGAGAGGAGCGGGGGCGAGAGAGAGGAGCGGGGGCGAGAGAGAAGGAGCGGGGGCGAGAGAGAGGAGCGGGGGCGAGAGAGAGGAGCGGGGGCGAGAGAGAGGAGCGCGGGCAGGGGAGGGGAGGGCGGGCAGGGGAGGGGAGGGCGGGCAGGGGAGGGGAGGGCGGGCGGGAGGGAGTGGGGGCGAGGAGGGAGTGGGGGCGAGGAGTGGGGGCGGGAGAGAGAAGCGGGGGAGGAAGGATCGGGGAAGGGGTGGGAGAGGGGGTGTCATCGACCTAAAACATTAACTCTGTTTCTCTCTTCACAGATGCTGCCTGTCATTTGTACCTTTAACTGAAAAATTATCCTCCCTGCATCCCTGATACCACTTCTATCAATACAATGTTTAATTTGCAGGCAGTTTAAAGCTGAGATACTACATCAATGCTGGGGATACACCAGATACACACATAGTATAATCATTCCAAGCATAATGCCCAATCTGCTCCGTGGCACAAGTATCAGTTAGGTAGTTTAAATGACACGTGGAAACACAGCATACAACTAAAGTACATCATTGTAGATTGAATCTTTGAATGTAAAAAAATCTCTGGTTTAAGATTGTTGAAAGCTACAATGGAAGTTCTCTATTACATAAAATAAAGTTGTTTCTTCTTGATCTATGTAGAATATTAACTAACTACTTTGTTGTTTGAAGACTGATTTCTTCGCATCTCTTGTAACTCACTGCCTCACTAATACAGGTATAGCTGAAGTATATTGAGAGAAGTACCATCCAACTCTGAGAATTTTGTAACCAATGCAATTGCACCATGTTCTTCAAAGTACTTATTTACAAAGCCCCATGTTTTACTGCAACTGTTTGTTCAACCTTTGGGACAACCCAACTTCTGCTTGACTACTGTTCCTCCTCATTAATTAGAGCATCCAGTTTCATTTCATCACTATTGACCAACTTGAGTTCCTTCCTGTGTGCAAGGAAACAAACACAGGTTCCAAGTGTTTTGCACAGGGCAAAGTTCTATGTTGGTAACACAGTGAGACAAGCACTTAAAAGCTCAAAGTTCTGTGCCACTGAGTCATAGAATACAGGTCTGGACCGTACAGTTGCTGAACTCAGACCTTGTTATAATGAGGAGATATTCCGGAGGCCAAACATTTCTTCACAGGGAGAAGGGAAAAGAAGAGACAAAACAAGAGAGAGTGTCACAAGACCACTATTATAAACCTCCTAAGCAGCCAGGGTCTTGATAGCAGAGGCTTGAGAGCAGAACACCTACTCCTCGTCATGGTTGGAGATGGATGAATGGCATGGCAAGGGCACAGAAAGGAAGGAGAAAAGATTGCAAATGTTTTCTAAATTTTTCTAAATATAAATCTTTACAAATCCAAATGTGCCACTGTCCAAGATTCCCCATTACACAATTTCTTCAACAGTGAAAAAACAAACTGTTCCAACGTAGCATGTTTCTGAAACTCTCTGTCTAACTCAATTCTTCACACATGTAATTGGCTTACTTTAAAAAAAGACCAAAGTTTAACATGCCACATGATCAAAGTTGATGACATAAAGCCCAAATGTGACATGTTAGTAAGCTATGCACACAGTCCTCTCAATAAGACTTTCCACTTAGAACATGCCATCGTTAGGCAGCCATTGGTCTTAGCTCCCGCATTTCACGTGGCTACTGAACAATGAATACAGGTAGCAAAATAAAGCTTTGATTTTTTTTAAAAGCTTTGATTATCACATTGCTGTTTGTGGGAGCATGCTGTGCGCAAATTTGATGCCATGTTTCCTACATTACAACAGTGACTACAATTCAAAAGTACTTAATTGGCTGTAAAGTGCTTTTGGAAGTACTGAGGTTATGAAAGGTGCTATATACATACAAGTCCTTCTTTTAGATGGCTCACAGGATCATTATCAAACAAAGTTTGACACAAAGCCACATAAGGAGATATTAAGGTTAAGAGGTAGGTTTTAAGGAGCATTTTAAAGGAGGAAAAAGAGGCACAGAAGCCAAGAGGTTTAGGGTGGGAACTCCAGAGCTTATGGAATCGCAGGATAGCTCAGATGAATAAGTGGCTTGAGCAGTGGTGCAGTAGGGAGGGATTCAAATTCCTGGGGCATTGGAACCGGTTCTGGGGAGGTGGGACAAGTACAAACCGGACGGTCTGCACCTGGGCAGGACCGGAACCAATGTCCTAGGGGGAGTGTTTGCTAGTGCTGTTGGGGAGGAGTTAAACTGATCTGGCAGGGGGATGGAAACCAATGCAGGGAGACGGAAACCAATGCAGGGAGACAGAGGGAAACAAAAAGGAGACAAAAGCAAAAGACAGAAAGGAGATAAGTAAAAGTGGAGGGCAGAGAAACCCAAGGCAAAGAACAAAAAGGGCCACTGTACAGCAAAATTCTAAAAGGACAAAGGGTGTTAAAAAAGCAAGCCTGAAGGCTTTGTGTCTTAATGCAAGGAGTATCCGCAATAAGGTGGATGAATTAACTGTGCAAATAGATGTTAACAAATATGATGTGATTGGGATTACGGAGGCGTGGCTCCAGGATGATCAGGGCTGGGAACTCAACATCCAGGGGTATTCAACATTCAGGAAGGATAGAATAAAAGGAAAAGGAGGTGGGGTAGCATTGCTGGTGAAAGAGGAGATTAATGCAATAGTTAGGAAAGACATTAGCTTGGATGATGTGGAATCTATATGGGTAGAGCTGCAGAACACTAAAGGGCAAAAATCGTTAGTGGGAGTTGTGTACAGACCTCCAAATAGTAGTAGTGATGTTGGGGAGGGCATCAAACAGGAAATTAGGAGAGCATGCAATAAAGGTGCAGCAGTTATAATGGGTGACTTTAATATGCACATAGATTGGGCTAGCCAAACTGGAAGCAATACGGTGGAGGAGGATTTCCTGGAGTGCATAAGGGATGGTTTTCTAGACCAATATGTCGAGGAACCAACTAGGGGGGAGGCCATCTTAGACTGGGTGTTGTGTAATGAGAGAGGATTAATTAGCAATCTCATTGTGCGAGGCCCCTTGGGGAAGAGTGACCATAATATGGTGGAATTCTGCATTAGGATGGAGAATGAAACAGTTAATTCAGAGACCATGGTCCAGAACTTAAAGAAGGGTAACTTTGAAGGTATGAGGCATGAATTGGCTAAGATAGATTGGCTAATGATACTTAAGGGGTTGACTGTGGATGGGCAATGGCAGACATTTAGAGATCGCATGGATGAATTACAACAATTGTACATTCCTGTCTGGCGTAAAAATAAAAAAGGGAAGGTGGCTCAACCGTGGCTATCTAGGGAAATCAGGGATAGTATTAAAGCCAAGGAAATGGCATATAAATTGGCCAGAAATAGCAGTGAACCTGGGGACTGGGAGAAATTTAGAACTCAGCAGAGGAGGACAAAGGGTTTGATTAGGGCAGGGAAAATGGAGTACGAGAAGAAGCTTGCAGGGAACATTAAGGCGGATTGCAAAAGTTTCTATAGATATGTAAAGAGAAAAAGGTTAGTAAAGACAAACGTAGGTCCCCTGCAGTCAGAATCAGGGGAAGTCATAACGGGGAACAAAGAAATGGCAGACCAATTGAACAAGTACTTTGGTTCAGTATTCACTAAGGAGGACACAAACAACCTTCCGGATATAAAAGGGGTCGGAGGGTCTAGTAAGGAGGAGGAACTGAGGGAAATCTTTATTAGTCGGGAAATTGTGTTGGGGAAATTGATGGGATTGAAGGCCGATAAATCCCCAGGGCCTGATGGACTGCATCCCAGAGTACTTAAGGAGGTGGCCTTGGAAATAGCGGATGCATTGACAGTCATTTTCCAACATTCCATTGACTCTGGATCAGTTCCTATCGAGTGGAGGGTAGCCAATGTAACCCCACTTTTTAAAAAAAGGAGGGAGAGAGAAAGCAGGGAATTATAGACCGGTCAGCCTGACCTCAGTAGTGGGTAAAATGATGGAATCAATTATTAAGGATGTCATAGCAGCGCATTTGGAAAATGGTGACATGATAGGTCCAAGTCAGCATGGATTTGTGAAAGGGAGATCATGCTTGACAAATCTTCTGGAATTTTTTGAGGATGTTTCCAATAATGTGGACAAAGGAGTACCAGTTGATGTGGTATATTTGGACTTTCAGAAGGCTTTTGACAAGGTCCCACACAGGAGATTAATGTGCAAAGTTAAAGCACATGGGATTGGGGGTAGTGTGCTGACGTGGATTGAGAACTGGTTGTCAGACAGGAAGCAAAGAGTAGGAGTAAATGGGTACTTTTCGGAATGGCAGGCAGTGACTAGTGGGGTACCGCAGGGTTCTGTGCTGGGGCCCCAGCTGTTTACATTGTACATTAATGATTTAGACGAGGGGATTAAATGTAGTATCTCCAAATTTGCGGATGACACTAAGTTGGGTGGCAGTGTGAGCTGCGAGGAGGATGCTATGAGGCTGCAGAGTGACTTGGATAGGTTAGGTGAGTGGGCAAATGCGTGGCAGATGAAGTATAATGTGGATAAATGTGAGGTTATCCACTTTGGTGGTAAAAACAGAGAGACAGACTATTATCTGAACGGTGACAGATTAGGAAAAGGGAAGGTGCAACGAGACCTGGGTGTCATGGTACATCAGTCATTGAAGGTTGGCATGCAGGTACAGCAGGCGGTTAAGAAAGCAAATGGCATGTTGGCCTTCATGGCGAGGGGATTTGAGTACAGGGGCAGGAAGGTGTTGCTACAGTTGTACAGGGCCTTGGTGAGGCCACACCTGGAATATTGTGTACAGTTTTGGTCTCCTAAATTGAGGAAGGACATTCTTGCTATTGAGGGAGTGCAGCGAAGATTCACCAGACTGATTCCCGGGATGGTGGGACTGACCTATCAAGAAAGACTGGATCAACTGGGCTTGTATTCACTGGAGTTCAGAAGAGTGAGAGGGGACCTCATAGAAACGTTTAAAATTCTGACGGGTTTGGACAGGTTGGATGCAGGAAGAATGTTCCCAATATTGGGGAAGTCCAGAACCAGGGGTCACAGTCTAAGGATAAGGGGTAAGCCATTTAGGACCGAGATAAGGAGAAACTTCTTCACCCAGAGAGTGGTGAACCTGTGGAATTCTCTACCACAGAAGGTAGTTGAGGCCAATTCACTAAATATATTCAAAAGGGAGTTAGATGAAGTCCTTACTACTCGGGGGATCAAGGGGTATGGCGTGAAAGCAGGAAGGGGGTACTGAAGTTTCATGTTCAGCCATGAACTCATTGAATGGCGGTGCAGGCTAGAAGGGCTGAATGGCCTGCTCCTGCACCTATTTTCTATGTTTCTATGTTTCTGGAGAGGTACCAATGGATTGGAAAGCAGCTAATGTAACGCCTCTGTTTAAAAAAGGGGGCAGACAAAAGGCAGGTAACTATAGGCCGGTTAGTTTAACATCTGTAGTGGGGAAAATGCTTGAAACTATCATTAAGGAAGAAATAGCGGGACATCTAGATAGGAATAGTGCAATCAAGCAGACGCAGCATGGATTCATGAAGGGGAAATCATGTTTAACTAATTTACTGGAATTCTTTGAGGATATAACGAGTATGGTGGATAGAGGTGTACCGATGGATGTGGTGTATTTAGATTTCCGAAAGGCATTCGATAAGCTGCCACACAAAAGGTTACTGCAGAAGATAGAGGTACGCGGAGTCAGAGGAAATGTATTAGCATGGATAGAAAATTGGCTGGCGAACAGAAAGCAGAGAGTCGGGATAAATGGGTCCTTTTCGGGTTAGAAATCGGTGGTTAGTGGTGTGCCACAGGGATCGGTGCTGGGAACACAACTGTTTACAATATACATAGATGACCTGGAAGAGGGGACAGAGTGTAGTGTAACAAAATTTGCATATGACACAATAATTAGTGGGAAAGCGGGTTGTGTAGAGGACACAGAGAGGCTGCAAAGAGATTTGGATAGGTTAAGCGAATGGGCTAAGGTTTGGCAGATGGAATACAATGTCGGAAAGTGTGAGGTCATCCACCTCGGGGGAAAAAAAAAAACAGTAAAAGGAAATATTATTTAAATGGGGAGAAATTACAACATGCTGAGGTGCAGAGGGACCTGGGAGTCCTTGTGCATGAATCCCAAAAAGTTAGTTTGCAGGTGCAGCAGGTAATCAGGAAGGCGAATGGAATGTTGGCCTTCATTGCGAGAGGGATGGAGTACAAAAGCAGGGAGGTCCTCCTGCAACTGTATAGGGTATTGGTGAGGCCACACCTGGAGTACTGCGTGCAGTTTTGGTCACCTTACTTAAGGAAGGGTATACTAGCTTTGGTGGGGTACAGAGACGATTCACTAGGCTGATTCTGGAGATGAGAGGGTTACCTTATGATGATAGATTGAGTAGACTGGGTCTTTACTCGTTGGAGTTCAGAAGGATGAGGGGTGATCTTATCGAAACATTTAAAATAATGAAAGGGATAGACAAGATAGAGGCAGAGAGGTTGTTTCCACTGGTCGGAGAGACTAGAACTAGGGGGCACAGCCTCAAAATACAGGGGAGCCAATTTAAAACCGAGTTGAGAAGGAATTTCTTCTCCCAGAGGGTTGTGAATCTGTGGAATTCTCTGCCCAAGGAAGCAGTTGAGGCTAGCTCATTGACTGTATTCAAATCACAGATTGATAGATTTTTAACCAATAAGGGAATTAAGGGTTACGGGGAGCGGGCGGGTAAGTGGAGCTGAGTCCACGGCCAGATCAGCCATGATCTTGTTGAATGGCGGAGCAGGCTCGAGGGGCTAGATGGCCTACTCCTGTTCCTAATTCTTATGTTCTTATGTTCTTATGTCTTGGCAGCTGAAGGCACGGTTGCCAGTGGTGGAGCGATTAAAATCGAGGATGGTAAAGAGGCCAGAATTGGAGGAACGCAGATATCTCAGAGGGTTGGAAGAGGTAAGAAAGATAGGGAGGGGGCGACATCATGGAGGGATTTGAAAACAAGGATGAAAATTTTAAATTGAGGCATTGTTTAACTGGGAACCAATGTAGGCCAGCGCTCACAGGGGCAATGGGTGAGCGGTACTCGGTGAGAGTTAGAACATGGACAGCAGAGTTTTGGATGACCTCAAGTTTACAGAGGCTTAACTGGGACAAAATAAGCCAATTAAAAGGACATTATTTCCACCAGAGGGTGGAAGATGGGAGGCCAGCCAGGAGTGCATTAGAATAGTCACATCTAGAGGTAAAAAACGCATGGATGAGGGTTTCACCAACAGATGAATTGAGGTGGGGTGGTGTCAGACGATGTTACGGAGGTGGAAATAGGCGGTCTTAGTGATGGCGTGGATATGTGGCCCGCAACTCATCTCGGGGTCAAATATGACACCAAGGTTGCAGACGGTCTGGTACAGCCTCAGACAGTTGCCAGGGAGAGCATGGAGTCAGTGGCTAGGGAACGGAGTTTGTGGCGGGGACCGAAGACAATGGCTTCCGTCTTCCCAATATTTCGTTGGAAAAAATTTCTGCTCATCCGGTACTGGATATAAGACGATCAGTATGACAATTTAGAGACAGAGATAGTGGAAATCCCTGACCCAAGACCGCCCAAAGTGGAGGAAGAGCATCCAAGAGGGCGGTGAGCACCTCGAGTCTCGTCACCGACAGCATGCAGAAATCAAGCGCAGACAGTGGAAGGAGCATGCGGCAAAGCAGACTCCCCACCCACCCACCCTTTCCTTCAACCACTGTCTGCCCCACCTGTTAGAGACTGTAATTCCCACATTGGACTGTACAGTCACCTGAGAACTCACTTTGAGACTGGAAGCAAGTCTTCTTCGATTTCAAGGAACTACCTAAGATGAGTGGAGGGGTCGAGAGAGGTGGTGGTGAGGTAGACCTGGGTGCCATCAGCATACATCTAGAATCTGACACTGTATCTTCAGATGATGTCACTAAAGGGCAGCATGTTGATGAGAAATAAGAGGTAGCCAAGGATAGATCTTTGGGGGGCACCAGAGGGAATGGTGCAGGAGCGGGAAGAGAAACCATTGCAGGTGATTCTCTGGTTCCGACTGGATAGATAAGATTGGCAACAGACGAGTGCAGTCCTACCCAACTGCACGACGGTAGAGGCATTGGAGGAGCATGGTGTGGTCAACTGTGTCAATCACTGCAGACAGGTTAAGAAGGACAAGGAGGGATGGTTTACCACTTTCACCGTCACATAGGATGCCATTTGTGACTGGCCTCCCACATTCTACCCAGTGTGTTTCAGTACTGTGCCAGAGGCAGAAACCTGATTGGAGGGATTCGAACGTGGTGTTCTGCGAAAGCTGGGCACGAATTGTGAAACCTCAGCACGTTCAAGGACTTGAGAGGGAAGTAAGGTTGGAGATGGAGCAATAGTTTGCAAGGACGGAGGGGTCAAGGTGTTTTTTTGAGCAGAGGGATGGTGATGGCAGATTTGAAGGATGTGGAGACAGTACTCGAGGAGAGAGAACCGTTAACAATGTCAGTTAACATGGGGGCCAGGAAGGGAAACTGGGTGGTCAGCAGTTTAGTGGGAATAGGATTGAGGGAGTACATTGGACGGTATGAGCTCAGAGAGGGCATGAGGGAAGATAAGAGAGAAACTAGAGAAGGATGCGAGTTCAGGACTAGAGCAGGGAGAAACCTTCGAGGAAGTTTGGACCGATGGGCTAAGGGAAGGGAGGGAAGCGGCAGAGGCAGCTGAATGGATAGTCTCAATCTTCGGTGACAAAGAAGTTCATTAGCTCCTCGTACCCGTTGTTGGAGGTGGAGTGTGTCAGAGACAGGGAGAGGGGTTAAGAAGATGGTATTTGCAGTCGAGAAAAGCAGCCGGGGGTTATCTTTGCATTCCAGAATGATCCTGGCATAGTGAGCAATTTTGGCAGAGGAGAGCAGGACCTGATAATGTTTTATGCCTTTTATGACTTGATTTCTTCAATGCACTGCTGGCTGGCCTCCCACATTTTACCCAAGTAAACTTGAGGTCATCCAAAACTCAGCAGCCAGTGTCCTAATTCACACCAAGTCCCACTTACCCATCACCCCTGTGTTCGCTGACCTACATTAGCTCCCGATTAAGCAACACCTCGATTTCAAAATTCCCATCCTTGTTTCCAAATGCCTTTGTGGCCTTGTCTCTCCATATCTCTGTCATCTCCTTCAGCCTCACAAAACTCCCCCCCTGCCGCACCCCCACCCCCCCGCCAAATATCTGTGCTCTTTAAATTCTGCCCTCTTGAGCATCCTTGATTATAACTGCTCAACCATCGGTGGTCGTGCCTTCAGCTGACTAGGCCCCAAGCTCTGGAGCACCTTCTCTAAACGTCTCCGCCTATCAACCAAGACACTCCTTAAAACCTACCTCTTTGACCAAGCTTTAGGTCATCTGCAGTAATTGGCTCAATGTCAAATTAACTTTTTTATCCTATAACAATCCTGTGAAGCGCCTTGGAATGCTTTACTACGTTAAAAGGCGCTATATAAATACAAGTAGTTATTGTTATGTAGTCCAGCCAGATCTGACAGTGAATGGCTAAACTAGCTTTGTGCCATATCCGTTCAAGTCTGCGTCCCTTGGAATTAAGCAGAGATGAGGGCCGTACTAGAGAGAACAACCAGGGTGAGAGAGAGTAATGGTTTTAATAGGGACCAGGGCAAAGGTGAAGGTGAGGATGGGGTTGAGCAGATCACCAGCTGCAGAAATGTCGTGGTGAATGGATTTTGAAGCGTGGTTACAAGTGAATTGAGAGTTTTTTTCCAGGGGGAAACTCAGAAGGCAGCAGGGTTGGGAGCAGGAAGTGGGATGTCGGTGGTAGAGAGCGATACAAGGAAGTACTCAGAGATGGCCTTACCTGTGATTGCCACAATGGGAGTAGAGAGGCCATACGAGATGGCAAGGTCATAGTGGTGGCCTTGAATATGGATTGGTGAGTTTAAGGGAGGGAGAGATTAAGGGAGTATAGGAGGGTAGTGAACTCAGAGGAGAGTGAACATGATGAAGTCAGATGGAAGTTGAAATCAAGAATGAGAAATCACTTCGTGTGGTGGCTGAGGGAAGAAAGGAATGAAGATATCTTGGCGAGAACATTTTTATGGGACTTGGGTGGGCGGTAGAGAATGAGGATTTGAAATGAGAGGAGAGAGGGGTGGATCAAGGCGAGGTGCTCAAAAGTGGAGAAGTTGCCAGAGGAGTAGAGGGACAGACCAAGGTACGATTTGATGATAAGACCCACACCACCACCACGACAGTCTGGGCAGGACAAGTGGTGGAAAGTATAGCCAGGCGGGAAGACTTCATTTTGGGGGAAGGTGTCATCATCCCTTAGTCAGGTTTCCGTCAAAGCCATGATGTCGATGCAATCATCCACAATAAGCTCATGGATGACAAGTGAACGGACGTTCTAGAGGGAGATGTGAAGAGAGGCTGTGATAGCTGATCCAGCATTCGATCTCCTCAAATGTGGCAACTTGAATGTGTGACATGAGTGAAGTAACCACTCAAAAAAGCTAACAGATCTTAGACCTGTACCAACCCTCGATACTCTCAGGTCATTTGACTAAAATATATTAATGAAGATTATGCAATGATGGATACAGTGCAGAATTCCCACATAATACAGGATTCTCAAGCAAGTAGGACACAACTGTTTAAAATCTCTGCATGTGGACAAGTGTTTGTACTATCTGGTTAACTCGAGGGCAAAGGGTTGAAAATGGTCCAAAAATAGCTGTATTTGAAGCAAATTTAACTGAAGTGAACTGGCTTCCAGACAGCCATGGTGAGGACCGTCTTTGAAAGCTACATTTCATTGTTCTTTCTCCTCTGCCCCCCACAAAACAAAGAAAGTTACGCAGTTTACCACTTTCTTCATCCATGTGCTCACTCTTTTCTGTCTCTACTGCCCTTCTCTCAGAATCATACAGCACAGGAGACCATTTGGTCCCTCGTGCCGGTGTCGGCTTTTGAAAGTGCTATTCAATTAGTCTTACTCCCCTGCTCTTTCTCCATAGCCCTGATAACTTTTCCCTTTAAAGTATTTATCCATTTCCGTTTGAAATTTATTACAGGTGCAGCGTTCAGAATCCAGAACCCTCGGGACCGAGGCTGTTCCGGATTCCGCGTTTTTCCAGACCTTGGAACGTCTTTCTGACGTTACGAATCCGGAAAGATCAGAACCCAGGTTCGCATATTTCCGGATTTCAGAACGTCAGAAAGTTGGGGGAGGTGGGTGCTCACCGAGGAGCTGTTCGGGCTGCCGGCCCCGTCAATGAGGTCGGCAGGTGGGGCCCCGCCGAAGGGGAGCTATTTGAGCCGGCCCCGCCGCGGACGAGCCATTCGGGCCGGCCCCGTCGCAGAGGAACCATTTGGGCCGGCCCCGTCGCGGAGGAGCCATTCGGGCCGGCCCCGTCGCGGAGGAGCCATTCGGGCCGGCCCCGTCACAGAGGAACCATTTGGGCCGGCCCCGCCGTAGATGAGCCATTCGGGCCGGTCCCGTCGCAGAGGAACCATTTGGGCCGGCCCCGTCGCGGAGGAGCCATTCGGAAATGTCATGTATTCCACTGTCATTG
Source organism: Pristiophorus japonicus (assembly GCF_044704955.1). Lineage (NCBI taxonomy): Eukaryota > Metazoa > Chordata > Chondrichthyes > Pristiophoridae > Pristiophorus > Pristiophorus japonicus. Next base: position 129,310,244 of record NC_091987.1, read on the forward strand.
TAACCCATGTATAAACTGACCTAAGTTGTACACCGTGAGAACACTGACCACTAGGTGGTGAACTTGTGGGAGACACTCCTAACCTGGACTTTCAGGTATAAAAGGGGAAGCTCCACCCACCTTCTTCACTTCAGTGCTGGCTGAAGGTTACTGGTCACAGAGTGACCACCTCTCAAGTATGGGCCTCGTGTGCATTTGTACTATATAGTAAGGACATATTATTGGCGACAAAAAACTGGGATTTAAACCATGCGAGCATGGTCACTAGCACCACAGACAAGAGATACTGTGTTGGTGATGATTGGGACGAGTTTATTGAAAGACTACAGCAAAGTTTTGACACGAAGGAATGACGGACAGGATTCGGCCGACAAACGCAGGGCTCATCTCCTGATGGTTTGTGGATCCAGGACGCACTCCCTGATGAAGGACCTTCTAGCGCCAGAGAAGCCGGCGGATAAGACTTTTGAAGAGCTCAGTAGTTAATCGGGGAAAACTTTAAACCAGCGAGCAGCATGCACATGGCGAGACACCGGTTTTACAGAGTGGAGATGCTGCGAGATATTTTTGTTGAGGGCATCAGGCACGCTGGGGTTTTCAGGAAACTGATTGAGACCAAAGACTTGACCCTGGAAACGGCGGCTTTGATGGCCAGACATTTATCTCAGGGGAGGAAGAGACCAGAATGACGTTTGACAAAAACCTTGGTTTAAATGCAGCAAATGGACAGGGAGTCAACATTGTTAACGCGGCACACATTTTTCCAGGCAGACAGGGGCAATCGGACATGCCCGAGCATGTCGTCGAACCAAAAGGGGGAATTCAACATAGACAATGGCTAGCTGAATGGCGATTCATGCCATCGCAAGGGACAATGCGGCCAGTAATGGGGCCATCAACACCTGTCAATGGTACGTTTAAGGACAGTTACAGAGACGATCGACTGGTAATGGACCTTTTGTTTCCAACAACGACTTATGTTGGAGGTGTGGAGGCAAACACATAGCCAGAGCTTGCAGTTTTCAGCAATATACCAAGAAACTGCAACGTCAGCAGTCACTTGACGCGTATGTGCAGGAAGCCTGCAGCCAGGTTGATGTACGAGGAGAACGGGCCCGATGTAAGCCCTACGAGGCCAAATGGACACTGGGGGAAATCGCTGGAAGCTGAAGTTCAGCGAGTTCATGTGGAGCACATATACAGTTCATACACCAGGACGCCACCGATAATGATGAAGGTGCTCCTCAATGACATCCCAGTATCAATGGAGCTCGACACGGGGTCCAGCCAGTCCCTGATGAGTATCAAACAGTTCGACAAGTTGTGGGCATCCAAGGCCAGGAGACCAAAATGAGTGCCGATTGACGCACAGTGACTGACATATACAAAGGAAATCATTCCGGTACGAGGCAGCGCCACGGTAGTCGTGACCCACAAAGATTCAGAGAACAGGTTGCCACTCTGGATTGTCCCGGGGGACGGTCCCGCACTGCTGGGGAGGAGTTGGATGGCTGTCATGAACTGGAAATGGGCCGATGTCAATGCAATTTCTTCTTTGCGACACTATCCAGTGGCGAATATTTTTCAAAATTGGACCTGACCTCAGCTTACATGACCCAGGAGCTGACGAGTGAGCCGAAGAAGCTGACCACCATCACGACACACAAGGGATTGTTTGAGTACAACAGATGTCCGTTCGGGATTCGCTTGGCCGCCGCGATCTTTCAAAGAAACATGGAAAGCCTCCTCAAGTCGATTCCAAGGACGGTGGTTTTTCAAGACGACATCCTCATCACGGGTTGCGATACTGAAGAATACCTCCACAACCTGGAGGAGGTGCTACGCAGACTGGACCGTGTAGGTCTGCGACTGAAAAAGGCGAAGTGCGTCTTCCAAGCTCCAGAGGTAGAATTCCTGGGGATGAGGGTAGCAGCAGACGGGATCAGACCTACTCCGTCCAAAACGGAAGCGATCCAGAGAGCACGCAGACCCCGTAACACGACGGAGCTGCGTTCGTTCCTGGGGCTCCTGAACTATTTTGCTAACTTTCTTCCCAAATTGAGCATGCTGTTAAAGCCACTACACGTGCTCCTACACAAAGGTCGCGAATGTGTCTGGGGGGACAGCCAGGAAAGGGCTTTTGATACAGCACGCAATTTGTTATGCTCCAACAATCTGTTAACGATATATGACCTATGTAAGAAACTTGTTTTAACGTGCGATGCGTCGTCCTATGGGGTCAGTTGCATGTTGCAGCATGTTAATGCCAAGGATCAGTTAGAGCCGGTGGCTTATGCCTCCAGAAGTCTGTCCCAGGCAGAAAGGGGCTACGAGATGGTAGAAAAGGAAGCACTTGCAATTTCTTCTGTGGAGCGAATATCATGCTCACAGATCCTGGACAAATTGGACTCACTATTTCAACCGGGCATTGGCAATTTCATGGGGACCAAGGTAGTGATGCACATAAGCCCGGACGCCAGGCCAGTACACCACAAGGCCAGAGCGGTGTCGTACGTGATGCGGGAAAAGATAGAAGGCGAATTGGACCGCCTGCTGAGGGAAGGCATCATCTCGCCAGTCGAATTCAGTGACTGGGCGAGCCCGATTGTGCCGGTGCTCAAGGCGGATGGGTCGGTCAGGATATGTGGTGATTACAAGGCCACCGTCAATCGGGTGTCACTCCAAGACCAGTACCCGCTACCGAGAGCGGAGGATCTCTTTGCGACACTATCTGGTGGCGAATCTTTTTCAAAATTGGACCTGACCTCAGCTTACCAGGAGCTGTATATGCAGTAAAAAAAATGAACCAGTACCCGTTTGGCAGGAAATTTGAGCTGGAGACAGATCACATAAGAATTAGGAACAAGAGTAGGCCATCTAGCCCCTCGAGCCTGCTCCGCCATTCAACAAGATCATGGCTGATCTGGCCGTGGACTCGGCTCCACATACCCGCCCATTCCCCATAACCCTTAATTCCATTATTGGTTAAAAATCTATCTATCTGTGATTTGAATACATTCAATGAGCTAGCCTCAACTGCTTCCTTGGGCAGAGAATTCCACAGATTCACAACCCTCTGGGAGAAGAAATTCCTTCTCAACTCGGTTTTAAATTGGCTCCCCTGTATTTTGAGGCTGTGCCCCCTAGTTCTAGTCTTCCCGACCAGTGGAAACAACCTCTCTGCCTCTATCTTGTCTATCCCTTTCATTATTTTAAATGTTTCTATAAGATCACCCCTCATCCTTCTGAACTCCAACGAGTAAAGACCCAGTCTACTCAATCAAATCATAAGGTAACCCCCTCATCTCCAGAATCAGCCTAGTGAATTGTCTCCATACCCCCTCCAAAGCTAGTATATCCTTCCTTAAGTAAGGTAACCAAAACTGCACACAGTACTCCAGAAACAGCCTCACCAATACAGTTGCAGCAGGACCTCCCTGCTTTTGTACTCCATCCCTCTCGCAATGAAGGCCAACATTCCATTCGCCTTCCTGATTACCTGTTGCAACTGCAAACTAACTTTTTGGGATTCATGCACAAGGACCCCCAGGTCCCTCTGCACCTCAGCATGTTGTAATTTCTCCCCAAATAATATTCCCTTTTACTGTTTTTTTCCCCCAAGGCGGATGACCTCACATTTTCCGACATTGTATTCCATCTGCCAAACCTTAGCCCATTCACTTAACCTATCTAAATCTCTTTGCAGCCTCTCTGTGTCCTCTACACAACCCGCTTTCCCACTAATCTTTGTGTCATCTGCAAATTTTGTTACACTGCACTCTGTCCCCTCTTCCAGGTCATCTATGTATATTGTAAACAGTTGTGGTCCCAGCACCGATCCCTGTGGCACACCACTAACCACCGATTTCCAACCGAAAAGGACCCATTTATCCTGACTCTCTGCTTTCTATTAGCCAGCCAATTCTCGATCCATGCTAATACATTTCCTCTGACTCCGCGTACCTTTATCTTCTGCAGTAACCTTTTGTGTGGCACCTTATCGAATGCCTTTCGGAAATCTAAATACACCACATCCATCGGTACACCTCTATCCACCATGCTCGTTATATCCTCAAAGAATTCCAGTAAATTAGTTAAACATGATTTCCCCTTCGTGAATCCATGTTGCGTCTGCTTGATTGCACTATTCCTATCTAGATGTCCCGCTATTTCTTCCTTAATGATAGCTTCAAGCATTTTCCCCACTACAGATGTTAAACTAATCGGCCTATAGTTACCTGCCTTTTGTTTGACCCCTTTTTTTTTTTAAACAGAGGCGATACATTAGCTGCTTTCCAATCTGCTGGTACCTCCCCAGAGTCCAGAGAATTTTGGTAGATTATAACGAATGCATCTGCTATAACTTCCGCCTTCTCTTTTAATACCCTGGGATGCATTTCATCAGGACCAGGGGACTTGTCTAGCTTCAGTCCCATTAGCCTGTCCAGCACTACCCCACTAGTGATAGTGATTATTTCAAGGTCCTCCCTTCCCACATTCCCGTGACCAGCAATTTTTGGCATGGTTTTTGTGTCTTCCACTGTGAAGACCGAAGCAAAATAATTGTTTAAGGTCTCAGCCATTTTCCCATTTCTCATTATTAAATCCCCCTTCTCATCTTCTCAGGTACCAACATTTACTTTAGTCACTCTTTTCCGTTTTATATATCGGTAAAAGCTTTTGCTATCTGTTTTTATGTTTTGCGCAAGTTTACTTTTGTAATCTATCTTTCCTTTCTTAGTCATTCTTTGCTGTCGTTTAAAATTTTCCCAATCTTCTAGTTTCCCACTAACCGTGGCCACCTTATACGCATTGGTTTTAATTTGATACTCTCCTTTATTTCCTTGGTTATCCACGGCTGGTTATCCCTTCTTTTATCGCCTTTCTTTTTCACTGGAATATATTTTTGTTGAGCACTATGAAAGAGCTCCTCAAAAGTCCTCCACTGTTCCTCAATTGTGCCACCATTTAGTCTGTGTTCCCAGTCTTCTTTAGCCAACTCTGCCCTCATCCCACTGTAGTCCCCTTTGTTTAAGCATAGTACGCTCGTTTGAGACACTACTTCCTCACCCTCAATCTGTATTACAAATTCAACCATACTGTGATCACTCATTCCGAGAGGATCTGTTACTCGGAGATCGTTTATTATTCCTGTCTCATTACACAGGACCAGATCGAAGATAGCTTGCTCCCTTGTAGGTTCTGTAACATACTGTTCTAAGAAACAATCCCATATGCATTCTATGAATTCCTCCTCCAGGCTACCCCGTGCGATTTGATTTGACCAATGATATGTAGGTTAAAATCCCCCATGGCTCGCAGGCATTGTGATTGCTGAAGAGGGGAATATGATTCTGGTAGTTAAACTTACCAATGGACAAATCTGCCGCAAACACGTGGATCAAACAAAACGGAGGTTCAGCAACCCCATAGAAGCAGAGGAAGAACACGATGTAGAATTCACTCCACCACAGGTGACCGAACACCAGAACCAAGTGGAGGAGAGCCCAGTCACTGTGGGCAGTCCGGGCAGGCCTGAGGCACCGCAAACAGCAACAGCGCTCAACAACCGGAGCCCCAACTCAGGCGCTCTACAAGGGAGCATAAACCACCAGAGAGACTTAACCTGTGATCCAATAAGACTTTGGCGGGGGGAGGTGATGTCATGTATTCAACTGTCATTGTAATCCATGTATAAACTGACCTAAGTTGTACACCGTGAGAACACTGACCACTAGATGGTGAACTTGTGGGAGACACTCCTAACCTGGACTTTCAGGTATAAAAGGGGAAGCTCCACCCACCTTCTTCACTTCAGTGCTGGCTAATAAAGGTTACTGGTCACAGAGTGACCTTCTCTCAAGTATGGGCCTCGTGTGCATTTGTACTGTATAGTAAGGACATATTAGGAAGGGCCGGCAAGGAGGCCCAGAGGTAAGGGCAGCGGCGGCGAGACGAGGGGCATTGAGGCGAGGCACGAGGTCAGGCAGTGGCTGGACCTCGAGGTCAGCGGGTCCGGATTCCGGAACATTTTATGAATTCTGGATGACCCTGCCACTAATCGGTCCAGCGTCCGGAACTCCGGACACTGCACCTGTATTGAATCTGCTTGCACTGCCCTTTCAGGCAGTGGATACCAGATCACAAGTCCCTGCGTTTAAAAAAAATTCTCATATCCCCTCCGATTCTTTTGCCAATTACCTTAAATCTGTGACCTCAGGTTATTGCCAGTGGAAACAGTTTCTCCCTATTTACTCAAAACTTTGAATGTCACTTTTCCTTATTCTTCCTTGATCCATATGTTTCTACTTTTCCCTCAACTTATCCCTTGGTTTTACTGAGCTCTACACTTTACCCAGTTCTCAACTTCGATTGGCAAGAAGCAGATTTAAGCAGTGATCAGTGGTGTGAGTACATTAAAAATTGCATTTCCAGTTATCAGTCCCAATGACCAAAAACTTAATGGCCCTGAATTTGCAGTTGGCATGACAGCAAACTGTCAGCATTCAGTCACACCACCTTTGAAACTGACCGCAATTTCTGGATTTCCGCATGCGCTTGCACAAACACTAAATCCTGAACTGGTGATCATCAAAAAGAACGAACGACTTGCATTTATATAGCGCCTTTCACGCCCATCGGACGTCTTAAAGTACTTTACAGCCAATGAAGTATTTTTGGAGCATAGTCACTGTTGTAATGTGGGAAGTTACGAATACACGGAGGCTTCGCTGCGTCTTCGCCTCCTGATGGAAAGCAACATGCTGGCGAAAAGTTGGGCTAAATGCCCACCTACTCCGAAGTAATTACGCTTTCAATTTTTAAGTCTTGTGCAAGCAGGCACTGGACACTTGTTGCACAGGATAAGAGGACCGGAAGAGTTCTAACACAATTAATAGCTACCATCGATTGTATATTGTACATAGCCCTGTTCGGCAGTGTATCCTGTAAGAAAATAGTTTACAATCAATCAGCAAATGCAAATTTAGATAATTATTATCTGAATGGTGGCAGATTAGGAAAAGGGGAGGTGCAACGAGACCTCGGTGTAATGGTACATTAGTCATTGAAAGTTAGCATGCAGGTATAGCAGGCGGTCAAGAAGGCAAATGGTATGTTGGTCTTAATAGCTCGGGGATTTGAGTATAGGAGCAGGGAGGTCTTACTGCAGTTGTACAGGGCCTTGGTGAGGCTTGACCTGGAATATTGTGTTCAGTTTTGGCCTCCTAATCTGAGGAAGGACATTCTTGCTATTGAGGGAGTGCAGCGAAGGTTCACCAGACTGATTCCTGGGATGGCTGGTCTGACATATGAGGAGAGACTGGATCGACTGGGCTTGTATTCACTGGAGTTTAGAAGGATGAGAGGGGATCTCATAGAAACATATAAAATTCTGACAGGACTGGACAGGTTAGATGCAGGAAGAATGTTCCTGATGGTGGGGAAGTCCAGAACCAAGGGACATAATCTGAGGATAAGGGATAAGCCATTTAGAACTGAGATGAGGAGAAGCTTCTTCACTCAGAGAGTTGTTAACCTGTGGAATTCCCTACCGCAGGGAGTTGTTGATGCCAGTTCATTGGATATATTCAAGAGGGAGTTAGATATGGTCCTTACGGCTAAAGGGATCAAGGGGTATGGAAAGCAGGAAACGGGTACTGAGGTGAATGATCAGCCATGATCTTATTGAATGGTGGTGCAGGCTCAAAGGGCCGAATGGCCTACTCCTGCACCTATTTTCTATGTTTCTACGTTTCTAGATTGTCATTTTTGTTTAAATTTAAATCATGAGAACTGAAGCATTTCTATTTTTAGCTGTCCCAAACATGTGTCAATAGATGGTATGTGTAATGTTATAATTACTGAGGAAATTGACCTAGATATTTTGTAGAATATACACAACTGAGGAGTGACTGCTTCACTATCGACAGTAACATAACCACATCACAATGATCGGGAGTCAGTCATTAACTCTGTTGTGCAAATGCGTCATTAAAGTTGAAAGCTGGCGAGACCTGAATGAATAGCTCATCGGCTAAGAATCATGAAGTAAAAGAACCACTGCCCCACGAGATCCCAGGTTCACATACGCACAAAGGTGCGCTTCTAGGATCCGTGGGGGAGTACACTGTGCGGAACTCTGCAACGTTTTAAAGGAAGCTTTCATGGGGGGGGCGGGTAGACAATAAAAAAAGAATCGCACGAGGAACGTGCTGATTTACTTGCGATGTCTGTGCGTACTTCTTAGCTTCGCCATCGACTGCAAATTCAGGCCCATTTTCTTCCCATCTAATCTGGTTAGGAATGTGGTTTATCCTAGGGCATTGTAGCTGATTGTGAACACAGTAGGGAAAGCCAGCTGAAGGACATGAGCAGACCCAAAAAGGCTGAAGAAGGAAGTGAAAGGAAATGCGAAGTGAAGGTGGAGAGCAAGAGAGTCTAGAAGGGAGTCTAAAGAAGGTAAGAGAAAGGCAGAAGTGGAGGGAAGTGGGGAAAGAGAGATTGACAGCCAGACACACACACCAAAGTAGAGTGGGGGGAGGAAGAGATCGAGAGAAACTGAAATTTTAAAAAACTGAAAGGGCGGGGGAAGGGGGGAGGAGGAGGAAGGGAGAGAAGAACAAATAGGAGATGGAGAAGAGAAATGGAGGGCAGAGAAAGATAAGTGGCAGGAGAGACAGACAGAGATAGAAGTAGTGGAGAAAGAGAGGGACAGATATGAAAGAGACAAATTGATGTGAAGGACAGACACAGAATCAAAGCAGATGAAAATGTTTTTTTTGCAAACTTATCACTGCTGTTACCTCAACAACAACTTGTATTTATATAGCGCCTTTAACGTAGTGAAACATCCCAAGGCGCTTCAGAGGAGTATTATGAGATAAAAAATTTGACACTGAGCCGCATAAGTAGAAATCAGCACAGGTGATCAAAAGCTTGGTCAAAGAGTTATGTTTGAAGGAGGGAAGAGAGGTAGAGAGGCAGAGAGGTTTAGGCAAGGAGTTCCAAAGCTGGGTGCCTAGCCTTGAGGGTCAGGAGAGGCCGAGAGGATTTTTGGGGGTTGGGGCTCAGTCGCAAAAAGCCGAAAGCAAAGGTAGGTTAAAAAAATACAAACATAAAATATTTTGCTCCAGAGCTGTAGAGATTTGTTTTAAAATTAGAGGTGCCCATCGCTGACCCATCTCCAAGAGATGTGGTGGTCACATTAACTGAGCTCACTTCCTTCTATTCTCCCACCCCTTCAATCCCACAATCCAATCCCAAACCCCAGTAATTCCCCATCTTGCCCACCCCCACTGATTACACAGACACCCCCACAAAATACTCTGACTGCCCAGTATCAAGATAAATGTTCCCACTCCTCCAAGTACTCCCAGAGACTATCCCCTTCCTCCCACACCACATCCCAATGACCCTCCAAGTGCACCAGAGCTTGGGGTACTGAGGAGAATGATCAGCCATGATCTTATTGAATGGTGGTGCAGGCTCGAAGGGTCGAATGGTCTACTTCTGCACCTATCTTCTATGTTTTTAACCACCCATAAATCCATCGATAAATCCCAACCATGTGAGTACATTGTCTCCATCGACCTGCATACTGTAGACCTTAAAGGGAAGGCAAGAGGCAGAGGTTGAGCATACAGGAAGAGCGTCTGAAATCCGGAAACCTTGGGATCGAGGCCTTTCTGACATCCTGAATCCGGAAACGTCTGGGCCGAGGTAAGGCGGGGTGGGGGTTGGGGCGACGGCCGCGGGAGCGGGTTGAGGTCGGGCGGCCAAGACCGAGGCGAGGTCGGGAGGCCGAGGCCGCGCGGCGGAGGCGGAGGCGGAGGGAGGTCGGACAGCCGAGGCCGAGACCGAGGCGGGGTGAGGTCGGGCGGCCGAGGCGGAGGCGGGGTGAGGTCGGGCAGCCGAGGCGGGGTGAGGTCGGGCGGCCGAGGCGGAGGCGGGGTGGGGTCGGGCGGCCGAGGCCGAGGCGGGGTGGGGTCGGGCGGCCGAGGCGGGGTGAGGTCGGGCGGCCGAGGCGGAGGCGGGGTGGGGTCGGGCGGCCGAGGCCGAGGCGGGGTGAGGTCGGGCGGCCGAGGCCGAGGCGGGGTGGGGTCGGGCGGCCGAGGCCGAGGCGGGGTGGGGTCGGGCGGCCGAGGCCGAGGCGGGGTGGGGTCGGGCGGCCGAGGCCGAGGCGGGGTGGGGTCGGGCGGCCGAGGCCGAGGCGGGGTGGGGTCGGGCGGCCGAGGCCGAGGCGGGGTGGGGTCGGGCGGCCGAGGCGGGGTGAGGTCGGGCGGCCGAGGCGGGGTGAGGTCGGGCGGCCGAGGCCGAGGCGGGGTGAGGTCGGGCGGCCGAGGCCGAGGCGGGGTGAGGTCGGGCGGCCGAGGCGGGGTGAGGTCGGGCGGCCGAGGCGGGGTGAGGTCGGGAGGCCGAGGCGGGGTGAGGTCGGGAGGCCGAGGCGGGGTGAGGTCGGGAAGCCGAGGTGGGCAGGGGTGCGGCAGGTCCGAATTTCCAAACGTTTTCGAGACGACCCAGCCACGGACTGGCCCGGTGTTCGGAACATTCCGAATTTTGGAACTCCTGATTTCGGACCTCAACCTGTACCATTAAAGAAACATGTGTGACAATCACATAAGACATACTGGAGATAGAAAATGGAGGAGGCAAAGGGAAGCTGAGACACACGCACAAAAATAATTGAAGAATTCACTGTGAAACATATAAAAGAAAGGAAAAATTTTCAATAAAATCTTTATTCTTGCTCATCGAGTTGCCTATATGGTGTTAAAAGTTGCAGGGGAAAGCTTTCTTGAAGACACCGACTCTGTCTCAAGAGCCCAAGACTAAATGTTGAATACTTGGCTGCAGCTCAAATAATTGGATTGGGTTTTGCCAATTGATTTCTTCTGTTACCCATTATTGTCGACTGTTCATGTTAATCACACCAAGGGCCTCGCTTGTTTATTTTGGCTCCAGAAGGCAGTTAGGTGTGCAGAGACTTGCTGGTTGCTGGCCCGTTTCCTCTTAGTTTCTCTGGAAATACCCGGAATCCTGTAAGGGAAGTGAATGTTTTTCTGCTCAGAAACAATGGGCCTGAATTTGCAGTCGGAGGCTTCATGCAGGCGGATGCCTCTGAGTGACAAAAAAAATCTACGAACCTACCTGATGGTCCTGGATCCACGGAGACTTGCGCCCTCCTGGGCATCTAAGCGTAGACATGCGTAGATGCACACGTATCCCAGGCGCGCATGCGGTTCGCAAGCACCCCTGGGATCACGACGGCCAGCACAACCAATGAAAGAAGGGAGATCCCCATTCAAGCATAAAAACACACATTAATGGAACAAATAAATAAAAAAAACATTAGATACATATTTAAAAGGAATAATACAATATAATGAAACATTTAAAACAAAATTTAGAACTTCACGGGCATTCGCTGGGCATTCATTGGGCAAATAGCCCAACTCTCCGCTCGCAGATGCCCTACTCCGAGGATGTGAATGATCGGTCAAGATTCTTGACAGCTCGCAAGTTCCGGTTTTTCGCGCATGCACTTCGCGGGCTGAAACCGGAACTTGTGCGGTCATTATGGGCGCGTAGGCACCTCGTACACACCCGTGGGGTCGCACAATACAAGCCAATGTAAACATTTGGACTTTTCCCAAAGTAAATTATATAAATAACTATATGCAATTTCTCAAAGTAGCCACATGATTATTTACTGTTCCTCCCTCAGTCAATTTACTCAACATAAAGCATAAACAAGGGTCGTTTATAGCATATAGTTTGTAATATATTCCAAATGTTTACAGCACCTGCCTTTTCAGAACTCAAAAAGAACACTTGTTCATATTAACAGGTTTATATAAATGGTATTTATTTACCTGCAGCGGATAAACTAAACACTTTTTATGTATTTTCCAGGAAGCAATTCAAAAATAAACATTTATTTCACAGCAGATCTCTTCTAAACTTTCTTTATCTCAAAATATCCACTTCCCTCCTTTCACAGCCCCTGACTCACCATAAGCAACAGTACAGGAGCTGTCGATAAAAATACATGCAGAGCCATCTTCCACCCTTCCAGATTTAGTTTGGGACCTGAAATATTAGATCCTTCATTGAAACACCTCTGAACTTTTTGACGTGGAAGCAAGTCATACTCGATTCCAGGGACTGCCTATGATGATGATACATTAAAACATAGAAACATAGAAAATAGGTGCAGAAGTAGGCCATTCGGCCCTTCGAGCCTGCACCACCATTCAATAAGATCATGGCTGAACATGCAACTTCAGTACCCCATTCCTGCTTTCTCGCCATACCCCTTGATCCCCCTAGTAGTAAGGACTACATCGAACTCCTTTTTGAATATATTTAGTGAATTCGCCTTAACAACTTTCTGTGGTAGAGAATTCCACAGGTTCACCACTCTCTGGGTGAAGAAGTTTCTCCTCATCTTGGTCCTAAATGGCTTACCCCTTATCCTTAGACTGTGACCCCTGGTTCTGGACTTCCCCAACATTGGGAACATTCTTCCTGCATCTAACCTGCCTACACCCATCAGAATTTTAAACGTTTCGATGAGATCCCCTCTCATTCTTCTGAACTCCAGTGAATATAATCGCAGTTGACCCAGTCTTTCTTGATATGTCAGTCCCGCCATCCCGGGAATCAGTCTGGTGAACCTTTGCTGCACTCCCTCAATAGCAAGAATTTCCTTCCTCAAGTTAGGAGACCAAAACTGTACACAATACTCCAGGTGTGGCCTCACCAAGGCCCTGCACAACTGTAGTAACACCTCCCTGCCCCTGTACTCAATTCCCCTCGCTATGAAGGCCAACATGCCATTTGCTTTCTTAACCGCCTGCTGAACCTGCATGCCAACCTTCAATGACTGATGTACCATGACACCCAGGTCGTGTAGCACCTCCCCTTTTCCTAATCTGTCACCATTCAGATAATAGTCTGTCTCTCTGTTTTTACCACCAAAGTGGATAACCTCACATTTATCCACATTATACTTCATCTGCCATGCATTTGCCCACTCACCTAACCTATCCAAGTCACTCTGCAGCCTCACAGCATCCTCCTCGCAGCTCACACTGCCACCCAACTTAGTGTCATCCGCAAATCTGGAGATACTACATTTAATCCCCTCGTCTAAATCATTAATGTACAATGTAAACAGCTGGAGCCTCAGCACAGAACCTTGCGGTACCCCACTAGTCACTGCCTGCCATTCTGAAAAGTACCCATTTACTCCTACTCTTTACTTCCTGTCTGCCAACCAGTTCTCAATCCACGTCAGCACACTACCCCCAATCCCATGTGATTTAACTTTGCACATTAATCTCATGTGTGGGACCTTGTCGAAAGCCTTCTGAAAGTCCAAATATACCACATCAACTGGTTCTCCCTTGTCCACTCTGCTGGAAACATGCTCAAAATATTCCAGCAGATTTGTCAAGCATGATTTCCCTTTCACAAATCCATGCTGACTTGGACCTATCATGTCACCTCTTTCCAAATGCACTGCTATGACATCCTTAATAATTGATTCCATCATTTTACCCACTACCGATGTCAGGCTGACCGGTCTATAATTCCCTGTTTTCTCTCTCCCTCCTTTTTTTTTTAAAAGTGGGGTTACATCGGCTACCCTTCACTCAATAGGAACTGATCCAGAGCCTATGGAATGTTGGAAAATGACTGTCAATGCATCCGCTATTTCCAAGGTCACCTCCTTAAGTACTCTGGGATGCAGACCATCAGACCCTAGGGATTTATCGGCCTTCAATCCCATCAATTTCCCCAATACAATTTCCCTACTAATAAGGATTTTCCTCAGTTCCTCCTTCTTACTAGACCCTCTGACCCCTTTTATATCTGGAAGGTTGTTTGTGTCCTCCTGAGTGAATACCGAACCAAAGTACTTGTTCAATTGGTCTGCCATTTCTTTGTTCCCCGTTGTGACTTCCCCTGATTCTGACTGCAGGGGACCTACGTTTGTCTTTACTAACCTTTTTCTCTTTACACATCTATAGAAGCTTTTGCAGTCCGTTTTAATGTTCCCTGCAAGCTTCCTCTCGTACTCTATTTTCCCTGCCCTAATCAAACCCTTTGTCCTCCTCTGCTCAGTTCTAAATTTCTCCCAGTCCCCGGGTTCACTGCTATTTCTGGCCAATTTGTATGCCACTTCCTTGGCTTTAATACTATCCCTGATTTCCCTTGATATCCACGGTTGAGCCACCTTCCCTTTTTATTTTTACGCCAGACAGGGATGTACAATTGTTGTAGTTTATCCATGCGGTCTCTAAATGTCTGCCATTGCCCATCCACTGTCAACCCCTTAAGTATCAATCGCCAATCTATCCTGGCCAATTCACGCCTCATACCTTCAAAGTTACCCTTCTTTAAGTTCTGGACCATGGTCTCTGAATTAACTGTTTCATTCTCCATCCTAATGTAGAATTTCACCATATTATGGTCACTCTTACCCAAGGGGCCTCGCACAACGAGATTGCTAATCAATCCTCTCTCATTACACAATACCCAGTCTAAGATGGCCTCCCCCTTAGTTGGTTCCTCGACATATTGGTCTGGAAAACCATCCCTCATGCACTCCAGGAAATCCTCCTCCACTGTATTGCTTCCAGTTTGGTTAGCCCAATCTCTATGCATATTAAAGTCACCCATGATTACTGCTGCACCTTTATTGCATGCACCCCTAATTTCCTGTTTGATGCCCTCCTCAACATCACTACTACTGTTTGGAGGTCTGAACACAACTCCCACTAACGTTTTTTGCCCTTTGGTGTTCTGCAGCTCTACCCATATAGATTCCACATCATCCAAGCTAATGTCCTTCCTAACTATTGCATTAATCTCCTCTTTAACCAGCAATGCTACACCACCTCCTTTTCCTTTTATTCTATCCTTCCTGAATGTTGAATACCCATAGATGTTGAGTTCCCAGACCTGATCATCCTGGAGCCACGTCTCTGTAATCCCAATCACATCATATCTGTTAACATCTATTTGCACAGTTAATTCATCCATCTTATTACAGATACTCCTTGCATTAAGACACAAAGCCTTCAGGCTTGTTTTTTTAACACACTTTGTCCTTTTAGAATTATGATGTAGCGTGGCCCTTTTTGTTTCTTGCCTTTGTTTACTCGGCCTTCCACTATTGCTTTTACCTTTCTACCATCTGTTTCTGACTCCATATTACTTCGCCCTGTCTCGCTGCATAGGTTCCCATCCCCCTGCCATATTAGTTTAAACGCTCCCGAACTGTATTAGCAAATGTTACCGCCAGGACATCAGTTCCAGTCCTGCCCAAGTGCAAACCATCCCTTTTGTACAGGTCCCACTTCCCCCAGAACTGGTTCCAATGTCCCAGGAATTTGAATCCCTCCCTCTTGCACCACTGCTCAAGCCACGTATTTATTCTAACTCTCCTGCTCCCTCTACTCTGATTAGCACGTGGCCCTAGTAGCAATCCAGAGATTACTACCTTTGAGGGCCTACTTTTTAATTTAACGCATAGCTCCCTAAATTTAGCTTGTCGGACCTCTTCCCGCTTCTTACCTATATCGTTGGTACCTACATGTACCAAGACAACTGGCTGTTCACCCTCCCTCTCCAGAATGCTCTGCAGCCGCTCTGAGACATCCTTGACCCTTGCACCAGGGAGGCAACATACCATCCTGGAGCCTCGGTTGCGGCGCAGAAACTCCTATCTATTCCCCATACAATAGAGCCCCCTCCCACTCTTTTTCACGCCCTTCTGTGAAGCCTTGCATATAGTGCATAATTTCGGCAAGAGGGTATAATTGCAGCATGACAAGTTTACACTTGCATAATAAATGTTGACATTGGAATTAGTAATTGAAATACAAAAATAAGGGCAGAATATAGGACTTCAAAATGTGAACGGAATTAAATCTACATGTCCTGACCTAATTATCCCCCATCTTCTAACCCCGCTTCATCTCACAACCACAGCTGGTCTCGACTCTGTGTATAATGCCACAGGAAGTCAACCAGTGCGAATAAAACAGGCTACACTCCAACATACCACAGGTAATTTAAAAAAAATTCATTCCTTGGATTTGGGCATCGCTGGCAAGGCCAACATTTATTGCCCATCCCTAATTGCCCTTGAGAAGGTGGCGGTGAGCCGCCTTCTTTACCCGCTGCAGTCCGTGTGGGTAAGATACTCCCACAGTGTGAGTTCCAGTACTTTAGACCCAGCGATGATGAAGGAACAGCGATATATTTCCAAGTCAGGATGGCGTGCGACTTGGAAGAAAAATTAGAAATGATGGTGTTCCTATGCGCCTTCTGGCCTTGTCCTTCTACATGGCAGAAGTCGCGGTTTGGGAGGTGCTGTCAAAGAAGTCTTGGCGAGTTGCTGCAGTGCATCTGGTAGATGGTACACACTGCAGACATGGTGCGGTGGTGGAGGGAGTGAAAGTTTAAGGTAGTGGATGGTGTGCCATTCAAGCGGGCTGCTTTGTCCTGGATGGTGTCGAGCTTCTTGAGTGTTGTTGGAGCTGCACTCATCCAGGCAAGTGGACAGTATTCCATCACACTTCTGACTTGTGCCTTGTAGATGGTGGAAAGGCTTTGGGGAGACAGGAGCTGAAAAACTTGCCACAGAATACCCAGCCTCTGACCTGCTCTTGTAGCCACAGTAGTTATGTGGCTGGTCCAGTTAAGTTTCTGGTCAATGTTGATCCCCAGGATGTTGATGGTGGGGGATTAGACAATGGTAATGCCTTTGAATATCATGGGGCGGTGATTAGACTCTCGCTTGTTGGAGATAGTCATTGCCTGGCACTTGTGTGGCACAAATGTTACTTGCCACTTATCAGACCAAGCCTGAAAGTCCTCCAGGTCCTGCTGCATGCGGGCATGGACAGCTTCATTATCTGAGGAGTTGCGAATGGAACTGAACACTCTGCAATCGTCAGCAAAACATTCCCACTTCTGACCTTATGATGAGGGAAGGTCATTGAAGAAGCAGCTACAAATGGTTGGGCTTAGGACATTGCCCTGAAGAACTCTGGCAATGATATGCTGGGGCTGAGATGATTGGCCGTCAAAAACCACAAGCATCTTGCTTTGTGCCAGGTATGTGATTCCCATCGACTTCAATTTTACTCGGGCTCTCGATGCCACACTTGGTCAAATGCTGTTTTGATGTCAAGGGCAATCACTCTCACCTCACCTCTGGAATTTAACTCTTTCGTCCATGTTTGGACCAAGGCTGTAATGAGGTCTGGAGCCAAGTGGTCCTGGCAGAACCCAAACTGAGCATCGGTGAGCAGGTTATTGGTAAGTGCCACTTGATAGCACTGTCGACGACACCTTCCATCACTTTTCTGATGATTGAGAGTAGACTGATGGAGCGGTAATTGGTCGGATTGGATTTGTCCTGCTTTTTGTGGACAATGTCACATGAGATCAGCTGGTACAGTAGATATATTTTTTCCCTACAGTGAATTTGTAATATTTCCCAAAAGCACAATTACTTTTATTTATTCTTCCTCAGTCCCTAAAACCTTTTTTCTGAGTTAGTTAACATAATGGGTGTTGTAATTCCACACTATCAGAGCAAAAAAATACAACTCTATGATGTATTTCTCTCTTTCTCTGCAAGAGGTACGAGTCACAGAATACCTACACAGCCGACTACATTTTTCTCTTAACTGCTCTCATTGCATCTACAATCTTGACATCGAGGGTTCAACAAATGAATAGTATCAATCAATCCTATTAAGAATTAACTGCGAAGCGTTCAACCATAGGACTTGAATTTCAGTCTACGGATATGTTTTACTAATTTTGACAGCCAAATTAGTGGGAATAGTGGGAAGAGTTATCCAAGCTTCAAATGCAGAAAGGATATAGGCTACAAGATATTGATTAAATATAACTGAAAAACAAATGAGGAAGAATCTAATTTGCTCATCAAATATATTTGTTGAATGTTCAACTGAATCACGTCAACAGGATTCAGGGCTGAGATAGAACAGGATCAACCACATTCTCGTTCACCACTCACAGAATCAGGTAGCAAGCTCCTCTGGCATGTTCATGCTTGTAGTTTTCAGCCAACCCTATCATTTTACTCTTATACTTTAAAAGTGGCTTATGAGTCAGCTTTGACAGTAACGCAGCACAATAAATGTACATTCATTAACCATTACTTCACTTGCAGTACAATTTTTCTTTTATAAACGATGATCTCATTTCCAGTACTGAAGAAAATTAAAGGAAAATATTGATATAAATTAAAGCAAACAAGGTATCCAACACTTTTGTAATTCAAATGACCAGCAACAATTCAAAGACATCTATCCAAGCTCCTTCAAAGGCTCAGCGACTTGTGCCAGCGATTAAGTCATCCAGACTAGGAAGGATCCAGGTTTGATCTCTGCTCTCTGCTAATGTAGCTAATCTCAGTCAAGGTATTGCTGGGGATGATACAATCAACTTCAGTATTTCAGATAACGAGGGGGAAAATTGGCCAAGGTTTGAGAGAAACAAGAAACAAGAAAAAAAGGGGGGGGAGGGGGGGGGGGAAGAGAAGTAAAGTAAAAAAAAGATGGAGGAGAAAAAAAAAATCAGAAAGAGAGAGAGAAAGGGGAAGAGAGAAAGAGAGAAAGGGGAAGAGAGAAAGAGAGCAAGGGGAGACAGAGAGACCAAGGTTTGGGGGGGTGGGTGGAGAGAAGAGAGAGAGCGCAAGGGGTGGGGAGGGGGGGAGAAGAGAGAGCAACGGGGAGAGAGAGAGAGAGGGGAGAAAGGGGGAGAGAGAGAGAGAGAGAGAGGAGAAAGGGGGAGAGAGAGAGAGAGAGAGGAGAAAGGGGGAGAGAGAGAGGAGAAAGGGGGAAAGAGAGAGGAGAAAGGGGGAGAGAAGAGAAAGGGGGAGAGAGAGAGGAGAAAGGGGGAGAGAGAGATGAGAAAGGGGGAAGAGGGAGGAGAGGCGCTAACTAACAGAAAGCAGAGAGTCGGGATAAATGGGTCCTTTTCGGGTTGGAAATCGGTGGTTAGTGGTGTGCCACAGTGATCGGTGCTGGAACCATAATTGTTTACAATATATAATATAAGGAAGAAATAGATAGGAATAGTGCAATCAAACAGACGCAACATGGATTCATGAAGGGGAAATCATGTTTAACTAATTTACTGGAATTCTTTGAGGATATAACGAGCATGGTGGATAGAGGTGTACCGATGGATGTGGTGTATTTAGATTTCCAAAAGGCATTCGATAAGGTGCCACACAAAAGGTTACTGCAGAAGATAAAGGTACGCGGAGTCAGAGGAAATGTATTAGCATGGATCGAGAATTGGCTGGCTAACAGAAAGCAGAGAGTCGGGATAAATGGGTCCTTTTCGGGTTCGGTTAGTGATGTGCCACAGGGATCGGTGCTGGGACCACAACAATATACACAGATGACCTGGAAGAGGGGACAGAGTGTAATGTAACAAAATTTGCAGATGACACAAAGATTAGTGGGAAAGCAGGTTGTGTAGAGGACACAGAGAGGCTGCAAGGAGAATTTAGATAGGTTAAGCGAATGGGCTAAGGTTTGGCAGATGGAATACAATGTCGGAAAATGTGAGGTCATCCATCTTGGGAAAAAAAAAAACAGTAAAAGGGAATATTATTTGAATGGGGAGAAATTATAACATGCTGCGGTGCAGAGGGACCTGGGGGTCCTTGTGCATGAATCCCAAAAAGTTAGTTTGCAGGTGCAGCAGGTAATCAGGAAGGCGAATGGAATGTTGGCCTTCATTGCGAGAGGGATGGAGTACAAAAGCAGGGAGGTCCTGCTGCAACTGTACAGGGTATTGGTGAGGCCGCACCTGGAGTACTGCATGCAGTTTTGGTCACCTTACTTAAGGAAGGATATACTAGCTTTGGAGGGGGTACGGAGACGATTCACTAGGCTGATTCTGGAGATGAGAGGGTTACCTTATGATGATAGATTGAGTAGACTGGGTCTTTGCTCGTTGGAATTCAGAAGAATGAGGGGTGATATTATAGAAACATTTAAAATAATGAAAGGGATAGACAAGATAGAGGCAGAGAGGTTGTTTCCACTGGTCGGGGAGACTAGAACTAGGGGGCACAGCCTCAAATTACGGGAGAGCCAATTTAAAACCGAATTGAGAAGGAATTTCTTCTCCCAGAGGGTTGTGAATCTGTGGAATTCTCTACCCAAGGAAGCAGTTGAGGCTAGCTCATTGAATGTACTCAAATTACAGATCGATAGATTTTTAACCAATAAGGGAATTAAGGGCTACGGGGAGTGGGTGGGTAAGTGGAGCTGAGTCCACAGCCAGATCAGCCATGATCTTGTTGAATGGCGGAGCAGGCTCGACGGGCTAGATGGCCTACTCCTGTTCCTAATTCTTATGTTCTTATCTAAAGGGGGAGAGAGAGGAGAAAGGGGGAGGGAGTGAGGAGAAAGGGGGAGAGAAGGGGGGAAAGAGAGAGAGAGGGGAGAGGGAGAGAGCGAGCAAGAGAGAAGGGGGGGGGAAGAGAGAGAGAGGAGAAAGGGAGGTAAAAAGGAGTGAAAGGCGAGAGAGAGAGGAGAAAGGGAAAGAGAGAGAGAGGAGAAAGGGAAAGAGAGAGAGAGAGGAGAAAGGGAAAGAGAGAGGGGGGAGGAGAAAGGGGGGGGGGGGGAGAGAAGAGAGAGAGAGAGAAAGAGAGAAAGAGAGAGAGAGAGAGAGAGAGAGAGAGAGAGAGAGAGAGAGAGGGAGAGAGAGAGGGGAGAGAGGGAGAGAGCGAGGAAAGAGGGGGTTAAAAAAAGAACGTGAGAGAGATGAGACATTAAACCGCGACCCCCATCTACCTGCTCAAGTTGACATAAAAAAATCCCACGGCACTATTTCGAAGAAAAGTAGGGGAGTTAAACAACACCACTAAAACTCATTGCTGTTTATGGGATTTTGCCGAGCACAAACTGACTGTTGTGTTTGCCTATATTACAACAGTGACTACACTTCAAAAGTACTCCATTGATTGTAAAGCCCTTTGGGACGTCCTTAGGTCAAGTTCTTTGCTATTAAACTGCCCAACACCAAATATCTCTCACAAAATGACTAGTGCCTTGAGACTACTTTTCTGCTAAACTGAGGGATGGGAAAAGAACTTGCTGATAATAGTCCGAAATTTACCTTTTACTAATTTGAACCCGTGACCCTTACTCTCCCATTTTAATTTATAAAGTATTTTTCTGGAAACACCTTTTTCATTCCAGTTATAATCTTGAAACAACTGTAAAATCACCCCTTCACATGCCTCCTTTCTAGGCTGAAAGCACAAGTTTTCCTCATAACTCAAAACGAACACCAGGGATGAGATTGAGGGTATTCGCTGTACTGCCTCCCGTACTTGAATGCCTCATTTCTGCCTCATTGGCAGTATTAAAGGTGCGGTCTGACCACAGGACTGTGAAATTTGATTCCTCTGATTTATAGTCTAATGTTTTACGTCAGCTGGAATTGAACTGGAATATGAGACATGAGTAGCATCCTTATTTATAAAACGCTAACCATCAACCAAGCTTTTAGCTACATATCTGCGAGCTAAAAGACAAGCAGAGCAGTGCAGTGGCTGCATACTGAACATAATTGAAAGGTTTTGTTATAGGAAAGTGAAACTTCAAATACCGGGAATCGTTAATAGCTTTAACAACCGGATATGTATCAGGCACTACGTGTTTCTTCTATCTGATGTCAGTAATCTCTATTAACTGCACCTTTACAGTGTGTTGGTTATTCATTATACAACCTGAGCTTCTGTACCATGATCAGTTCCAGTCATTTAATCATAGGTAAAATCATATTGCTCTCGAGAGGGTACAGAGGTGAGCAACAAACATGATCCCACGTATCAGGGATCGAAGCTATGAGAAATGCTAATTAAAGTTTCTAAGACTACATACAAGAAGAGAGCTGGTAAAACTGATCCAGACAAATTGTTCACTATGGTGAAGAATTCTAAAACCAGGAGACAGTTCAATCCCCAGGTTGGAACCTTGCTGTGCTCAAATTGGCTGTTGCATTTGCCTACAAAACAGTGACTTCATTTCAAAATCAATACAATGGCTGTGAAGCACTATTGGGGATGTCCTGAGGATGTGAAAGACACCACATACATGCAAGTTGTTTATTTTACTCAGTGGTCACCTGTGAGGCCCACATATCAAAAATGGTCACTTGAGCAAAGTATAGGAGGCTGGTCGACATTGTAGGAAACTACATCCCCAACAAAGCTGGAAAAAGTGAGAAGAAAATTCATTTTAAGTGTAAATTAAAAAAATTCAAGTCACAAATTGGAATGCTGAAAGTCAGATAGAACTTTTTCCACATAAAAAGCAATGAGAGATGTGGAGTAAATTATTAGGAAAGGCCAGTGAAGTGGACAGTATCAAGAGACAGATTCAAGAGACAACGAGGGAGATATTCAAAAGGTAGCCAGGTGGGAGTATCACTGATAAAGGGACAATCTTGCTGGGCCGAATGCAGCTCTTTTTCCTATTCTTTATAAAAATCTAGGTCGATATATATATATATATATTATATATAAACTGCAGTGTGTGTATTACAGTTGAGATGTTTATTTTTGGCAATGTGGTCTCTGCCTTAAAGGTAAATGCTATAAGCAGGGAATTGGAGGTAGTTATAAAGTGTGGAGGTTAATAAAAGGATAGTTGTTGCTACTTCAAGATTTGGGGATGGAAGTGAATGATGGTTTTCATCTTGTATGATTGAGCCAGGAAAGAAATTTCAGCTTTAATTCAAGTTGTAAAGTTATGCGATTAACACCAGAACATACTTCAGTTTATATGATTATTGGACAAACAGTGCTACAACATAGGAATTTGAGTGGTTATTCCAGGAAGCACACATTTGCATTGCAGTGTGCAGTTACCTGATGAATTCAGGTATTATTGTAGTTTGTGGTGACAGAAGAGGTATGTGGTAGAAGAGTAAGGTAGACTGTGGGTATCAAAGTGTTAACATTGTATTGAGAATGGAGTAGTATCTCAGAGGCCTGAGCATATTAGATGTGGATTGCATGTGCAGCTTGTTGGTGGGTCCAACCTCTGTTCTCTGCCATGGATCTGGTTTGCTTTAAGTGAAGTGGCTGTTTCAGAGCACATTGTAATGACAGTGGTGTTCTTGCCAGCCTGCGTGTTGTTCAAAAAACTGACATTTAACGTTGACCTCACTGGCTTGTATTAAACTTTTCAGTGAGTAGCAGGAAATTCTGCATGCACGCACAAGTTAAGTTGGAGCTCAGCAAGTTTGTTAGAACTGATTGCAGTGAGCGTTGGCAGACTATGTGTGCATGTGAGCAGAAGCAGCTGGGCTTCACTAATAGGTCTGTACATGTACCCATTGAATGCAAAAACCAAAGAACTGGCTGCAGGTAATTAGTGGAGAACGAGGCTGTCAAAAGGAGTAGGCTTCTCAGAGAAAACCTTTTCTCGGGCTTCGTAAGACAATAGATGTGTAATTTTTCTAAGTAGCTAAAAATTAAAGATGGCAGATGAAACCAACCACCGCTAATTTTTTTTGTCTGATGTGATTGGTACAATTTGCACTGTGTTTATTGGTAAATTGTCCTCGGTGCTCATGCCTGATTTGTTCCTTTATTACCAGGTTAGTAGGTTTGATTCATGCTTCTCTACCGCTTAAGTTCAGATTTCTTGATATTTCATAAACACAACACCAAAATTTGAGCCGAAATATGACACAGGAAGTATGACATGCTGGGCAGAAAATGCACAATTTCGTAATATTTTTAGACTGTTCTTCCAACCTTCTGCAGAGCAAGTCAGTTAATACAGGAGCGTTACACCATGTAATACACAATGTATTATTCTACTAAGGTGGAACTGAGTGCCTAAAGACCACAAACTCCAATTGTTAAGTAAACACAGCATCAGATCAACCAGAGCTTATTGCTGTTTGGTAAGGGAGCTTTGCAGATGGCAATGTGCTAGTTAGTTTCAGGCGCAGCTCAGAAATGCCCACTATTTTAAGATTTTTGGCATCAGTGACAACATGTAATGTCTGTATGCAGATGTTCCTTTTTTGATATATTACCAGGTGTCTCATGGGACACAAGAACACAAGAAATAGCCTGCTCCGCCATTCAATAAGAGCATGGCTGATCTTCGAGCTCACCAACACTTTCCAGCCCGATCCCCATAACCCTCGATTCCGCTAGAGTCCAAAAAAGTATCTATAATCGCAGCATTGAAGATACTCAATGACTCAGCATCCACAGCCCTCAGGGTTAGTGTTATGTATGCAATAAAGATACAAACTGAGTACTGTTTAACTGAACAAGGTACAACCTTGGCTCTGCTTTATTATGGTCCAAAGTGCCTGACTCACAAAATGGCTGGCCTTTTATACCCGAGCAGCACCATGTGCGTGCTGTTTAGTGGCCTCCAACAATGACACCATCTGGTGGCTACACACAGCATGTACATACATGACAATACCCTCCTCTGAGATCTTATCAAAGTCTTTCACAGGTTGAGATGGTCCGGTGCTTTACGCTCCCAGGTTGACCGTCTCAGTTCGATTCCAGCCTTGGGTGAATGTGCGGAGTCTGTTGTGGCTGGTGGCTGGATGGCTGACTTGTTGGGGGTGGCTGTGGCCATGTCAGGAATTGCAAGTCCATTTTTATTGAACAAGTCCGTGATGGAAATTCCGGGTTCACTGATGACCCTCGAGTCCACTGAAGGCTGTTGGGAGGTTAGTTGGTCGTCGACGGTTTCTTCGTCCAACTGCTCTGGCTCGTCTGTGTGCCTCAGCTTTGTTTGATCCATGTGTTTCCTGCAAGTTTGCCCATTCTTGTGCTTAATAACAAATACTCTGTTGTCCTCCTTGGCCATGACCGTACCAGCGATCCATTTGGGACCCTGACCATAATTCAACACATATACAGGATCATTAACAGAAATCTCGCGTGACACAGTTGCGCGATCATGGTACCCTTGTTGACTCGGTCTTCTGTATTCAACATGATTACTTAAATCCGGGTATACACGAGATAACTTGGTCTTAAGACCTCTATTCATCATGAGTTCAGCAGGCGAGACCTCAGAGTGTGTGGGGTCTTGTCTTGTAACTCAGCAGTATGCAAGACAAGCGGATCGGCAGTGACCCTTGGGTTACTCTCCTCACATTGCTTGATAATTTGTACTGCACGTTCTGCTTGCCCGTTGGACACAGGCTTGAATGGTGCTGACCTTTCATGTTTTATGCCATTGAGTTTTACAAACTCCTGACTGGTGAAGCACGACCCATTGTCACTCACCACTATGTCAGGCAGACCATGTGTCGCGAACATGACATTGAGATTCTCTATGGTTGCCGTGGACGTACTGGATGACATGATTATGCATTTTATCCACTTCGAATAAGCATCCACCACCACTAAAAGCATCTTGCCCAGGAAGGAACCTGCAAAATCTACATGGATCCTGGACCAAGGTTTGGATGGCTGTGACCACAGACTCAGCGGCGATTCCGCTGGTGCTTTGCTGAGCTGCATGCAGGCGTTGCACTGATGCATGCATTCTTCCAGCTCAGAATCAATTCCTGGCCACCATACGTGGGACCTGGTGATGGCCTTCATCATCACTATACCAGGATGTGCGCCGTGTAACTCACTTCTCGCTCTCTTTCTTAGGCATTACAACTCTTTGCGACGAATGTACGGTTTGGTCACCTCGCACATTTGCTTAGGTATGGCAGATCAATCCCCTTTGAGGATGCAACCCTTTACCCCCGATAATATCGGATCCTGGCTGGTCCAGGTCTTAACTTGTTGAGCCGTGACAGGGGTACCGTCACTCACAAAAGCATCCATGATTAACATTAAATCTGCCGGTTATGGCGTTTCCACCTCCAGTGTTGGCACGGCAACCGGCTCAAAGCATCGGCACAATTCTCTGTTCCAGGTTTGTGGCGAATGATATAATCATAGGCAGTTAATGTCAGCGCCCACCTTTGGATGCGGGATGAAGCATTGGTATTGATACTTTTGCTCTCGGAAAACAGCAGAATGAGCGGCTTGTGATCGGTCTCTAATTCGAACCTCAGACCGAACAGGTATTGATGCATCTTTTTAACACCGTACACACACGCAAAAGCTTCTTTTTCTACCATACTGTAGGCTCTTTCTGCGTTAGACAAACTTTTGGCTGCAGACGCGACAGGTTGGAGTTTCCCCGACTCATTGGCTTGTTGTAACACGCAACCAATTCCATATAACGATGCGTCACAGGCCAAAACTAAACATTTACATGGGTCATAATGTACCAGCAGCTTGTTCGAGCAAAGCAGATTGGTGGCTTTCTCAAAAGCTGTCTTGCAATGCGCCCCATACTAGGTGTTGACTTTTCTCAACAGCATGTGCAGTGGTTCAAGTAAGGTGCTCAATCCAAAGATTCACAATCCTGAGTGAAGAAATTGCTCCTCATCTCAGTCCTAACTGGCTGTACCCTTATCCTGAGACTATTCCCCCCAGTTCTAGACCTTCTAGCTAGGGGAAACAGCCACTCGGCATCTACCCTATCAGAATCATAGAATCATAAAATCAAAGAATGGTTACAGCAAAAAAGGAGGCCATTCGACCAGTCGAGCCCATGCTGGCTCTCTGCAAGTGTACTTCAGCAAATCCAACTCCCCCGCCCTTTCCCCATAGCCTTATAAATCATTTTCCATCAGGTACTTATCCAAATCCCTTTTGAAAGTCACGACTGAGTCTGCCTCCACCACTCTTTCAGGCAGTGTACTCCAGAGCTTTTTGCTGCATAAAAAAGGTTTTTTCTCAGTGTTTTATAAAGGTTCATCACATCTGCTTTTGTACTCTATGCCTCTATGAAGCCCAGGGTCCCGCATGCTTTTTAAATCGCTTTCTCAACCTGCCCTGCCACCTTCAATGATTTGTGCACATATACCCGTAGGTTTCTCTGTTCATGCACCCCCTTTAGGATTGCATCCGTTAGCACATATTGCCTCTCATCGTTCTTGCTACCAAAATGTGTCACTTTGCACTTTTCTGCGTTAAATTTCATCTGCCACGTGTCTGCCCGTTCCACCAGCCTGTCTATTATCTTCTTGAAGTGGACCACTATCCTCCTCAGTGTTCACTATATAGGTGCGACGTCCAAAATCTGGAAACCTCGGGACCGAGCCCATTCAGGATTCCTGGTATTTCCGGATTTCGGAATCTCTTTGCCTGGGCCAAGGTAGGTCGGGGAGAGAAGGGGGTCGGTCGGGCAGAGGTCGAGCAGGGCGAGACAAGGTAGGTCGGGGAGTCCGGATTTCGGAACATTTTATACAATCTTGGTTGATCCGATCATGGACTCAGGTACACTTCCCTGCCCGCTCCCCATAACTCCTTATTCCCTTATCGGTTAAGAAACTGTCTATCTCTGTCACTGATCGGCCCGGTGTCCGGATTCCGGAACTTTCCGAATTTCGGAACTCCGGATTTTGGGCGCTCAACCTGTGCTTGCAAGTTTTCTGGCATTTGCAAATTTTGAAATTGTATCCTGTACATCCAAGTCCAAATCATTAATATATATCAAGAAACGCAGTGGTCCCAGTATCGACCCCTGGGGAAGAGATTTGATGGAGGTGTTCAAAATAATGAGGGGTCTAGGTATACCTTCCTGCAGTCTGAAAACAACCGTTCACCACTACTCTGCCTCCAGTCACCCAGCCGATTTCATATGAATGCTGCCACTGTCAAATTTATTCCAGTGGCTTCAACTTTGCTGGCATTATATGCCCCTGTACACCAAGTCAACCGAATTGCCTTCATCAACCCCCTATGTTACCTCATCAAAAAACTCAATCAAGTTAATTAAACATGATTTAGACTTCAACAAATCCGTTCTGGCATTCCTTAATTAATCCACACTTGTCCAAGTGACTGTTAACTTTGCCCCTGATTACCATTTCTAAAAGTTTTCCCACTATCAAGGTTAAACTGACTGGCCTGTAGTTGCTGGGTTTATCCTTACACCCTTTTCTAAACAAGGGTGTAACATTCACAGATCTCCAGTCCTCTGGCACCACCCCCGTATTTAAGAAGGATGGGAAGATTATGGCCAGTACCTTCACGATTTCCTCCTTAAACTCCTACAGCATCCGAGGATGCATCCCATCTGGTCCTATTGACATCAACTTTAAGTACAGACAGCCTTTCTAGTATCTCTTCTTTTTAAATTTTTATCTCATTCAGTATCTCCACTAGCTCCTCTTTCACTATGACTTTGGCAACATCATCTTTCTTGAACACAGATGCAAAGTACTCATTTAGTACCTCAGCCATGCCCTCTGCCTCCATGCGTAGGTCTCCTTTTTGGTCCCTAATCGGCCCTACCTGTACTATTTATATGCCTATAGAGACTTTTGAATTCCTTTTTAAGTTAGCTGCCAATCTACTCATCATACTCTCTTTGCCCCTCTGATTACCTTTTTTTACTTTCTAAAAACTTTCTATATTCAGCCTGATTCTCACTTGTGTTCTCAACCAGACATCTGTCATACACGCTCTTTTTCTGCTTCATCTTACTCTCCATCTCTTTCAGTATCCAAGGAGCTCTGGCTTTAATTGCCCTACCTTTCCCCCTCGTGGGAATGTACCTCAATTGTACCCAAACCACCATCTCTTTCAAGGCAGCCCATTGTTTAATTACAGTTTTGCCAATCTTTGATTCCAATTTACCCGAGCCAGATCTGTTCTCAACCCACTGAAATTTGCCTTCCTCCAATTAAGTATTTTTACTCTTGATTGCTCCCTGTCCTTCTTCATAGCTAATCTAAACCTTATGATACGATGATCACTGTTCCCTAAATGTTCCCCTACTGACACTTGCTCCACTTGACTCACCTCATTCCCCAGAACCAGATCCAATAATGCCTCCTTCCTCATTGGGCCGTAAATTTACTGATCAAGAAAGTTCTCCTGAACACACCTCAGAAATTCTTATCCCTCCCTGCCCTTTACACTATGACTATCCCAGTCTATATTAGGATAATTGAAGTCCATTATTACTACTCTATAGTTTTTGCATCTCTCTAATTTCCCTGCAAATTTGCATCTCCATATCTTTCCCACTAGTTGGTGCCCTACAGACTACACCTAGCAATGTAATGTCGCCTCTATTATTTCTTAATTCCAACCAAATAGATTCTGTCCTTGACCCCTCCAGGATGCTCTCTCTCTCCAGCACTGTACTCCTTAATTAATACTGCCACCTACCTCCTTTCTTTCCTTCCCTATCTTTCCTGAACACCTTGTATCCAGGAATATTTAAAAACCAATCCTGTCCTTTTTGAGCCAGATCTCAGTTATCGCCACGACATCATATTCCCACGTGGCTAATCACACCTGTAGCTCACCAACCTTATTTACCACGCTGCGTGTGTTTACACACATGCACTGAAAACTTATCTTAGACCTTCTTGTATTCTCTTCGTCTGACCCCACCTAACACCTTACTATTTCTTACTCTAGCACTATCTGTCTCTCCCAATCCCTTGTGCACTTTGTTTCTCTCTTCTTATGCTACATCCTGGTGCCCACCCCCCTGCCAAATTAGTTTAAACCCTTCCCAACAGCATTAGCAAACTCCCCCGTGAAGACATTGGTTCCAGCTATGTCGAGGTGCAACCCGTCTGGTCTATCCAAGTTCCACCTCCCAGGAATCTGAAGCCCTCCCTCCTGCACCATTTCTCCAACCACACGTTCATCTGCATTATCCTCCTATTTCTATACTCACTAGTTCATGGAACCAGAAATAATCCAGAGATAACTACATTTGAGGTCCTGTTTTTTAATCTCTTTCCTAGCTCCCTAATATCTGCCTGCAGGACCTCATCCCTCTTTCCACCTATGTTGTTGGTACCAATATGGACTACAACCTCTGGCTGTTCATCCTCCCCCCTCAATGTTCTGCAGCCACTTAGTGACATCCTTAACCCCTTTAAAGGCAGGTATATCCTTGCTTTGGTAAGGAGACCAAAACTACTCGAGGTGTGGTCTCACCAAAAGTGCTCTACAATTGCATAAATACTTCCTTACTCTTGTACTCCAACTCCCTTGCAATAAAGGCCAACATGCAATTCGCCTTCCTAATTGCTTGCTATACCTGCATGTTAGCTTCCTGGGTTTTAAGTACAAGGACATCCATATCCCTCTGAACACCAACATTTAAAAGTTTCTCACTTAAAAAAAAATGGTTTTCTATTCTTCTGACAAAAGTGAATAACCTCACATTTCCCCCACATTATACTCCATCTGCCACCTTATTGCCCACTCACTTAACCTCTTTACATCCCTTTGGAGGCTCCGTGTCATCCTCACAACTTACTTTCCGACCTAACTTTATATCATCAGCAAACTTGTATACATTACCCTCCATTCAACCAAGTCATTAAAAGAGATTGTAAATAGCTGATGCACAAGCACTGATCTTTGCTGCGCCTCACTAGTAAACTTGGCAACGTGAAAATGACCTGTTTATTCCTACTCGTTTTCTGACCACTGGGACCATTCCAGAATCTAGGGAACCAATGCATCCACCTCTTTTAGAACCCTAGTATGTAGGCCATCAGATCCAGGGGATTAGTCAGCTTTTAGTCCTATTAATTTCTTCAGTACTAATAATTACTTTGAGTTCCTCATTCTGATTGGATCCTTAGTTCCAGTATTTCTGATGTTTTTTCTGTCTTCTACTATGAAGACAGATATAAAATATTGGTTTAGCGTCTCTGCCATTTTCTTATTCCCCATTACAATTTTTCCTGTCTCAGCCTCTAAGAGACCTATGTTTACTTGCGCTAATCTCTTCCTTTTTACATACTTGTAGAAGCTCTTACAATCGTTTTTTTATATTTCTTGCTAGTTTACTCTCTTATTCTATTTTCTCCCTGTATCAATTTTTATGGTCGTCCTTTGCTGGTTTCTAAAACTCTCCCAGTCCTCAGGCTTACTACCCTTCTTGGCAACATTACAAGCCTCTTCTTTTAATCTAATACTATCCTTAATTTATTTAGTTTGTGGTGGGGGGGCTGGACTGAAGGTTGATGTCAAACCGTACTTGGATCTAATTAGTATTTCAAATAGTTTATTTTGATATGGGGAGTCTGGCAGAGTGGGTGAGAGTTCCACAGGTTGAGAGTTCAAATACCACTTGGTTAAGTCTTTGAGTTTGAGTTTAATAAATTTGGTAATTTACAGATTGACGCTAGGGTAAAACAAATGGCCATAGGATGACTTATTATTGGTAGATTTTTGGATACTAAAGGAATCAAGGGATATAGGGATAGTGCAGGAAGATGGCGTTGTGGCAGATCAGCCATGATCTTATTGAATAGCAGAGCAGGCTCAGGGGGCTGCATGGCTTGCGTATGCCCCTATTTATTGTGTGCTTATGTTCTAGATTACTTGGAGTGCTCACAGTAAATAAGATAGATAATATACAGCTTTGTTATGGCAGCAGTACTATACCATGCAATACACAATGCGTTATTCTGTTGTTAAGGTGGAGCTTTGTTTAAACCAGCTGGCCCTTTAAAGCTAGAGAGTCTAACTGCCATAAGTAAGCACA
Source organism: Pristiophorus japonicus (assembly GCF_044704955.1). Classification (NCBI taxonomy): domain Eukaryota; kingdom Metazoa; phylum Chordata; class Chondrichthyes; family Pristiophoridae; genus Pristiophorus; species Pristiophorus japonicus. The sequence goes on from NC_091987.1 coordinate 129,341,914, forward strand.
ACCCAAGATCATACAGGTTGGAAGGTGCTCAGATACAGCAAACATTTTAAGATTGTTTTGCATCTGTAACATGTGTGCGCACTGATACAATTTTGAATATACTAATAGATATAGATAGATTATAAATGTTTTTGATACACCCGTTATATTTCATATGCAACTTCCCATGCAACACTTTAAAGAAAGTGTTTAATAAAATTCAACAGATATTTCCAATCTACAGAGAAACTTCAACAGCAATAGAAAATATCTTCTAACTGATCGCAGGACTGGAAATCCCCAAGAGCAATTAGCCTCTAATTAACCTTAGGATGTGTCTGCAATTAGACTTTATGGCTATAAAGAGACAGGCCAAATGAGATGCAGCAAAATAATATATTTTTCTGTTCTTATGAATTAGCTTATCCTCCAACTTCTCAGGAAATGCCACTGGAAATCCATCAAATTTTTAAAGAAAAATTAAACTGGGATAGTATTGGTCAACTATCATTGGGTCTCCTGTGACAGTTCTCCACACCTCTTTATTCATAATGCATTGAGGCAGGGAAATGATCCCTGGTGTTGTTTTTCGCACTGTTGGTGGTTGCTCTTTCATTGTCTTGTTCTGCACTACGACTGCACCACGGATTGCAGATTGTAGATACCGTTGACTAAGTTAAGGATCAGCTCATCTGCCTTTTGCTGAAATTTCCTCCATCGAGGGTCCAGCTCCCCCTCCAGACGCTCAAACACCTGACGCGGCTGGCACTTTCTGTACGTGTCTGGGTTACTTAACTGCCACCCAGCACTTGGTGCTGACCAGTCACAGATAGTACTGTATACTGTCAGGTTTAACACCCAACCTGACTAAGGCACGGCAGGCTGGATTTTTTTGTACATGGCGGAGCAGGAAGAGATTTGGATTTTTGGTGTATGGGGTGAGTGTTTGGATTGTGTGTGGGGACTTGCATTCTGCGTAATCATACGTGTCTCATTAACCAGCTCAGATATATGTATCCAGCTCCTAGCTCCAAAAAGGTTAACCATCCCTGTACTAAATTAGTTGAAGCTTGGATAGGGCTATGGGGTGAGGAAAATAACATTTCCATTCAACATTTTGCTTTTTCTGTTCACTCCTACTTCACAAGAAAAGCCCAGAGAGGAAGAGAGCATTTTCAGAAGTTTAACATCCAGATTATGTACTCCAATAAAACCAATTAACCCCATTTTAATTTTGTGGTTTATGCACATCACCATTGATATACTTAAGAAATATACAAAATGCCAATACACAACAAAAAACACAGAACAATGGACTACATGAGAAACAGAGAGGCACTCCAGGCCTCAATGCCCTTATTGAATTGAAATACGTTCTACAATGCCCAACCCACTAACATAATCAGTCATGAACTACAATTAGGTAGAGTGGGACTTGTTCTACAAGGTTATTAAACCCCCCTACCCCCGACTCAGCTGTCTGCAGGCTATATTTTCTTTGATATTGTTTTGGATTAGGTAAGCTGGCTTGCTCCTACAGTTTACATTGCTTTTCATTGCAGACGAGTGACCCAGTTTTATCTGCTTCTAAGAGTCCGTCACGCCGCTATAGAAAACTGACTTAGCAGCATTTGCATTGGAACAGACAAGCTTCCGGAATCCAAATTAAAATTTGCCAGTAATCTACCAATGAATGTAAAGTTCAGATTAAGTACACAAGAACAGTCCAGGTAACTCAATGCCATGTATTTGGAACATGACCCAAAAACTATTACATGACATTATGCGTCAAAGCTAAATAAAATAAAGTTACATCAATAATATGGAGTACGATTATAGATACTTACATCTATCTCTATTATGAAAACAAAACGAAGGAAGGAAAAACATTTTTTTTTAAACCATTTATCCATTTGATACACTGAAAAAATGGAAGAATTCAAAATCTGAAGCTGTTACACATTTATTCACGTAGAATGAAAAAATGCTCTTGACGTAGTTGAAAAACATGGCCTGAACATGCGTGTGATGAATGGAGACCCAACTTTAAGTATAATTTCTCTCTTCCCCATTTCTAAAATTACTTGAATCTGTTTTTACCCTCTGATGAGTCACTGCAAACATCTCTACACATTTACTCTCGCTGCCTTGTGGTTAGTGATGTGGCAATACTGAAGAGCAGTGTCAGGTGAAAACACAGCCAAAGTTCCTTCCCTTCCATCACTTTAGGCAGCTCTCCTCAATTCACGATTGTGACTGTTGACCTACTCGACAATGACAACTCCTAATCAGGAAGCAGAGTACGAAATATAGCTTAGGGCAGGATTCAAACCCAGATGTTACAGCCTATGATGCACCATGTCATCCTGTTGTGCTACCAGACCACAAAAGCACATTAAAACCACAGATATAAGTTAAAGAATAGCCTGCCAAGTTTGCATGGTCGTAAACTGAAGTAACATCTGAAAACCATAAATAATGTATTAAAATAAGGATTAGTGAAAAACAAAAGAACCTGTGGGAATAAAAATTAGATGACAGGGAAGGTCAAGTAGGAATTTTAAGTTATCCGTATTTGAATGCAAACTGCGACATTGCCAGGAAGTCTGTACAATAGGGGGGATGACATAAGATTTAAAAATAGGATGTCTGCTACTTGTTTTGTAGATTCAAACTATGATGAACATTTTGTGTTCTCTGCAATCAAAATAGCATTTGCAAGTATTTCAGCTCCTCTGATGGCTCAATGGATAAATGAATAAAGAGTGAAAATTACAGGTTCAATTCCTAACTTTTGACAAGATAACTAATCTCTGCCAGGGTAAAGCAGTTTATAATGGGTATCAATATCCTGGAGCCAGCGAAGGTTTTCTGGCCCTGCACATTGCATTAGGGAGCTCTGCTCAAAGTGCAGGAGGAGGGAGGCTTGACTCCGCTACGCCCCATAGTAAAACAAGTTCAAACATGAACAGGCTGTTCCATTAGAACAGAGGAGATCAAAGGGTACTGAATAGAGGGGTTTAGAATTATGAAAGAATAGGGCAGAGCAGAAGAAGCCATTTTTGGTGATTGAAGAGCCTAGAATGAAGGGACATGTAAACAAGATTAAATACAAGAGATTTAGAATGAAGAGCAGAAGAAGCCTTTTACAGAGGATTGTGAGGTTGTAGAATGTACTCAGAGTTAATGATTGAAGCAGAGAAATGTCAACATTTAACAATAGGGTAGGTGGTTGAAGGAAAGGGATATGGGAACAGAGAAGGCACATGGGATTAGAACTACTGCTTATGCAGAGGATAAACACTAACATGGATGGTTAGGCCAAAACCGCCTGTTTCCGCTGTTTCCATGTTGTAATTTCTATGCAACAGTCAATTGGTTAAGGGCTGCTGGTACCCCTGGAGTCATACTCCAGCACATCAGCACTCTTGGGAGGAATGTAAAAGATTTTCCCTGCACCATAATTGTACTAGAAAACATAAGAGTGAACATTGGACCAGACTCCTAATCAGAAGATTTGGGATTTGGATATGAAGGTTTTCCTGACTGAACTCACCCATGTTTGATATTGCATGTCAGGACAAGAAAAAGACTGGTAGATTCCAACTTAATTGGACCTCCTGTTGGCTTATCACAAAGTAGCATTTACAAGAGTGGTAAACAGAGTGGTTCCAAATTGATCAGATTTAAAAGTAAACGAGTATTGCATTTATTAAAAGGTAATTAAGAATCAAAGAGTTATTTGCTCTATGAGCAGATAATAGTTACTCAGGTCATTATGATTTGTTTAATAAGTAGTAGATGACAAACAAAAGTGGAATTTTAAAGAGCGTGGACATTTTGCACTGAACTGAACTATTAAATTGAGATCCAATTATATTATGTTCCAAAATATTAGTTATCACAAATTATACATTACAATCAGGCATATATCTTAGTCACAATACAATTCTGGTGCATTATCACCAAGTTATACGATTGATGGCACAGGAAACTTTGGTATAAAACTACAGGAAAATTATGGTTTCAAAAGATGATGTCAGTGCTGACCAGATTTTCATATGGAGACAAATGTAATATAACAAAGATCTGTGATTATGTTTCATAAACTTTAGGCAAACAGATGACTCAGTACACAGGAACAGTACCTCAAGGGATATTAGAACAACTTATATTTATATAGCATCTTTAACACTGAAACATGCAAAAGTATTATGAGACAAATAAGAATTTACACCAAGGCACATAAGGAGAAATTAGGGCAGGTGACCAAAAGCTTAGTCAAAGTAGTAGGTTTTAAGGAGCGTCTTGAAAGAGGAAAGTGAGATAGAGAGGCGGAGAGGTTTAGGCAGGGAGTTCCAGAGCTTCGGGTCGAGGCAACAGAAGACATGGCCACCAATGGTTGAGCGATTACAATCAGGGATGTTCAAGAGGGCAGAATAAAAAGAGCTCAGACATCTCGGGGCGGGGCATTGTGGGGCTGGAGGAGATGGCAGAGATAGGGAGGGGCAAGGCCATGGACGGATTTGAAAACAAGGATGAGAATTCTGAAATCAAGGCGTTGCTTAACCGGGAGCCAATGTAGGTCAGCGAGCACAGGGCTGATGGGTGAGCAGGACTTGGTGTGAGGACTCCAAGGAGTTGGTAAAATTGCCTGAAGATGCACAAAGTAGGAAATGCTGATTGAAGGTATGCACGAATGGTGTGGAGTGAAGACACAAGTCCCCCTTGTTCAGTCATGGACCAAATCATGAACAAGGGATCAGGAAATAAATATAGTGAAGGCAGTGACCATCAAGGTGTAAAGGTAGGCCAGGACCTTTCAAACAACAAGATACAGGTGACATTCCAATTCTAACTAGATCCTAGGTTTTTGCTGTAACAAAAGAGGCTGGTGGTGAAAAAAAAGAAGTGGAGCCCCACCATTAGCTTCTAAAAGGCCCATGTTAAAAGGGAAAGCACAAAAGGATGAAACTGGACTGAAGAAAGTGGAGATCGATGTCGAGGTAGAAGTTCTTTGATGAGTTTACACATCAGAAAAGTTATATGCCTGAAAAGAGAATGAGGGGGAAAAAGGGATGAAGAAGCAGACTGCTGCAGCTGGAATTGTCTTTGTGGACTATGGAAATCACTCAAAGAGGAAAGATGTGTCATGGATGTGAAAGCAGAAGTGTATGAGGTTAACGTCCAGTAAACATTTCTGTATGGGGCGGAGAGTTAGATAAAGAAGCCTTTTGGAATGTGCTGTGCAAGGGTATGGGTGTCAGCCAGGAGGATAACATGATAACACGTTAGTAAAGAGGGACATCCTGTGACAAGGCACATTATGAGGAAAAGATTGTAACGTCCAGGATGTGTGTGCCACATGGTTGGAGATCAACACCATCAAATACTGGAAAGGGTGCCAGCTAAGAAAAGACTGTGTGGAACAGCAGGCTGAAATGGCATGGCTATATACTTAACCACAGGCAGACAGTTGGGTGAGCTGGCAGAAGGATGAGTGAGATGACAAGGTCTTGTGGCAAACACTGCCAATCGAATTGAGAACTGACTTGGTAAACTCCACCCCACCTCCCCCACTCGCCCCCCGCCCCCATCAGTTGCACCTCAAGATGTACGAACTTTTTCCAAACAGAAATACTATCTTATATGAATTTGTGAAGTCCATAATAAATTTGCAGCAAGTATGTATGTTATAGGTGATTTGGCAGTCAGGTTACCACTCAAATTTCACTTTAAGGTTAGGAACATTGCAGATGTTTGACCAGCACTAGTACTGCAGGCTCACAAACAAGATAACAAATTTATGCCACTTTTAAACTATTTCAAGACTTGGAGTAATATTTTGGCTAAAAAGACCAATTATCAGGAAGCATTTGATTTCATTTCTAGAATATTTTATACATAATAAAAATCTACAAAACACATTCAGAACCTATAGAATATCATTTTTACGTCACTTAAGAAATTCAATTTCCACGATGCACTTTTGATGGCTCAATGGATTTACATATTCAGCTGAGTGATAAACTTTCGATTCCATCTCCGGTGATATAGAGTGTCAATTGTCATGTCTCTCAGAGAGAAATTGGCCAAGATTACTGCTCCTGATCATTATCTAGTGGCTTATGGTGGAAGTGCACGTGGGTTAGGGTCATCAACCTTCCAAGATTAATTCCTGGAGACTCCAGGAGAAAGATAAATCTCCAGTGAAAAAGAAGGGCGGTAAGAAAAGGGATAACTAGCCGTGGATAACCAAGGAAATAAAGGAGTATCAAATTAAAAACCAATGCGTATAAGGTGGCCAAGGTTAGTGGGAAACTAGAAGATTGGGAAAATTTTAAACGACAGCAAAGAATGACTAAGAAAGCAATAAAGAAAGGAAAGATTGTGGAATTCTCTGCCCAAGGAAGCAGTTGAGGCTAGCTCATTGAATGTATTCAAATCACAGATAGATAGATTTTTAACCAATAAGGGAATCAAGGGTTATGGGGAGCAGGCGGGTAAGTGGAGCTGAGTCCACGGCCAGATCAGCCATGATCTTGTTGAATGGCGGAGCAGGCTCGAGGGGCTAGATGGCCTACTCCTGTACCTAATTCTTATGTTCTTATGTTCTGACACTGCTGTAAATGCAGGAGAAAATTCACAGGGGAATTAAAAAGTGATTTTTAAAAAATTTTCTTTGAACACTTCAATTTATTAGTTTTAAAAATACTGGAGATGGGGGAAAACGATTGTTTAAGTAGGTGGGGCAGTTGGAAGCACGAAGTCATGTGATGAAGGCTCCAGAAATACGCCCAACCAGAGTTGGAAATTCCAGTAAGTGTAGATCTCGGATTAGGGCAAACTGAACTTAGTTATGATACACCCTATGGTGGATTAATCTGCTGATACTCACCACCAAGGCTTATGCATAATGACCATTTGGAAAGTTATTTAAGAGTGACCAGCATTCCCGGACCACCTGTGCCCAAGCAGAGGGCCAACACCTTTATGAGAGGTGTGTAGAGGAGAAAACTGGGAGGGCAAAAAGTTGGTATCAGAATTATTGCAATATGTAGAATTTTTTTTCAAATGTCATGCATTCCACACCAACAGGAAAGCATGGCTGCAGGAAAGTAAGTGACTGGATTTCCCATGCGAGAGAAAAAACAAATCCACGGACAACTCCGCTGCCTACATCTGCATTGACATTTATTGGCCTTGGTATGTTAAGTACTTTTTAAACTTACAAAGCCATTATTGGTCTATTGAATCTGGCCAATTGTCAGCTCATCACTTTAGTTGACTGGTGATAAGTTCCAGGAAACCAAACACTTATCTTTGAACCTACTGTGAATATGCTGTATTTGTACAAAACACTTAAAAAAAACTTATTTTGTCTCAATTTGACCTTCATAAAAAAAAGTCGACAATTTAAAATTCTCATATTCATGTTTAAATCCCTTCCTGATCTCTGTAACCTTCCCTATCTCTACAAGGGCAGAGCAGTGGCAAATGGAATTAAATCTGGAGAAGTGTGAGGTAATACATTTGGAGAGGACTAACAAGGAAAGGGAATAAACATTAAATGGTAGGACACTGAGAAGTGCAGAGGAACAAAGGGACCTTGGAGTGCATGTCCACTGATCCCTGAAGGTAGTAGGCCAGGTAGATAAGGTGGTTAAGAAGGCATACGGAATGCTTGTCTTTATTAGCCGAGGCATAGAACACAAGAGCAGGGGGGGTTATGCTTAAACTGTATAAAACACTAGTTAGGTCACAACTAGAGTATTTCACGCAGTTCTGGAAAATTACAGGAAAAATGTGATTGCACGTGAGAGGGTACAGAGAAGATTTACAAGGATGTTGCCGGGAGTGGAGAATCTTAGCTATGAGGAAAGATTGGATAGGCTGGGTTTGTTTTCCTTGGACAGAGGAGGCTGAGGGGAGTCCTTATTGAGGTGTATAAAGTTATGAGGGGCCGAGATAAAGTGAATAGAAAGGACCTATTTTCCTTAGCAGAGGGGGCAAAAACCAGGTGGCATAGATTTAGAGTAATTGATGGAAGGTTTAAATGGGATTTGAGGGGAAATTTCTTCACCCAGAGGGTCTGGAACTCACTGCCTAAAAGGGTGGTAGAGGCAGAAACCCTCACTACATTTAAAAAGTACTTGGATGTGCATTTGAAGTGCCATAACATAGAAACATAGAAAATAGATGCAGGAGTAGGCCATTCAGCCTTTCGAGCCTGCACCACCGTTCAATAAGATCCTGGCTGATCATTCCCTCAGTACCCCTTTCCTGCTTTCTCTCCATACCCCTTGATCCTCTTAGCCGTAAGGGCCATATCTAACTCCCTCTTGAATATATCCAATGAACTAGCATCAACAACTCTCTGCGACAGGGAATTCCACAGGTTAAGAACTCTCTGAGTGAAGAAGTTTCTCCTCATCTCAGTCCTAAATGGTTTACCCCTTATCCTAAGACTATGTCCCCTGGTTCTGGACTTCCCAAACATCAGGACATTCTACCTGCATCTAACCTGTGCCGTCCCGTCAGAATCTTATATGTTTCTATGAGATCCCCTCTCATCCTTCTAAACTCCAATGTATAAAGGCCCTGTTGATCCAGTCTCTCCTCATATATCAGTCCAGCCATCCCGGTAATCAGTCTGGTGATTCCCTCAATAGCAAGAACGTCCTTCCTCAGATTAGGAGACCAAAACTGAACACAATTCCAGGCGCGGCCTCACCAAGGCCCTGTACAACTGCAGTAAGACCTCCCTGCTCCTATACTCAAATCCCCTAGCTATGAAGGTCAACATACCATTTGCCTTCTTCACTGCCTGCTGTACCTGTATGCCAACTTTCAATGACTGATGAACCATGACACCCAGGTCTCGTTGCACCTCGCCTTTTCCTAATCTGCCGCCATTCAGATAATATTCTGTCCTCGCGTTTTTGCCCCCAAAGTGGATAACCTCACATTTATCCACATTATACTGCATCTGCCATGTATTTGCCCACTCACCTAACCTGTCCCAGTCACCCTGCAGCCTCTTAGCCTCTCCTCACAGCTCACACCGCCACCCAGTTTAGTGTCATCTGCAAACTTGAAGATATTACACTCAATTCCTTCATCTAAATCATTGATGTATATTGTAAAGAGCTGGGGTCCCAGCACTGAGCCCTGCGACACTCCACTAGTCACTGCCTGCCATTCTGAAAAGAACCCGTTTATCCCGACTCTCTGCTTCCTGTCTGTCAACCAGTTCTCTATCCACGTCAGTATATTACCCCCAATACCATGCGCTTTGATTTTGCACACCAATCTCTTGTGTGGGACCTTGTCAAAAGCCTTTTGAAAGTCCAAATACACCACATCCACTGGTTCTCCCTTGTCCACTCTACTAGTTACATCCTCAAAAAATTCCAGAAGATTTGTCGAGCATGATTTCCCTTTCATAAATCCATACTGACTTGGACCAATCCTGTCACTGCTTTCCAAATGCGCTGCTATTTCATCCTTAGTAATTGATTCCAACATTTTCCCCACTACTGATGTCAGGCTAACCGGTCTATAATTACCCGCTTTCTCTCTCCCTCCTTTTTAAAAAAGTGGTGTTACATTAGTTATTCTCCAGTCCATAGGAACTGATCCAGAGTCGATAGACAGTTGGAAAATGATCATCAATGCATCCACTATTTCTAGGGCCACTTCCTCAAGTGCTCTGGGATGCAGACTATCAGGCCCCGGGGAATTATCTGCCTTCAATCCCATCAATATCCCTAACACAATTTCCCTCCTAATAAGGATATCCTTCAGTTCCTCCTTCTTACTAGACCCTTGGTTATTTGTGTCTTCCTTTGTGAAGACAGAACCCAAAGTATTTGTTCAATTGGTCTGCCATTTCTTTGTTCCCCATTATAAATTCACCTGAATCCGACTGCAAGGAACCTACGTTTGTCTTCACTAATCTTTTTCTCTTCACATATCTATAGAAGCTTTTGCAGTCAGTTTTTATGTTCCCGGCAAGCTTCTTCTCGTTCTCTATTTTCCCCCTCTTAATTAAACCCTTTGTCATCCTCTGCTGAATTCTAAATTTCTCCCAGTCCTCTGGTTTGCTGCTTTTTCCAGCCAATTTATATACCTCTTCCTTGGATTTAACACAATCCTTAATTTCCCTTGTTAGCCACGGTTGAGCCACCTTCCCCGTTTTATTTTTACTCCAGACAGGGATGTACAATTGCTGAAGTTCATCCACGTGATCTTTAAATGTTCGCCATTGCCTGCCCACCGTCAACCCTTTAAGTATCATTTGCCAGTCTATTTTAGCCAATTCACGCCTCAAACCATCGAAGTTACCTTTCCTGAAGTTCAGGACCCTAGTTTCTGAATTAACTGTGTCACTCTCCATCTTAATAATAAAGAATTCTACCATGTTATGGTCACTCTTCCCCAAGGGCCCTCACACAACAAGATTGCTAATTAGTCCCTTCTCATTACACATCACCCAGTCTAGGATGGCCAGCTCCCTAGTTTGTTCCTCAACATATTGGTCTAGAAAACCATCTCTAATACACTCCAGGAAATCCTCCTCCACCGCATTGCTACTAGTTTGGTTAGCCCAATTATTTTGTAGATTAAAGTCACCCATGATAACTGCTGTACCTTTATTGCATGCATCCCTAATTTCTTGTTTGACGCTGTCCCCAACCTCACTACTACTGCTTGGTGGTCTGTACACAACTCCCACTAGCGTTTTCTGCCCTTTGGTGTTCCGTAGCTCTACCCATTACGATTCCACATTATCCAAGCTAATGTCCTTTCTTACCTACAGGGCTATGGACCAAGAGCTGGAAAATGGGATTAGGGTGGATAGTTCTTTGTTGGCTGGCACGGACACGATGATCCAAAATGGCCTCCTTCCGTGCTGTAACTTTCGATGATTCTATGATTCTAACCCTCCCCTGAATGCTCCGTTTCTCCAACTTTGGCTTCATCCTTTCCTTCCTTTTGACCCACTATTGGCAGTGTGCCTTCAGTTATCTCATCCCAAATGCTTCTGGAATTACCTCCCTACATCTCTCCATCTCCCTTTCCTCATGTAAAGCCCAGCTTAAAGCCCACCTTTTGCCCAAGCTTTTGGTTTCCCCGTCTAATGTCTTTTCTTTGGCTCAGTATCCGTTTTTGTCTAATTGCACTTCTGTGAAGAGCTTTAGGATATTTTGTATTTTAAACCTAAAATTATTGTTGATGTTGCTGCTATTGTGCTACTAAACTAAACTGCCTAGATTGGCAAATAGCTATAGATCTGTTTGGAAAGAAAGCCGAGGTACTACAGCCGCGGTACTACAATGATCAAGCAAATAGGATAGCTTTTAAAGTAAGGAACTTAATATTAGGTTTCAAAGTCAAACAGAAGCCTGTGAGGAATAAAGCATTCTTACTGTGTGTTACTGGATTAATGATTGGTTAAGATGTCCTTGTCATCAAATTTTCATCCTTGTTTACAAATCCCTTCATGGCCTCGCCCCTCCCTATCTCTGTAATCTCCTTCAGCCTCACACCCCCCAATCCCCCCCGCATCCCGAGATGTCTGCGCTCCTCAAATTTTGCCCTCTTGACCATCCCTAATTATAACTGCTCAACCATTGGTGACCATGCCTTCAGTTGCCTGGGCCCTAAGTTCTGGAACTCCCTCCGTAAACCTCTCCACCTCTCTTTCCTCTTTTACTGCCGTAATTCTTACGGTGGTTCGGTGTCAAATTTATTTGTATTGTCTTACAACGCTCCTGGGAAGCGCCATGGGACATATCACTACGTTAAAGGCGCTATATATAAATACAAGTTGTTGTTGTCCTTCACACATCTGCACGATATAGAGTGAATTCAGTCATCCTGCACTCCTAGTGGGCAGCTATGCTCAACTGCAGCACAGATCGAAGGGCTACAACACTGTGGTGATAATTCTCTGACCCTGCTCCAATCAAGCATACCTCCCCCTGCTTAGAGCATTGAATTTACCCTTGCATGCCAAATGAATTTCTTTCCAAGAGCAGATGATGGGCTATAATGGCTGTGACTAAACAACAGACCTTGAGAGAGGAAAGGAAAAGTGAAGTCGAACAACCAATTAGAACATCCTAAAAGGACTCTGCTGTCAACAGATAGACATTTTCTTTTTGACATTGTGTACTTTGAAGGTTAAAAGTTTCCTAGACGTTATTAGTGTGAGCATAAGGACATATCTATAGCCATATAACTATTAATTAAATAGAAAGTGAGAGTGTAGGTAGATAAAGGCACCCCCAAAAAGGACAATGTTTTGGATTTTATAAATAGAGACAATAAGCCCCAGTTTGCCCATCCGGTTAAAAAGGTGCGCCGACTTTGTAGACGAAAAACGGCGGCGAAAACATACCTCAGTATTCTCCCTGCTCTTTGGAATGTCGCAGGCCTTGGCATGGCGCAGCACAAGCAGTGGGGGGGGGCGGAGCCAGGTCCCGGTGCTGAAAACAGTGCCAGGACCTCTGCACATGTGCACTAGAGTGTGCACGCATGTGCAGTAGCTCTTCGCCCCCACAATCTCTGCTTGTGCTCTGTAGGCTGTGTGGGAGGGGCCCGAAGCACGCCACCCCTAGTCCTGGCCGAATGGGCTCCCTCATCGGCGGCCCGCTGCCTTATCCAGCCACACCAGTAAAAGGAGGTCTGAGAGAACCAGAACCCCAGCAGGTTGTCGGTGAAACCCTGCAGCTGGTTAGTATTCTGATGTTTTCCACAAGGAAATCAGTTTAGAAGAAGTAGATTGGGTTAGGTTAGGTGTCCAATGTCTGAAACAAATGGAAAGCATTGAGACAAATCATGCTGGCAATATTCACAAGGTGACACAATGGATGGAGTAAATGCACTGCACTTGGTCTATACACTGTGCTGAGTATTTATATGCCATTGGTTAGAATAAAGTAGGAGCCAGCAAAAGAATGCTATTGAAGGTACTGAAAGGGACTGTGTAGGATAGTTTGGACAAGGTTACTTTGTTTTTATTTGTTATTGATTGCTTATTACTTTGGTCTTGGTGCTTTAGGTGCAGGGTTCCTTCTATTTTTTATTTGTTAATTAATTACTTATTACTTTTTGTGCTTTGTTTAGTGCTTTGTAAGTCTTGGTGCAAGGTGCAGGTATTCTCAGCTTCCTTGTATTTTTTTATGTTATTGAATGCTTATTTTTGTGCAAGCTGTCTAATCTTGCTTAAATGGCCAAAACAGGCGTAAATGGCTGGTAACGCTCCCTTTTGAAAAAATAACTAAACTAAAAAAAAAACCTAACTAACTCACTTACAGTGGAGCAAATTAAAGGGGCAGAATTGTGATTTTTAAGATACTCCAAAAAAAAAATCTAGTTGCTCCCAAGAAAATGGAGCAACTCCTGGGTAAACTTGGGCCCACAGAGTGCAAGAATAAAGAAGCAATGATAAAGTTATACAAGGCAATGGCTCGGCAACAGTTCGATTATTATGTATAGTTTTAGGCACCCCATTATAGGAAAGACATTAAGTCCATAAAAAACCTATAGCAGGAATTCATCAAGATGATGCCAGAGATGGAAAACTTGTTAGGAGGACAGATTTGAGATACTAGGACTTTTTCCACTGGAACAAAAACTAAGAGGAGGTTTAAGGGAGATGTTAAAATTATGAAGGATTTTGGAAAGGTAAATAGGGAAAAATTATTTCCTCCGGTTGGGGAGTCAGTGACAAAGCGTCATCAATTTAAACTGTCACCAAAAAATGAGAAGAGTTTAACATAAATTTCTTTATGCATTGCATGTTGAAGCAATGGAATACTCTGCCACAGGGAGTACTTGAGATGGAAACCATTATATCTTTCGAGGAAAAATGGAATAAGGGGAAAAAGGAGGGCAGTGGGGTTAGTTAGTAAAAAACTGGTTCAGACAAGATGGAGCACATGGCCTTCTGTGTTGTAAACTTGTACACGTTTAGCGCTCGAAATCCAGAGTTCCAAAATTCGGAATGTTCCGGAATCCGGACACTGGGCCGATCCGTGGCGGGGTGGTCCGGAATCCGGGAAATGTTCCGAAATCCGAATATTTTTATAAACCGATTACCGCTGCGAGTTGGGCCTAGGCAAGGAGAAAAAACCCAAAAATTCCAAAAAAAACAAACAATAAAAGTTCACAAAACATTCACAAAACCCTACAAAAACTACTAAATCGCTGAAAAAGAATTAAAAAGTAAAAACTTTAACTTACCTTTTTTGCAGGTTTTTCTCAGCTGCCGATCCCTGACATGGAACCACTGACCACCCCCCCCGCGCTCTATCTCCGATCCGATGCCGCTGACCCCTGACTTTCTTACCTCAACCTCACCTCGGCCTGGGCGTTTCCGGATTTGGGACATCGGAAAGACGTTCCGAAATCCGGAAATACCTGAAATCCGGTACACTCTCAGTCCCGACGTTTCCGGATTTCGGACGCTCTACCTGTACAATATGAAAAATTAGATGGAAGGCTCTAACACAAGTTATGTCAAACTGGCCCTCTAATTGCATATCAGGACTTGAGGGTATATTTAGTGATCATGCACTCCTAGTCATATAAGGCTTCTCACTGAATTTGCCCTATGGTTCCAAGAACTAAGTTTTCTTTGGACAGTATGGAGATAACAGGATTATTTGTTGTCTCTCCCAACACAAATGTGCAAGCAATCCTGGAAAATCATAAGAAACTGAAGGAATACATATCGAAAGATATATAGGTTTACAACAGCTCATCCATCATCGAGTGAATACAAGATTTGAGGGTGTGGAGGGGGCTGGCGAGAGAGAAACAGATCAAACACATTGAAGCAAGGAAGAGGAGGTAAATACATCTGTCAAAATACAAACAGAGGCACCATTAAGGTCGATGTACTTTACCCCTGCTCAAGTAATCAGATGTGACATTCTGCACCCGAGAAACTGAGCAGAAACCATAGAGGTTTTGGCAACACAACTGTCAATTCAATGTTCAAAATAAGGCAGGAAAGCGGTGCTGCTTGCTTGTTCACTCTACATCACTGCTATTGTCTGACATGACTTTTCATAGTTGGTTAGTGTTCAAACATCCTTTTTTCACATGCAACTCTAAAAACAGACAATGACACATGGAGATGGGGGAAATAAGGTCAAGACTGATCCTATCCACACATACACATGCTGTGCAGCATTGGTTATTGGGTGGTGATTGGAAATGGGAACCTAGCTGTTTTTTCCCTCCTCCAAAGCAGAGAATCATTAAGGCAACTTGTAGTACCCCTACAGTTCCTGGGCTGAGGCCCACTAATTCACCATAGAGTTGGAATCAAACTTCCCTGGTCTATATGGCTCAATACAACACTAGGCAGAGTATTTATAACCTGACCATCAGGGGATGTCTGGTCACACCAGTTTAAATTCATTCTTTGTTTGAGCCTACACGTGAGTATCTGCACGGTATGAAATTATGGAGATGGGTGGTGGGATATTGTGGTCAAGCTCGATTTCCATCCTCATCCAATGTTCACACATGTACAATTTCAAGGCACAGGACAGTGATCTGGAGAGAGTACCCTTGCTGATTTTTGCCTCCTTAGCCTGGGGAACAGCAAAGCCATTTGCAGTGGTCCTACTTCCATTCTGATTGAGATCAGCTAATTCAGTACAAAACAGGGATCAAATGTGAAGCGTCACTCAATTATTGTGGCAATAAAATAAATGCAGCTAAAGGCTATAAGTCAGCTGTGGCTCAGTGGGTAGCACTCTCTGAGTCAGAAGGTTGTGGGTTCAAGACCCACTCCAGGGACTTGAGCACAAAAACCAAATCTAGGTCAACACTCCAGTGCAGTGCTGAGGGAGCGCTGCACTGTTGGAGGTGCCGTCTTTCGGATGAGACGTTGGCCCCAAGTTTCGTCCCGCGGCGAAAACGGCGCACCTCCGAGCTGGGCGCCTGTTTTTCGCGCCGAAAACTGCGCCTAAAGAAAAGTCCGATATTCTCGAGCTCCAATGTCTGCTTGGCGCGGCGCACTCTTCGCAGCAGGGGGCGGAGCCTAACACTCGCGCCGATTTTCTAATTAGTAGGGGGTGGGTACAATTTAAATTAGCCTTCGTGGTGCCGGCAACGCATGCGCAGTCTCACACAAACATTGGCACTCGGCCATTTTTAAAAGGACTGCAGAAAAAGTGAAGATTTGTTTCTTGGACCCCTGCAAAGGCTTGTAATTTAATTTTTTTTGATATTTCTGTGTGTGAGGGAGTGCTTTTAGCAGCACTGCTGAATAAATCACCTGCTGAAATCAGTGAGTTCAGCTTTTCACTGCTAAACTTGCAGAACCGGTGCTGCATTGGTGCATGCAAATTAAGGACTGTGTGTTTGGAGAAATAAGAGTGCCAATTCAACTTTGCAATGGATCAACGTCCACCAAGAACAAAGAATTTCTTGCATGAGGAAGTGGAGATATTAGTCAACGTAATTGAGCAGAGATGGCAGGAGCTAGATACCAGCAACAGAGGTCGCATAAAAGTGCCACCAAAAGAAATGAAGAAACGCTAGAACCAAGTTGCAGAAGATTACTTCGCAGTGGTGCATACCAGGAGATCTAGAAGTCAGCGTAAAACCATTGCATGATACGTGGTGTTGACAATGCAGCACCCATTCTGCAAATTTAAATATAAAACTGTCGATGTGGCTGCCTCTCCCTGTCCAAATGGCCTCAGTCCCCCTCACAGCTCGAAGGCTGCTGTTGTATCTTCGGCTGCCGTTGAGCCACTGACGCCGCCCCTAAAGCGTGGCCGAATGACCTCAAGCACCATAAAGAGCTGCGTGTGTCAGGTGTTGATTCTTCGGCTGCCGGCCAGCCACTGACGCCGCTGATATCCTATGGCCGAATGGCCTCACGTCGGTCCACTGCTGATTCTTCGGCTGCCGGCCAGCCACTGACGCCGCTGATATCTCATGGCCGAATGGCCTTGGGTCCATCCGGTGCTGCTGCTTCGCAGCCAGCCACGAAGAGAATGAAGGCCTGCCTCAAGCACTGCAGCTCAGCTCGAAGCTTGCTGCCGCTGCCGTCGAGACACTGACGCCACACCCCTACCTGACTCCAACATGAAAGGCCTGCCTGAAGCACAGCAGCACGAAGGCTGATGCTATTTCACACAGATGGGAACATGGTTTATTTAATCCTTTCTTTGCTTATAAATTTTTATTCAGGTTGGATTTATTTGTATAATATTTGTATAAGTATAACTAAGGATTGATTGTAGAATTTAATGACTTCCCTTCCCCCCCTCCCCGCCCACCTCGTTCCCTACGCCTAATTTGTAACCTACGCCTGATTTTCTAAAGTGTAGACAAGGTTTTTTCGAGCGTACAAAAATCTTCACTTACTCCATTCTAAGTTAGTTTGGAGTAAGTTTTCACTGACGAAACTTTGAAAACAGGCGTAAGTGGCCGGACACGCCCCCTTTTGAAAAAAAAAATTCTGTTCCAAAGTGAAACTGTTCTAACTGACGAGAACTGGAGCAAACTAAATGTCGAGAATTCCGATTTCTAAGATACTCCGTTCTACACCAGTTGCTCCTAAAAATCAGGAGCAAATCATGTGGAAACTTGGGGCCGTTAAACCAAGGTCTCGTCAGTTCTCTCAGCTGGACCTAAAAGATCCCATGGCACTATTTTGAAGACAATTATCCCTCAATCAACATACCAAAAGCAGATTATCTGGTCCTTATTACATTGCTGTTTGTGGGAGCTATCTGTGCAGAAATTGACTGCTGCGTTTCCCACATTACAACAGTGCCTACACTCCAAAAGTACGTAATTGGCTGGAAAGCGCTTTGAGACGTCCGGTAGTCGTGAAAGGCACTATACAAATTCAAGTCTTTCTTTTCATCCCCTCTGCAATTGTTTTTGTTTTGCAGAGCCCTGCTCCCATCATTCATCGCTGGAGCCCTGTCCTGAGAAGGCATGTTCTGGCAGCAATCATTGTAGCCAGTTCAAAAAAAATACTGAACTGCACATCTAGTTCCTACATACTACCCTTTCTTTTGTCTCCATAGAATCCAAGAAAAACAGCCACTCTACTGCTTAAACGCTACTCAGCAAACATTCAGGTATTCAAAAGTCGCTGTTAACTGGTGGATTTTTCCAAAACTTTATAGTTAAACGTAAACTTTAAAAAAAAAAATGCATGAAAGTTATTTTCAAGTGAAAACTAGGTATGTGAATAATTTAATGTACTTGAATACTCACTATAACACATACTCCAAGAACCAGTTAACTTCCATGTAATTACTTTCAGCTGACAGGCTTACAAATGCCCTCAATTTCCACTTGAGGTGGCCTGAAAATTTGCCTCAGTTGGTAAACCGGACATGAAGCTGCGCCATAGACCATAAGGGCCCACATTAGGCTCTTAGTTAATGCTGCGTTAGTGACAGATGAGATCCTACAATTAGACTTTGCGCCCCTGGTCTACACAAGAGAAAATTAGCTGGTCTTCCCACTCCTGATTGTTATTCAGTGATGACTTACTGATCTGCCCAAGTGGAGTCAAAAGGTTGTGGATTCAAGTCCCACTCCAGGGACTTGAGCACATAAATCTAGGCTGACACTCCGTGCAGTGCTGAGGGAGTGCTGCATTGTCGGAGGTGCTGTCTTTTGGAAGATGCGTTAAACTGAGGCCCTATCTGCTCTCTCAGGTGGATGTAAAAGATCCCATGGTACTATTTCGAAGAGCAGGGGAGTTGTCCCCAGTGTCCTGGCCAATATTTATCCCTCAATCAACGTAACAAAAACAGATTACCTCGTCATTATCACATTGCTGTGTGTGGGAGCTTGCTGTGCGCAAATTGTCTGCCGCATTTCCCACATTACAACAGTGATTACACTTAAAAAAAAAAGTACTTAATTGGTTGTAAAGCGCTTTGAGATGTCCAGTGGTCATGAAAGGCGCTATATAAATGCAAGTTTTTCTTTCTTTCAATAGTCACGTCGTCAGCCAATAATTACCAGTGTGACATTGAAATGTGACATATGAGAAATGCAGCATGCTTGTGAAGAAAAGGTCACTTTATATCTATGATTCCCAAAGCTTTCCACCACTGATGGGTTTTCCTTACCTCATGTTTTCATCAGTTGCAGACTAATTGATAAGAGATTGATTGCTATGATTAGCCAACACCTCCATTATCATCATTGTATCATGCAACTGCCAGGGTGATAGTAGGCGAACGAGATGGACCTTGGTCTTTTTTCGTCTAACAACTCCTATGCACCTATCAGGGCTTGTACACGAGGGACCAATACCATAGGTGATAACATCGGAAGGGTGCAGGGTAAAAGAGAGGTTGTAGCTATGCAGGTAAGAATCAATGCCAACAGGAGAGGAGGAGGACAAAAAAATTGGGCAGTGTGCTGAAATGCTATATTTCAGGATGTAAATGTGAAAACACAGAAGAGGTTGTGACCTCAAAAATTAATAATCTACTGCATGGCCAGTTTAAAAAAATTGCTTGTAATGATTCGTTTAAAAAATTGATATTGGCGGTGCTTTTCAGACAAATATTCCAGGGCAAGGTTTTTGTATTGCCTTAGTAAGTCTCCTACTCATAACAGGATGAACCAACAGTGAATCAATGTTGTCATTTAGCTCTACGTGAATTCAGCTTCAAAAATATCAAAAACAGTAACCGCTCCAAGCTAGTCCCCAAAGTTTGGCTACCAACACGTGTCTTATTTTCCAATGCGCAAGTCAGTTCTCAGCAGGCCTAGCTGCCTCCAAGAGCGACCTATACTCTCACTCATGGATCGGCCTTGACTGTTGCCAGGCTATACCTTTGCTCTCTGGGACCAAAGACACAGGCCCCAAGTTTCCCCAACCCCTTTTTCCAGCGCACTTACCCGTGGTGCGCCAACTTTCTACTCCAAAAACGGCACCAAAAATGTAGCTGCTGATTTCTCCCCACTCTGTGGACCGTGGATTGCGGCATGGCGGAGGGGGGGGGGGCGAAGCTACAACCCTGCGCCGTAAACAGTGCCGGCAGCTGTGCGCATGCGCAGTAGCTCCTCGCCCTCCCAATGCACCCCGATGCTCGCCGCCCCTGTCCCGGGCCGGGTGGCCTGCCACACAGGCTGGCCGCTGCCTTCCCGCCCCGTGGAGCTAATCTTGGAGCAGCACAATACAGTGAACCTGCCCCTCACCGGCAGCGCAGGGCACCGTCACTTTGCCCACACACACCGCATCGGCCCTCTGCTCCTCCTTGGCCTTCATAAAGATTGGAGGCGGGAATATGGCAAAATGGGAGGGAACCCGGGCCCCAGCTCGCTGTACAGACATTTGGGCTACTTCATCCTTGATGCACTCGATGTTGTCGCTGAGCTGCCGGAGTCTGGCCATCTGTTCCAGGAGTTGAGCCGCCGGACTGCCTCTTCCCTCTGTGGGCGCAGAACCAGGGGCTCGGTGAAAGATGACCCGAGCACTGATCTGCTGGAGGCTCTCCAGTAACTGGCTGGTCTTCCTGCTCAGAGCCCCGATTGCCGTGTCCTCCGCCTTCCCCTCCTTGGTCACCGACAGCTTCGGGACGTGGATCGAGGGGAGAGCCGCCAACTCGGCCCGCATCCAGGCAGCCTTTAGTTGGTTGTTCTCGTTCTTGAGTTCTTGAGTTGTTTGACAGAGAGTCGTCGATCCTCGATGTGCTGCAGCAGTAACAGCGAGTCCCTGATCTGCATCGGGCTGGAACCCCCCCGAAACCTGCACTGCCTTGGAGATCTCTCCTGCTGCTTGTTGCGAGCCTCCTGCCCGTAGCCCTAGCCGAAGGGCTTGCGATGCGTGCTGCAGTTGGCGAGGTAGGACTTTTTATTTTTTTAGTAATTGTTTTATTTTTCATTTATTATTGATGATGGTTTTTATGCTTCTTTAATGTTGTGAAGGTGTTTAGTGCTTTGCAAAATCCTCTCACTTTCCTCCCTCCCCCCTATCTCTGGCTACCTGTGCTGATTTCTTAATTTACCGCAAGGTTTTTCTGACCAGACACAAGTGGCCTCATACGCTGGCCTGTTAGTTTGGAGTAACTTTTAGCTGGCTAAACTTGCTTAAATGGCCAAAACAGGCATAAGTGGCTGGTAACACCCCCTTTTAAGATACTCCAAAATAATCTAGTTGCTCCAAAAAAAAAACGGAGCAACTCCTGGGAAAACTTGGGCCCATTGCGTGTGCCCCTGCAGGGAGAGAGTGTACATTCCAGATCAGGCAAACAAAAAAGACAGTGGGCAGATTTTTCAGTCTATTTTTTTTGGAGACTCAAGTAAGGCAATGGGTTTCTGCATGTCAGACACCCAACTGGCCAAAAAGAAAAACCTGTTAATACTTTCACTTCAATTTTACGAGTTGAATTAGTGCAACAATGTTCCAAGATAAGTAAAAACTTTTCAAAAGCAATGACCTATAAGTTCCAATATGCAACTTCTACTTGTTTTCTATGTTAGAGTTTAATGTGCAGTTTCAAACCCAATATAGTTCATCATTTTGAAAAGAAAAAAAGTTATACATCTTCAAGACAAAGCTAAACTTTGTATTCAACAGCCTGTCATTTTTAGCTGGTGTCTTCTCATGTTTACTAGTTCTTGACTCCTGATTGCAGTAATCATCATAAGCGGTAATACTCAATATATGAAACCAGTTTTAAAACCTTAGAGCTCTCAAACTTGCACAGAATTTAAAAAAAACATATCTCTGGATTTTTTGGACAACAATCTTTAAAACTGCAAATAGTTATTCACACTTTCCAACAACTACTGGTTTAAAAACAAAATCAGCAAAGTCGCTCCTCGATTTATCATCCTCAACCACAAGTGGAAAAAAAAACATTACTCACTGTCTGCCAGGCAATACACTCCATGATTCGATGTTCACACCTTTCCACATGCTTGATCATCTCTCTGGTTAGATTTGGTTCTGCTTTGATAAAACTCTCAATAACTTTATAAAAGTCATAAGCCTTTATATCAAACACACGAAGGATCCAGGGGAAGGAGAGGTTAGTTTCCGCTTGATTGCCACTCTTCAACGTTACGTTCCCTAAAAACAAAATTAAAAAGAGAGAAAGTTCTATATCCAATAATTCTGTCAAAACCAAACACAAGGTAAATATTTGAAGTTACATGATTCACTTTTGGTATGGTCTTCACTCTTTGAATCTAGTTTAATGTTCATGTAAAATAATGTTATCATTCAAATTGAGGAATGGGGAAGATTACTGGGACACTGTCCCTTTAAGAATCTGACACCTCACTAGCTACTTGGGAATGTGGATTGTCTCTAAATCCGGCTTATCGAAGGACTTGTTGGGATAGGGAGGACAAACTTTTGTTGAACTGCATTCAAAGAACAAGGAATAGTACTGAAGGACAATCCAAATTTATTCCTCATTTATTGAACTTCTACATACAAATACATTATTCTAATGTAATTCATGAAATAGAGATGGGAAGCTCTATTATCTAACTTGGGGTAGATCAGCACCAAAGAACTCCCCATCTTGAACTATCAGATCAAGACATAATGCTGTACAAAAGCATGCCCATCACTCCATATAGATGCCCTAAAAATACAGTGAACAGACCCCTCAGCATATTGACATCCTCATTCGAGGGACCGCCTATGATGATCTCATGAGATTAGCGACATTACCCTACCTGGTGGATCTTGACCTGGTAAAGAATGACTACTATTTAATTTCTTATCAAATGTAACAAATAAGAGACATCCTGGTTCACTGTATGTAGAAAGGGTTTTCACAATATCTCCAGAAAGAAAGCACAAAGTGGTGGATAGCATATTTGACACTGATTCCCAGAATGAAATTAAACTCACATGTAGCTTTGGGAGTTCCCTGTCTGAATGCCAACTATAACATGAATCTATCACAAGGGCACAAAACTCAGTAACTTTGCAAGCAATAATGCAATCTATGTAGTTTTCAATGTAAAGAATTATAAAAGGTAAAACTATGAAGTGCTTTAAACCTCAAGATCAGCACAGAGGACCTCGCATTTTGCAAAAAAAAACTCAATTAAGAATTCCATGGTAAAATTACATCATGTAATTTGGCCTATAACATTCATTGTGGTTAGGTCACACTACAGCAAGGCTGCCCATGGTTAGTTTTAAAAATAAGCATTTTGTTCGTTTTCAGATTTCATAACTTAAGTTGCTGAGCTTTGTGGAGGAAAAAAAGTAATGAGTGAGGAGGAGGTTAGGGCTGCTAATCAGTCTACTTTGGAACAGAAAGCAATTTGATGGCCTGGCTATAAATAATTAACTTTATTGACTGAATAAGTCAATGTTTGTATAATAATGCATCAAAATAGCAATTGACAACCTTTAAATAATAGTGGCAGACATAAAACAGGTTACATATACAATAACACCCCCACCCCGAATCATAGAATGGTTACAGCACAGAAGGCATGTCGAGCCCGTGCCGGCTCTCTGCAAGAGCACTTCAGCTGGTCCCACTCACCCGCCCTTTCCCTGCAGTTCTACAATTTTATTCCCCTTCAGGTACTTATCCAATTCCCTTTTGAAAGACACAACTGAATCTGCCTCCACCACCCTATCAGGCAGTGCATTCCAGATCATAATCACTCGCAGTTTTTCCTCATGTCACCTTTGATTCTTCTGCCAATCACCTTAAATTTGTGTCCTCTGGTTCGCGAGCCTTCCGCCAACAGGAACAGTTTCTCTCTATCTACTCTGTCTAGACCCCTCATGCTTTTAAACACCTATCAAATCTCCTCTCAGCCTTCTCTGCTCTAAGGAGAACCACCCCAGCTTCTCCAGTCTATCCCCATAATAGAAGTCCCTCACCCCTACAACCATTCTTGTAAATCTTTTCTGCACTCTCTCTCGAAGGCCTTCACATCCTTCCTAAAGTGCGGTGCCCAGAATTGGACGCAATACTCCAGTTGAGGCCAAACCAGTGTTTTATAAAGGTTCATCATAACTTCCTTGTTTTTCTACTCTATGGAATGAAGAAATGAAGGAGCTTTTACCACACCGAGTACATGCACTGTTCTGATCATCGAGCCTAGGCTACAGGCAGCAACGCCCAGCCAGAACATCAAGCCCCATCAATTGCTTTTGCAGATACTGATCTTCCCAGCTACATTACATGGCACTATAGCTTTGAAATAAGGCTCTAGTCTGCTGGTGCCAATATATTGGTAGGAATGAATGCACTTTAATTATGGACTTTCTGGTTGGTTCACCCGATTTCCCCCTATAGTATTTTAGCAACTGTTAAAAGTGATGAAACTGTAATATTGCATTTCAGAGTTGTTTGCTGCATAAGGACTTCAAATTCTCATTAATGTGCATAAAAAGTTTTATATGATTAATATCCAGGTCCTTGACATTAAAAATGTGCATTGTCGATGGTTAATCTTGAAATTGTGGTAGACAGTATGACAGTTATTAAAAGCCGACATGTTTGGATATAATGCGATTCAAAAACCAATCGGGCTGTGGTTGCTACACATTGTGCAATAGATGTGGAGATCCATTGTCAACGTATGGCATTAAAAGAGTAAAGGTTACCCTTGCACGAGAGAAATATTTTCCATTTAGTATGTATGTTTTTGAAGCCAATAGGCTACCCAGCCACAAGCAAGAAAACCAACTGGTTAAATTACTTTATTAATTTTCTTCCCTCCTTCTATCAAGGTACCGATTTCTATTGGGGTATCAGTCTGCAAGTACAAATCATCCCATCCCTATACCTTGCCTAAGTGGCTATTCTTCGTTAATGAGCTTACACACAATGGGCCCAAGTTTCGGCCTCAGTTGCTCCTGATTTTTTGGAGCAACTGGTGTAGAACGGAGTATCTTAGAAATTCAAATTCTTGGCATTTAGTTTGCTCCAGTTCGAGTCAGTAAGAACAGTTTCACTTTGGAACAGAATTTTTTTTTCAAAAGGGGGCGTGTCCGGCCATTCATGGCAGCAGATATTCTCTCTGGAGTTAGCAAAGGGCTTAAACTCCCATTATTGAACTGCTTGTTGCATTTATCATAGGCCTCCATCCAGCTTGTTTTGAATCAACTCATCACTTCAAACAGAACACCTGGGTTATTCCATATGAGGCAGATAGCTTTAAAATGCCAGCTGATACTCTATACTATCTGCAGTCATATGCTTATGATGGGATTTGATTTTGCTGAAACTGATGTGTCAGGGCTGACTAAATCCTTTGTTGTTTTTTTAAATATCAACCCTAACAGCCAGACCCATTTATTTGGCCAACCGACTCATTCACAGCTTGGTTATTTTCAAAGGAAAAAAACTCCCCATGATAAATGTAGCCAAGTTTGCTGGATACAAAGATGGATGGGAAAGTAAATTGTGAGGAGGACACAAAAATCTGCAAAGGGATATAGACAGGTTAAGTGAGTGGGCAAAAATTTGGCAGATGAAGCATAATGTGGGAAAGTGTGAGGTTATCCACTTTGGCAGAAAAAATAGAAAAGCAAATTATCATCCGAAAACACAGTCACTTTCCACATGTACGCAGATGACACCCAGCTCTACCTCTCCACCATTTCTGTCGACCCCTGCTTGGTATCTAAATTGTCAGATTGCTTGTCCAACATCCAGTACTGGAAGAGCAGCTATTTTTTCCAATTAAATATTGGGAAGTCCGAAGCCATTATCTTTGGTCCCGGCCACAAACTGCATTCCCTAACCACTGATCCCATCCCTCTCGCTAGCATCAGTCTGAGGGTGAACAAGACTGTTCGCAACTTGGGGGCCATATCTGACCCTGAAATTAGTTTCCAGCCACATATCCACAGCATAACTAAAACCGACTTTTTCTACCTCCGTAACATTGCCCGCCTCCGCCCCTGCCTCAGTTCTTCTGCTGCTGAAACCCTCATTCAAGTCTTTGTTACCTCTAGACTTGACTACTCCAACTCACTCCTGGCTGGCCTTCCACATTCCACACTATGTAAACTTGAAGTCATCCAAAACTCAGCAGCCCGTGTACTAACCCACATCAAGTCAAGATCACCCATTACCCCTGTGCTTTCTGACCTACATTGGCTCCCAGTTAAACGACGCCTCAATTTCAAAATTCTTATTCTTGTTCATGTATCACTCCATGGACGTGCCCCTCCCCATCTCTGTAATCTTTTCAGCCACATGATGTCTGCGCTCGTCAAATTCTGGCCCCTTGAACATCCCTCATTATAACTGCTCAACCATTGGTGGCCGTGCCTTCAGCTGCCTGGGCCCTAAGCTCTGGAACTTCCTCCCTAAACCTCTCCGTCCCTCTACCTCTCTTTCCTCCTTTAAGACGCTCCTTAAAACCTATTTCTAAACAAGCTTTTGATCATCTGCCTTAATTTCTTCTGTGGCTCGGTGTCAAATTTATCTTTGTCTGTAACACTATTGTGAAGCGCCTTGGGATGTTTTACTATGTTAAAGGCACTATATAAATAAAAGTTATCTAAAAGTGTCACATCCACTCATGTCGATGCAATAGAGTGCAGCTCAGAAAAGTGGTTATGACATTGTATCATACACCTAGAATGAGTGAACATAGACGTTTATAGCAAAGGAGGCCATTCAGCTCATGGTCTTATGTGCCAGCTCTTTGCTAGAGCAATCCAAAATTGATCATCCCTGCCCTGCAATCTCCCCATAGCCCTGTATATTCATCTGCTTTAAATATTTATTCAATTTCCACTTTAGAGCCAAGAGTCATGACTAGGCATGGACAATGGTAATATGTCAGATGTCATATATCTTGTTTTTCAGAAAATATTTCATAAGGTGCCTTACTAACGTCTTGCAGCAAAAGCAAAAAAAAGGCCTTTGTCTGGTGATGGTGCAAAAGTGAATAGGAAGCAAAGAGTAATAACAGCTCAAAGAGTGTGTATGTAATTTTGTAAGTTCAAGTCTCAAATAAAAATTGGTGTTGTCTTAATTGTTTCCGGTGCTTCCTTCATAAAAGAAATTAATTCAAGTAATATTCTAACAAGAAAAGATAGATGATTGCAATTGCGGATAAATGAACATGTAGAGATTGATTACAAACTTGAATATAGAAAATGTTGCAGTCTATCCAAAATTGGTGAGATTTCATGAGAAGTAGTTCATGGCCCCCCCCCTGGACAACAGAAGATAAACATAATCCATTTAGGATTGTATGCCCCATTCCTGGATGCATTATAATGTCCAGTATTCAAAGATCTGTCTCCCATTTTCACCACCAAGTCCCCTTGCGATACAAACACAAGGCTAATTATAATTTTATAAATGTTATTGATTCGCATTAGCACAGATTCGTCAGTCAGGACCATTTATACTTAAAATCAAGTTTTTTCACATTCAGAGGAAATGTTCTATGATTCTATGAATGTCCTAGGTACCTCAAACTTTAAAGCTCAGCTCTCACAATGTTGGCTGTTAGAATCAAAGGGCCGAAGTTTCGGGCCGTGCCGAGAACGGCGCAGCCCCGAGCTGGACGCCTGTTCTTCGCGCCCAAAAGTGTGCAGGAAAAAAACTGCGAGATTCTCCGGCTCCTCGGAGCTCTAACTCAGCTTGGCTCGGCACACAGATCACAGCGGGGGGCGGAGCCAGACACTCGCACCGATTCTCTAAGCAGTGGGGGGCGGGTCTAATTCAAATGAGCCAACGTCGTGCCGGCAACCCTGCGCGTGCGCGTTGGAGCGTACGCGCATGCACAGTGTGAAACAAACATTGGCACTTGGCCATTTTTAAAGGGACTGGAGGAAAAGTGAAGATTTGTCTCTTGGACCCCTGGAAAGGCTTGTGATTTAATTAGTGTGATATTTGTGTGTGTGAGGGAGTGCTTTTAGCAGCACTGGTGAATAAATCACCTGCTGAAATCAGTGGGTTCAGCTTTTCACTGCTAAACTTGCAGAACCGGTGCTGCATTGGTGCATGCAAATTAAGAACTGTGTGTTTTGAGAAATAAGAGTGCCAATTCAACTTTGCAATGGATCAGCGTCCACCAAGAACAAAGAATTTCTTGCATGAGGAAGTGGAGATATTAGTCAACGTAATTGAGCAGAGATGGCAGGAGCTAGATACCAGCAACAGAGGTCGCATAAAAATGCCACCAAAAGAAAAGAAGAAACGGTGGAAACAAGTTGAAGATTACTGCGCAGTGGTGCATACCATGAGATCTGGAAGCCAGCGTAAAAAGAAATGGCACGAACTTGGTCAAGTAGTTAGTGTAAATAATATTTCCCATTTTTAATTTAATCGTAATTGTAACCTGGCTATCTGTATGTCCCACCTTGCAGACTGACACACACTGTAAAAAGTTATATTTTACTCTTTGCAGAAGAAATTGGCCCACAACAAAAGGGAGGCAACTCGACAGGAGGAGGCACGCCCAATCTGCATCCACTGACACCCTTGGAACAAAGGGTAGCTGCTATGATGAGTCGTACATGGAGAAATGCAATCAGTACAGCACAAGCTGGGCCCGCACGCGAGGAAGAAAGTAAGTCATGAAAATGCATCGTGGTCCTTTAAATCAACCTGCTGCCTAACATGCTATGTGTGAGCGTACTCATGCCACCCATCCGGCCTCCTCCCTTGCTGTTAAACATTTGACTGTTCTGATGTATTTTGCAGAACATGATGATGATGATGATGATGATGTTGATGATGCTGCTGCTGCTAACCCGGAGGATCCTGAGGGGACAGAACAAGAACCAGTACAACCAGATGTGGACGAACCAGACTGGATGATGGCAGCGATGACTGAAATGTCTGCAGGGGAGAGCTTCCAAATTAATGTTTATGAACCCCCAGCAAGGGGCATCAGAGTTTCAACTCCTAGCATAGGTCTTGGTTCCACCTTCCATGATTTTGATTCCGATGTTGCGGGTCCCAGTGGTGCTGCTGGTGGGGCGGGGGGGGGGGGGGGGGGGGGGAAAGGAGATGGGGGGGGGGAGAAAGGAGATGGGGGGAAAGGAGATGGGGGGGGAGAAAGGAGATGGGGGGGGAGAAAGGAGATGGGGGGGGAGAAAGGAGATGGGGGGGGAGAAAGGAGATGGGGGGGGGAGAAAGGAGATGGGGGGGGAGAAAGGAGATGGGGGGGGGAGAAAGGAGATGGGGGGGGAGAAAGGAGATGGGGGGGGGAGAAAGGAGATGGGGGGGGAGAAAGGAGATGGGGGGGGAGAAAGGAGATGGGGGGGGAGAAAGGAGATGGGGGGGGGAGAAAGGAGATGGGGGGGGAGAAAGGAGATGGGGGGGGAGAAAGGAGATGGGGGGGAGAAAGGAGATGGGGGGGGAGAAAGGAGATTGGGGGGGAAAGGAAAGAGAAGGGGGAGAAAAGGAGAAGGGGGAGGGAGGCTGAACTGGCTGGGCCCGGCTGGGCCCGAGACTTCGGGCAGGGCCCGTCCCCAGCACCAGATTTACAGGTAGGTGGCGTTGGGTCGGGTCGGGTCGGGATCGCGGGTCGGGTCGGGAGGAGCGCGGGTCGGGGTCGGGGGGGTGGTGGGAGGGAGGTCGGTTTGGTTCGGCTCGGAGGGAGGGAGGGAGAGGGAGGTCAGGTCGGGGGGAGGGAGGTCAGGTCGGGTCCAGTCGGGGCGGAAGTGAGATTCGGGTCGGTGTCGGGTCCGGTCCGGAGGCGGGGGGTGGAGTCGGGCCGGTGTCGGGTCCGGAGGGCGGGGGGAAGCGGGAGTCGGGTCGGTTTCGGGTCCGGTCCAGAGGCGGGGGGCGGGAAGCGGGAGTCGGGTTGGGAGGAAGCAGGAGCAGCCTTATTCACGCAGCCCCAGTGGAGGCCATTCGGCCAGGGCTAGGGGCTGCGTGCTTCGGCCCCTCCCACACAGTTTTGGGCGCCTGGAACTACTGCACATGCGTGCCCACTGTAGCGCGCATGTGCAGAGGTCCCGGCACTGTTTTCAGCGCAGGGACCTGGCTCCGCCCCCTACAGCTCGTGCTGGGCTGCGCCGAGCTGCAAACGACCTGCAGGGAGCTGGAGAATCTGGAAGTTTGTTTTAGGCGCACTTTGTGGCGCGAAAAACGGGCGTCCAGGTCGGGACTGCGCCGTTCTAGGCGCGGCTCGAAACTTGGACCCAATAGCCCAACAGTGGATAGCCAAGGGGCTATGGGGAGGAGGAACTTAACACAATCACAATGACTAAGAAGGTGGTACTCAGTAAGATAATGGGACTAAAGGCGGATAAATCCTCTGGACCTGATGGTCTTAAGAGAAGTAACGGCAGGGATAGTGGATGCATTAGGTGTAGTTTACCAAAATTTCCTGGATTTTGGGGCGGACCCAGCAGATTGGAAAACTGCAAATGTAACGCCCCTATTTAAAAAAAGGAGGCATACAAAAAGCAGGAAACTATAGACCAGTTAGAACAACATCTGTGGTTGGGAAAATGTTGGAGTCCATTACTAAAAAAGCAGTAACAGGACATTTGGAAAAACATAATTCAGTCAGGAAGAATCAGCATGGATTTATGAAGGGGAAGTCATGTTTGACAAATTTGCTGGAATTCTTTGAGGATATAACGAACAGGGTGGGTAAAGGGGAACCAGTGGATGTGGTGTATTTGGACGTCCAGAGGACATTTGACAAGGTGCCACATAAAAGGTTACTGCACAAGATAAAAGTTCACGGGGCTGGGGGTAATATATTAGTTAGCCAATCCTCTATCCATGCTAACAGAAAACAGAGAGTCGGAATAAATGGTTCATTCTCGGGTTGGCAATCAGTAACTAGTGGGGTGCCACAGGGATCAGTGCTGGGACCCCAACTATTTACAATCTATATTAACGACTTGGAAGAAGGGACTGAGTGTAACGTAGCCAAGTTTGCTGACAATACAAAGATGGGAGGAAAAGCAATGTGTGAGGAGGACACACAAAACCTGCAAAAGGACATAGACAGGCTAAGTGAGTGGGCAAAAATTTGGCAGATGGAGTATAACGTTGGAAAGTGTGAGGTTATGCACTTTGGCAGAAAAAAAAATCGAAGAGCAAGTTATTATTTAAATGGAGAAAAATTGCAAAGTGCTGCAGTGCAGCCGGACCTGGTACATGAAACACAAAAGGTTAGTATGCAGGTACAGCAAGTGATCAGGAAAGCCAATGGAATCTTGGCCTTTATTGCAAAGGGGATGGAATATAAAAGCAGGGAAGTCTTGCTACAGTTATACAGAGTATTGGTGAGGCCACACCTGGAATACAGCGTACAATTTTGGTTTCCATATTTATGAAAAGATATACTTGCTTTGGAGGCAGTTCAGAGAATGTTCCCTAGGTTGATTCCAGAGATGAGGGAGTTGATTTATAAGGAAAGGTTGAGTAGGGTGAGCCTCCACTCATTGGAATTCAGAAGAATGAGAGGTGATCTTATCGAAACGAATAAGATTATGAGGGGGCTTGACAAGGTGGCTGCAGAGAGGATGTTTCCACTGATGGGGAGACTAGAACTAGGGGGCATAATCTTAGATAAGGGGTCATTCATTTAAAACTGAGATGAGGAAGAATTTCTTCTCTCAGAGGGTTGTAAATCTGTGAAATTTGCTGCCTTAGAGAGCTGTGGAAGCTGGGTCATTGAATAAATTTAAGACCGAGATGGACAGTGTCTTAACCGATAAGGAAATAAGGGGTTATGGGGAGCGGGCTGGAAAGTGGACCGAGTCCATGATCAGATCAGCCATGATCGTATTAAATTAAATGGCGGAGCAGGCTCGAGGGGCTGTATGGCCTACTCCTGCTCTTATCTCTTATGTTCTTAAGAATTTATTTAATTAACTGAATTTAAATTCCCCAGCTGCCGTGATAGGATTTTAACTCATGTCTCCGGATCATATGTCCAGACCTCTGGATTACTAGTCCAGTAACATAACCACTAAGCTACTGTTCCTGACTAACCACTATGCTACTGTTCCCGATGGTATCATCATGATGGGTTACTGCAAAGGTCAACTCCATCAACTGGCCTGATAGAGTGCTTGAGCAGTTTCTCAATCTGTTGACCACAGAACAAATGTGGCAATGAGCACAAGAAAATTGTTAACAACAGATTTCACACTTGCCTATGTGCCGAAAAGAAAGTTTGGATGGTAATATAAAGGTTTTTAAATTATGGAAAAGACAGATGGACGAAAGACTGGTAGTAGAGATTTGTATATATATTCAATTGTAGTCATTGACCAAACTAATTTTACCCATGATTCTCTGTGGGCAAGGAAATGTTAGAGGCTGCTCAAATGTATGCAAAGGCAGTCAAAAAGCAGTTTTGACTAAGCTCAGATATCAACCACAGGCTGCTAGTGAAGATAAAATTGTTAAATAACATGCAGAGTAGAAATCAGAATTCGTTTAATAAAACTAATTACAAAGATAGTTGAACTATAGTTAGCATAAAGAAACATAAAATAAGGCAGATCATTAGAGTTATGGTACCTATCTGATCGATTAAAGTGAGAGAGTCTGGACACCATCGAAGACTAGAGACAGTTTGAAATAGGCCAATGGTATCAGACCGGGTACTGCTTGTTAGGAGTAAGAGAGATAAGGTGAATTCCAGTGAGGTAAAAGAATGTATAACATGGACAAAGGAGGGCTGATGGAAAATTAGTGGAGGCAGGAGTGGCCAAGATACTACCTCGGGTCTAAGTGACAATGGTATTTTGACCACTAGAACCAATTAAAAAAGGTGATTTTGTTAAAAGACCATATATGGATAATGGCCAAACGAACATTTGATAAGAAATTGGTTAAAACATCGATACTCAAAGAATAGCTTCACACAGAGACTACTAGGAGACTAACGAACAGACTGAAGACGATGTCACCTATGTCCAAGAGATTCCAGAGACCAAGGGCTGCAAACTTTTATTCAATTGTCGCCTT
Organism: Pristiophorus japonicus; assembly: GCF_044704955.1. NCBI lineage: Eukaryota > Metazoa > Chordata > Chondrichthyes > Pristiophoridae > Pristiophorus > Pristiophorus japonicus. The sequence continues at coordinate 129,374,820 of NC_091987.1, forward strand.
TTGTTAAGTATACTATGCTGTAAGTTTAATAAATCTAGATCTATTGCTCAAACATACTGACTGCTGCCTATTGGTGTCTTGTCCAAGAACTTTTAAAAAGTTCAACACAGGTTAATGTTTACAGATAGCAGCACAACGTATTTTCATCTATTAGAAGAAACATAGAAAATTGGTGCAGGTGTAGGCCATTCGGCCCTTCGAGCCTGCACCACCATTCAATGTGATCATGGCTGATCATGCAACTTCAGTACCCCATTCCTGCTTTCTCTCCATACCCCTTGATCCCTTTAGCCATAAGGGCCACATTTTACACCCTTTTGAATATATCTAACAAACTGGCCTCAACAACTTTCTGTGGTAGAGAATTCCACAGGTTCACAATTCTCTGAGTGAAAAAGTTTCTCCTCATCTCCGTCCTAAATGGCTTACCCCTTATCCTTAGACTGTGACCCCTGGTTCTGGACTTCCCAACATCGGGAACATTCTTCCTGCATCTAACCTGTCCAATTCCGTCAGAATTTTATATGTTTCTATGAGATCCCCTCTCATTCTTCTAAATTCCAGTGAATATAAGCCGAGTCGATCCAGTCTTTCTTCATATGTCAGTCCTGCCATCCTGGGAATCAGTCTGGTGAACCTTCGCTGCACTCCAATAGCAAGAATGTCCTTCCTCAGATTAGACCAAAACTGTACACAATATACAAGATATGGCCTCACCAAGGCCCTATACAACTGCAGTTAGACCTCCCTGCTCCTATACCCAAATCCTCTTGCTATGAAGGCCAACATGCCATTTGCCTTCTTCACCGTCTGCTGTACTTGCGTGCCAACTTTCAATGACTGATGTACCATGACACCTCCCCTTTTCCTAATCTGTCACCAGATAGTATTTTGCCTTCCTGTTTTTGCCACCAAAGTGGATAACCTCACATTTATCTACATTATACTGCATCTGCCATGCATTTTCCCACTCACCTAACCTGTCCAAGTCACCCTGCAGCCTCTTAGCATCCTCCTCACAGCTCACACTGCCATCCAGCTTAGTGTCATCTGCAAACTTGGATATTACATTCAATTCCTTCGTACAAATCATTAATGTATATTGTAAATAGCTGGGGTTCCAGCACTGAACCTTGCGGTACCCCACTAGTCACTGCCTGCCATTCTGAAAAGGACCCATTTACTCCTACTCTTTGCTTCCTGTCTGCCAACCAGTTCTCTATCCACGTCAATACATTACCCCCAATAACATGTGTTTTAATTTTGCACACTAATATCTTGCGTGGGACCTTGTCAAAAGCCTTTTGAAAGTCCAAATACACCACATCCACTGGTTCTCCCTTGTCCACTCTACTAGTTACATCCTCAAAAAATTTCAGAAGATTTGTCAAGCATGATTTCCCTTTCATAAATCCATGCTGACTTGGACCGATCCTGTCACTGCTTTCCAAATGTGCTGCTATTACATCTTTAATAATTGATTCCAACATTTTCCCCACTATCGATGTCAGGCTAACCGGTCTATAATTCCCTGTTTTCTCTCTCCCTCCTTTTTTAAAAAGTGGTGTTACATTAGCTACCCTCCAATCTATAGGAACTGATCCAGAATCTATAGAATGTTGGCAAATGACCACCAATGCATCATGAGAAGATAATGCACAATAAATACACTGAAGTCTAGTTAAAATTGAAGACTCCAAGTATGAAAATTTAACTTGTAAATTCCAAGCAGTAATCCTGCATACTGTGCACATAATTTAACCCAAGTGCCACAGTGTTACACTTCCACAATGGGGTCCTTGGTTAAAATTGAAGCCTGATTGCCCAAGATCAATACAGATGAGAGGAGCCATTTGGCCAATCAATCTCATCCTTCCATTGAATCTGAAAATCCTTCCCATTGTCTAATTGCCACCTTAATGACTCAAATTTTTGCTTTCACTATCTCAACCAGAAGATTATTCTAGGCGCTGGTCACTCTGTGAAGTAGTATTTCCTGCCATCAGTCCTGTACTTGTCCTTTTCTAGTATATGGCTCTATCCCCTTATCCTGCAATTGAAATACTGTTCAGGATTAAACTTTTCTATTGCACTTAGTATCTTCTTGTACACCAACTGGTGGAGAACGGACTATCTTAGAAATCGCAATTCTCCACATTTTTTTTTCTGCAGTTCTAGTCAGGTAGAACAGTTCCACTTTGGAACAGAATTTTTTCTTCAAAAGGGGGCGTGTCCGGCCACTGACACCTGATTTCAAAGTTTCCACAGTGAAAACGTATTCCAAACTAACTTAGAATGGAGCAAGTGAAGAATTTTGTAGAACTGAAAAAACCTTGTCTACATATTAAAAAATCAGGCGCAGGTTACAAATTAGGCGTCCAGAACTAGGTGGGGGGGGGAGGGGGGGGGGAAGGGAAGTCATTAAATTCTATAATAAATCCTTATTTATACTTCTACAAATATTATACAAATAAATCCAACCTGAATAAACATTTATAAGCAAAGAAAAGATTAAATAAACCATCTTCCTACCTGTGTGAAAGTGCTTCAGCCACGGAGAATGCTGCAGTCAGCCTCACAAGTTGAGGCATCCGTTCGTTCCCGTGGGGTGGGGGGGGGGGGGGGAGGCTGCAAGATGCCTCAGTGCTGATGTGCTGATGGCAATGTGCTTTTATTAAAAAATGTTCAAAAATTAAACAGCTACAAAGAACTACAAAAATGGCCGAGTGCCAATGTTTCCTTCACACTGAGCATGCGCGAACGCTCCAATGCGCACGCGCAGTGTTGCCGGCAGGAAAAAAACTAATTTAAATGGTACCCGCCCCCTCCCACGTACAAAATCGGCACGAGTGTAGGCTCCGCCCCCCTGGGCGCCGCGCCAAACAGACAAGGAGCTGCAAAGCGCTCCAGAATTGCGCGTTTTTTTTTCCGGCGCCGTTTTAGGCGCGAAAAACGGGCACCCAGCTCGGAGGGGCGCCCTTTTTTATCGTGTGGAAACTTGGGCCCATTGGATCAGCATCAACATCTTTCTCTGCACTTTGCGCAAGGCTTCGATATGGCCCTTGTGCCTGTAATGTATTTGCTTCATGGGTTCTTTGCTTAAGAATTCATAGCAACACATTGCTATTAAGAACTAGTTGGTTTATTGACAAAGTTTTAACAATCACACTATACATTACCAGTTCCTCCACTAGGCTCACAACTGCATACCTCATCGTGGATGACCTAGACCCAACTGACTGGGGTTTTATTGAGTCTTGTGAACATCACGTGATTGGCTACGCCAGTCACAATGCAACAGGTCTACAAACCTGAGAGCATATGCACAGTGGCATAAATTACACTGCTTCCCTTTTTTTTTTAAAAGAAGCAATGTATTTATATATTTCAAAAGATTACTCATGATTACAATTTTATAAATTTGACTACTGAGCCTGAGCATTTTGTTTAATTTTGATTTTAGCTTCCTCCTGCTCCAACCTCCATTTCTTTGCAATTGGCTAGCTATGCTAATTTTCTATATTCTTATTTGACTCAGGAGACTGTCTTGTCGAATTTCTGTTTTCAGGGCTTGTAGCCCAGGATTCCTGACCTCTATCTTCCCTGTGTTCTCTTGAGTTTCTTTGAAACTCTTAATCAGTCCTAGTGTTAGCTTTCTTCCCAAGATCTTGATATTCCCAGTAATGAACATCCTGTCTAGTCGGTTTACATTTCCTCATTGATCTTCTCAACTGAACCCCAACTCCACCCTCAGAAGATATAGAATCTCTGCGAGATTGTCCCATACCCGCAGAACCGCCTTCAGTCGGTTGCATCGGAGTTGGTAGGGATATGGACGTTGTGACTGTTGTGTCCGTTGAAGTACTTGGACCTGCCAACTCACTCTGATCATCATCCAAGTCAGGTTCAATCATCTACTCGTGGTACCGAAGATGCATTTCCTTGCTAGAAACATTTGATCCACATGATCCTTCCTGATGTATTCACCAATTTTTACCAGGTAGTGCTTGCTGCCACATAACCGAATAATTGTACCGACGTCCCATTTGCATGAGACAGCCCTTTTCGACAGTCTGAGGACTATGGCCTGAGAACCCTTCTGAAAGCACCGCTCTTCAATACCAGAAGAAGATAGAGCAGGCATAATCGGTGCAGAAACATCATCATCAGACAAGTTTGGTTGCAATAAACTGAGACATGTCCTCAGCCTACGCTTCATCAATAATTCAGCAGGTGTGCACCCTCTTGTAGAACCGTAGTTCTGTATTTGAAAAGAAAATTTGCTAACCTATACTTCATGCGCACCGATGATCCAGTCTGTAAAACTTGTTTCCGCAAAGCCTCCTTGACAATCCTGACCGACCGTTCAGCTGCACCATTCGAAGCAGGATGATATGGTACAGATGCTTGGACAAACGGGAGAAGGACATTCGCGCGGGTGAACTTGGACTATTTGCCCAACTCATGTCCAGCGAATGTCGTTCAAACTCTTATGCCTGGTGAAAGCAGGCACATAGCCTAATTTTACCAGCATAAGAGTTTTAAAACACATAAAAATTAAATTTAAAACACTTTACGTTAATAATCCTGTCCACTGAATTAAATTTATTTTAAACCGTATTAAAACACATGAAAAAAAAATTTCAAAAAATATATATTTTTTCTAAAACATTTAATTAACTTTAATTTCAATTAATTTTAAATATTTGAGGTGCTTTATTTATTTATCATGTTGTGTTTCTTGTTTTAGGGGTTTATTCTCATTGATAATAATGGGAATTCGTAAAAACAGAGCTCCCATTATCAATGAGAATACTGCAGAGTGATTGATTGGTGGTCCAGGCACACGTGATTCCAGCTTTTTCGCACGTAAGGGGAAGTCCTCTCCCCCTACTCTATGCATCGAATGAAGGCCTCCGACCGCAATCGAAGGCGCCCCTGGGACCACCAGGTACTTATGCAAAAAAATTTCGGGTCGGAGGCGTCCGTCTGAAGGAAGCCTCCGACCAGAATTTTAGCCCCATTATGTAATCTTTGGAATGGTCTCATTGGCCAAGTCCATGTTTGCAGCGGCGTTCGTAGCTTGCAGGGCCCTGCAGTCTTGACAGATGGCACACTTACATACGAGTACTTCTAAGTCTTTATGCAACCCAGGCCAATAAACAAAACTTTGGGCCACCGCTTTCATGCCTACAATGCCAGTATGCTCACCGTGAAGTTCCATCGAGACTTTGGGCCATTGTGCACTGGGAGTGACTACTCTCAGGCCCCATTTTAGACATCCCTGCTCAGATGTTAATTTGTGCCGACGATGATAAAAGGGCTATCCCCTCACCTAAATGCGTCTGATTTTCAGAGGCCCGTTGCAACGTGGTATCTCTCGTGTGTGCTCTGCAATAACCGAGGCAATGAATGGAAAGTCCTCATCAATGACATCTAGAGTCAAGATTGACTGTTAGAGGCTAATTTCAGAATCTTCATGAGGCATTCTGCTTTGACATACAATACTTGATTTTGTAATCGCACTGAGATAATTTATTAGCTCATCTTTGCATCCTGGAAGTCGCCATAGATGGAATTGCCGCCTTTGGGCCTAGGATAGCCAGTGACAGTTTTTGATCGGTTACTAGCGTGAATTAGCGTCCAAAGAGAAACTGGTGAAACTTTTTAATACTAAATATAATTGCCAAGGGCTCTTTTTCAACCTGGGCATAATTTTGTTCGCTTTTGTTGAGCGTACACGATGCAAAGGCAACCGGGTTTTCCTGCCCACCATTCATAACATGGCTGATCACTGCTCCCACACCATACCCAGAGGCATCACATGTGAGTCTTAGTTCACGAGTCAGATTATAATGGACAAGAAGAGTACTACTGCTCAAGCGTTGCTTGCATGTGTCGTATGTATTCTGTTGCTCTTTGTCCCATATCCAACGTACACCTTTCTTTAATAAATAAAGGAGTGGTGCAAGTCCAGGAAGGAAACGAGCATAATATTGGACCATGCCTAAAAAGGATTGAAATTCACAAACGTTTTCAGCTCCGAAGCCACCATGATGGCTTGCACTTTCTCCATTATGGCTGGAGATCATTTTCATCTCTTCGCAATCCTAGATAAACTATCTCACGCCGTATGAATGCACATTTACTCCTCTTCAGCTTCAGATTATGGTCATCGAACTGTTTGAATACTTCTAAGATTTCCCTTCTCTGTGTCAGTGGCTATCAACACATCATCTTGATTACACAAACAGTGATTTATTCCCTGTAAGATCTGATCCATGGTAGCCTGAAATATCTTTGGTGAGGGCTTGATACCATAGGGCAACTTATTCAACACACACAAAGGTTTATATTCATAGTCAGATACTGCTGACTATCCTCGTCAACATGGAGTTGAGTATAGGCATGGGAAAGATCCAGTTTTCTTAAGATTTTGGTTCTCACCAGTTCTGCATTCGGGTCCTGTAATGTCGGTAAAGGGTACTGTTCATCATCAACTGCTCAATTCTGGGTCATTTTATAATCCCCCACAGAGCCGTACCGTTTTGTCTGCCTTTGGAACGACAACTAATGGGGTGACCCAGTCATTCCGATCAGCCCTCACTAAAACTCCTTTTTTCTCCAACTTATCAAGCTCTTGCTCAACCTGTGATTTTAATGTATATGGTATCGGACTTGGTCTAGAAAAAATAGTTTTGACATCTGACCTAATCCAAATCTGTGCATTGTATCCCTTGATGCCCTCGTATGAGTCCTCAAACATGTTTGCATATTTCTGAAGCAGAGTATCTAGCCAAGACAACCATTTCTGTACTACAAATGCTGTACCAATCCAAACAAAGCACTCTTAGCCAATCTTTGCCCATATGTGTCGACCGATTGACACTTTTCGCTGTAATAATACGTAATCTTGCTTGTTGCCTCTGGTATTGTACTATACACTCCATTTGTCCAAGCATCTGCAGGTTCTCCCCTGAATATGTTTTCAGCTTCGCTAAGTTCACCTTTAGTGATGGGCCCCTGAAATTCTTGTAATACACATCCTGATTCATTATTGAGCAATCAGCCACTGTATCTATTGTCATATTAATCCATCGATTATTAATCAGTACTAACATTGTGAAATCCTGACAATTAATTTATGAATTGTCTTTCCCTTCACTGCATATACACCAAAACTTACACTGTTCTGATCGGTTTCCACCCAGTGAAGTCTTTGATTATAATGGACCTGTCCTTGGATTTATATGCGGCTGCAATGGGTCCCCTTACTTGGCACAGGTAGCATCTTGCCCACTTGAACCGACACTGTTGTGGGGTATGGTTGCCATTACACCTCTAACATCTATTCTTCTTGGTTTGATAACTCTCCCACCGACTAACGCTCACAATCTCCTGTAGCTGTGAACTGCTGCTACTGCCGGTAATGGGTGAAATTCCTTAATATATTTTTCTGCCATTTCCATGGAGGTGGCCATCTTGCAAGGTCGCTCAAAAGAGAGATCATCCTTATCTAACAATTTTGATTGGATGCGTTCATCCGTTAATCCACAAACAAATTTATCTTGAAGAGCCTGTTTAGGAATCCTCCAAAATTGCAGTGTCGAGATGATTTTCTTATGACAACAATGAATTCACTGATGGCTTCATTAGGCCTTTGGTTTCTCATTGCAAACTTATAGCTCTCCGCTATTTCTAAAGGCTATGGTTAAAATGGTTCTCCAATATCTGTAGTACGTCTGAGAATGAAGCATCCTTAACCTTTCTTGGGGTTAACAAATTCGCAAACATACTATAATTCTCTGCTCCAATCATGACTGATAGAATAGCTTTCATCTTCTCCTGAACTGCTTGATTCCTTAATTGCGAATTTGCCACACCTGCTGGGACTTCATTGACATCATTAGCTCTAAAAATAAATTGCATTCTTTCTTTGTAGGATGTAAACGATTCCTTATTCTTATCAAAAGCTCCCAAATTACTGACATAACTCATTGTCACATCCATGTTGCCTTCTTCGCTAAATAGTCATTAATCACTCCCAATAATCTTGAATTGCTTTTCAAAGACTCTAAATGGCTTTCCACAAGCACTTTTTGTCAGTTCCATACTGTTCACTACTCATTAAAAATAAAATGGTACTGTCAGACTCTCATTCAGGAACCAATCTGCCGGTATATCATCTTGCTGTGCTTCACTTGCATTTGCCTTCAAAAGGAAATTCCACCAAAGTTTCTTCATGAAGAAAGTCCCACTATCGTCGCCATTTTGTAATGTATTTGTTTCATAGGTTTTTTGCTTAAGAATTCATAGCAACACATTGCTATTAAGAACTAGTTGGTTTATTAACAAAGTTTTAACAATCACACTACACATTACCAGTTCCTCCACTAGGCTCACAACTGCATACCTCATCGTGGGTGACCTAGACCCAACTGACTGGGGTTTTATTGAGTCTTGTGAACATCACATGATTGGCTACGCCATTCACAATGCAACAGGTCTACAAACCTGTGAACATACTCACAGGTGCATACATTACAGAACCCTGGTAACCAGAACTGAATACAACATTCAAGATGCGACCTGATCAGAGCACAATCGGCTTTGAAGGCCTTAGACTTAAACTTGATTGACTGTGCTATACTGTTCAGTATTCATTTCACTTTTTAAAAATGCTACTCTGCAATGATTGGACATCATTAGTATAGACTTCACCACCACGCCCACATATTAGCCTTGAAGGTAGCCATTTTAAAGTTGAACTGATTTATCACCAATGGGCAAATTTTGCGAGCTCCAGCTGCCAGATGGAGTGCTTCAATGGCAGCAAGAGACACAAAACAAAAAAGTTTAAAAAAAAAACCCAGAGAACACCAACCAACCTGCTTCGCTGAAATTGACGGGAGAGTCAAGAAACAGGAATGAAAATGTACCACGGTAAAATTGAAGTGCTGATGATAAAATATGTCAAATTTGAAGCCTCATTCATGTACTTACAGGTAGTACCATATGTAGTCATGACAACCTCCATAGCACAGGCAAGTAGGGATCCATGAAAGGTAGCATCGTTCAACAACTTGCTACAAAGAGAGTGAAAGAGATCATTTAAAAATATGTTTATATAAAACTGAATAGATTTTCAAGTCATTTGAAGAAAATTTATAAATTTACCTAAAATTATGGACAGAGAGACGCTCTTCTTCCTGCAAATACAATTCACACCAGAGATTAAACAAACGAATGCCGAGAACACAGCTTTCCTAAAGCATTAATAAAGCAATTATCCCAAGGAGATGCAGTTGAATCAAACAATGTAGAACAGGATACAAAGCTTGAAAGCCCGTACAAAGCAATACAAGTTATCTTGACTCAGTTGGTCACACCATCACCTCAAGGTCGTAAGCCGGTTCGTTTGAACTCTACACCGTATTTGGTCCCACAATCTAGGCTGTCAATCTGGAGCACTGAGTACAAGGTAGAATGACACTTCAGTGCCATGCTTTAGATGAGATGTTCAACAGATCCCATGACACTATTTGAAGAGTTTAGGGAGTTCGGTCAAAAGTTCTGGCTAACAATCTTCTCTCAACAATACCACCAAAGAAACATATTAACCAGTCATTCATTTTATTGCAGTTTATGGCACATTTCTGGCACAGAATGCACAAACACTTATGGTATGGTACTATATAAAAATACAAGCTAAATTATACGCCACAAAAATGCTTTTCTATTCATTAACAAATCCATCAATAGAAGTTATTTTAAAATGTCTTACTGCTTATCCAGTGACCCCTGTGGAACAGAGTGTGTGGCTGTTGCCTGCTGCAGTTAAATAGCCTAACATTTAAGTTCCAGATGCATACAGGAACAATGGTCACTTGGATGAGGTACTGGAGAGTAAATAGGGCCCGTGGAGCCTTACCTTAGCAAAAAATGCCTCGAGTAGTACAGGGGTAAAAATGTTTTTAAAAATTTTTTAAATAATTATTGCCTAGAAAAACATACCGTTACCTAAGATTGCTCGCTTTAAGTATATTATCTGCATTAAGTACTTACACGAGCAATAATTTTGAAATAAAACTTGTGTGGTATTCTACTCATGTCCAATTCATTTCACTTTACAGCTGAGCCAGATTTATTTGGAGTTGACAAGGCTACATCACAAACTACACCAGATACCATCAACAAATCTACATAATTATACAAGGACCAGCTCAGATGCTGTGCTTCCAAAGGCTCTTGTCTGCCAGCAGAGCCTAAACCTTGTAATAAAATGGTTCCCCATTAGGTCGAGGTTGGACAACTCGATCTGTAAATCTTTTTTTCCCTCAGATAAGGTCTTCTCCCGATACTTCCCTGCTTGTCCAGTTAAACCTCCAGTTCGTCCTCTAAGAGGACACAGCCACAATAGGGCCAAATGCCAGGTTTAAATTCTTCCTCCTGGGTTCTGGCTCCAAGTGTGATTCTTAATTTAATGTGTGTAGATCACTTAATCTTTTGAAAAATGCAGCATGATGCCATATCACACAAACCCATGCGGCACCCAAGTTATGCTGTCCAATGTCGTTAAATTGATTATACACATTTCACCACCAACTTGAGATGGTTACATTCAAATAAAATACAGTTGGAAAAGTACATACACTTACAACTCCATCGAATTTTTTCACATTAAAAAAAAGTATACTGAAATTCTTTTAGCCCATCTCTTTTACATTTCCCCATTAACAAAATCCTGCCTGTGCAGCAATTGAAACTTACCGATTTCAACATAGATTCCATAACCCTGTAGTATAACCGCACGCCAAGTCTATATCTCTGAAGGAAATAGAATATGATGAGGACAAGAAATTAATCAATTTGAAGTACATCAGGTAAATAATCATAACATGCTGAAAGCAACCAAAAAAATACATACCTGAGATCCAATCTCTGCCCATCCTTCTCCCACAGCCTGAGCAAAATTCTCCTGAAACTTCTGGCTGAGATTCTCCACTCTACCAATAATGCCACTGGCAGGGTTCACTGTACAATTCTGAAAAAGTATAAACATTTTCAGACTAATAATGGAAAACAAAAGTACATGCATAAGTCTTGAAATGTGGGGCTTTTCATATACACTAAATTAAGACAATCAGAAGGGAGGGACCAAATGGAAACCACCACAGCCTCTCGGGTCATGCAAATCACATGTAAAGTGGATAGTCTTGTTCTCCCCATTGGAGGGAATCACTTTAATGCATAGAAGCAGAAGTTTATCTTGGGGGAGGGGGGGGACGCAAGTGCCAAGGAAAGAAATATCAACAATCCTTCTACACTACCAGAAAGTCTAAGCAAATGCACAATTCTCGATTATTTATTTTAAATGAAGAGGATTCAAATAAAATATCCATCTGGTCAGACAAAAAATTCATGATATATGAAGTTATTCATTACAATTCTACAGGTTTTTAAAAGCTGCAGTATGAATATATAATAAAAATCAATACAAAGCAAGATGAAGTAATTGTAATATTTTTTAAAGATTTCATAAGAAAATATATGCAAAGACATTGTGTGACATCTATATTTGTACCAGTCACAGTTTTACCCATATTACTAGAGAAGTGACTTACACAAGTGGAATGTGAAAGAAGCTTTCCACGTGCCATAATCAAAGATTATATTTAATCTAGAATTTTAATAGAATTTAGCAATAAAATTTCCACTTTGGAGGATATTTGGTCTAAAGACGTGCGATGCAGTGTTATAATTGCACATCCAGGTACATGACAGCACATTTTTTAATAACAGCAAAAATTGCAAAGAATGTTTTTCTTAAATGCAAGTTAAGCACAAAAATTGCATTATCCAGCTCATCATCATCTTAGGCAGTCCTTTGGAATCGAGGAAGACTTGCTTCCACTCCTGAAATGAGTTCTTTGGTGGCTGAACAATCCAATACGAGAGCCGCAGACAGTCGCCGAGGGAAGGGGTGGGTGGGACTGGTTTGCCGCACGCTCCTTCCGCTGCCTACGCTTGACCTCTTCACGCTCTCGCCGTTGAGACTCGAAGTGCTCAGCACCCTCCCGGATGCACTTTCTCCACTTAGGGTGGTCTCTGGCCAGGGATTCCCAGGTGTCAATGGTGATGTCGCACTCTATCAGGGAGGCTTTGAGGGTATCCTTGTAACGTTTCCTCTGCCCACCTTTGGCTCGTTTGCCGTGAAGGAGCTCCGCATAAAGCACTTGCTTTGGGAGTCTCGTGTCTGGCATGCGAACTACGTGGCTTGCCCAGCGAAACTAATCGAGTGTGGTCAGTGCTTCAACGCTGGGGATGTTAGCCTGGATGAGGACACTGATGTTGGTGCACCTGTCCTCCCAGGGGATTTGCAGGATCTTACGGAGACAGCGTTGGTGATATATCTCCAGCGACTTGAGGTGTCTTCTGTACATTGTCCATGCCTCCGAGCCACACAGGAGGGCGGTTATTACTACAGCCCTGTAGACCATGAGCTTGGTGGTAGATTTGAGGGCCTGGTCTTCGAACACTCTTTTCCTCAGGCAGCCGAAGGCTGCACTGGCACACTGGAGGCGGTGTTGAATCTCTGCATCAATGCCTGCTTTTGTTGATGAGACTCCCGAGGTATGGGAAATGGTCCACTTTGTCGAGGGCCGCGACCCTGCTACCTTGCAGCTACCCTGCACACTAAATACATATTTTCTATTAGTTGCAAAGTAATTCAGTATATTTGAAATCCTATACAGTGTGACAGTTCTCCATCAATTTCCATCGATCTATGCAGTCTCCAGAAATGACAGCATAACACACAGCAATGTCAAAACTGCTGTTGATAATGAAATGTGCTTAGTGTTTGATTATATTGCAATTTTTGAACCTGTCTTTATTTGCATTGAAAGGAAAATTTCTGATTTTATACAGCTCTCTTTCCTGCCTCACCCAAACACCCACATACCTTAAAGTATGCTTCAAGAGCATCCGAAGGTTTGTCATCAGCTGTATTTAAAATTGTCTGTAACTGCTGGATGGTGTTCATTGCAGTCCTGCGTGGGAAAAACAGATCAATATCAAGCAAGAGTTAGGGAGCCCTGTGCGATGAGTACTTAATCACAATGAAACCATAAAGTAAACATTCTACATATCTAATGATATCCTGTTAATTTGTTCACCTCAAATTTCCTGAAATACATGTTAACTCAGCTGACTTCTACCACAGGTATTTAGCTTTACTTTGAAGGATTCCTTTATGGAAACAACATATAATTACTCTCTACCACAGCTATTTTTTTGAATGATTACTTTACAGAAACGTACTAAATGGAAAGAAGAGTATAATCCACAAGACATATACAGTTCACAATATTCGTAAAATAATTTTATTTGATCTACATAATATCACTCTCAAAGCAGCTGCAGAATGGAATCGGCTGTGTAATTCTGCTTCAGGAGAATGGGAGGATGACAATTGCTTGTTGCAAATAAAGTTGAAAAATTATCTTCCAAGAAATACTTAGAATGAGATCTTCGAACAATTCAATCATGCCATATCAGGTATGTCTTTGATCACTAATATCTGGAGTTACCAGAAACTTGTGCTATCAGGGAGGCTGTTTTCTATATTAGAAATGTTGTCTTATACGAATGCAAGAGTTCAAAGGGACAGTTGTCAATCTTAAGAGTACTGGGATTAAGCCATACAGAAGATTAGACTTCAATATAAACAGATGCTCTCCCAAGAATCAGGAAAGAAACAGTAACTGCAACAGATATAATTATTGAAAGAACTTGCCTTGAGACTTAAGTTGAATTGACGAGAATAGCTCACCAAACAGATTTGACAATTTAGGGTATGTTTTGTTCATGCAAGCGAGAAAGGTATATATCTAAAACTAGAAATTAGCATTTGTCTAATAATCATCTTTCATTAGCTACTCTGTCAGAGGAAAGAAAGTATGTTGATTCCAGATGAAGAATACATGCTGATAAGTGAGATAGTAGTTCCATTATGCAGGATATTGACAAAACATCAGCACTCTTCAACAGCTAAATATCTAAACAAATTCAAAGGATGTTACCAGAATTACTGACTGATTCTGTAATAAGAGGAAATGAATGAAATGTATAAAGAAACATTTGCTTTCAGCAGAATTACAGTTTTTCCAGCACCTATGCTACCTTTTCTTAATTCTCCAGAGAATATAACAATTATTGATCACTGATGCAAATAGATATGCTTCTGCACAACTGCAAGTCTGATTAAGCTACAAGTGAATTATCCATTTACATTATTATATATAAAGGTCCTAGCTTAGAGTTAATTATTACAATGTCCACACCAACCATGTTGAGAGGCTGACTGCGTGGTTCTAATACTGGTGGCCTTTAGCAGTTCATCCTGGCATAGGGATTAAAAAGGTTTCTCCTTCCTGGTTGACAAAGTAGACCACCATGATGTCCTCAGTCCAGTGACGGACCAACTGGACTTTTAAACTCTGGTAGAATGCTAATTTGGCTGCTCGTGTTTCAGAGGCCGAGTCCAAGTCATGTTCGCAATTATTGGGGCACTGAACTCAGGTGACGGTGAACTGCAATCTGAATTTTGACATAATATTTGGATCTAGGGTCCAACATCTGAGATCCAGGTCACATGTCAAATCTAGTGTCACTGATGATCACCAAAAATGAGAATTTAGTTGCAACAATCTAAAAGAATCTTGCATGCATGGTCACAAAAATGGTGCACCATGAAGACCGGGTGCCTTCTGCTGAGGAGGGGATACATCGCCTTCTTCCAAGAGAAAGTAGTTTAAACAGTAGGGAGGAAAGCAAGCACCTGAAAAAGTTCTGATTGGACTCCAATTGAGATTCCTTGCAACAGAAGGAAATATAGTTGTGGTTCAACGACATGGCATTCTGACAAACCAAATGTCTAGCTTGGGATGTGAGGTCCAAATTTCTGTATCTTGAATTGAAATATCAGTAATAATTTTTTTAAATTATTCGTTCCGGGATGTGCGCGTCGCTGGTAAGGCCAGCATTTATTGCCCATCCCTAATTGCCCTCGAGAAGGTGCTGAGCCGCCTTCTTGAACCGCTGTGGTGGAGGTCAGGGAGGGAGTTCCAGGATTTTGACCAAGCGACAAGGAAGGAACGGCAATATATTTCCAAGTCAGAATGATGTGCGACTTAGAGGGGAACTTGGAGGTGGTGGTGTTCCCGTCTGCCTGCTGCCCTTGTCCTTCCAGGTGCTAGAGGTCGCAGGTTTGGGAGGTGCTGCTGAAGAAGCCGTCGCAAGTTGCTGCAGTGCATTTTGTAGATGGCACACACTGCAGCCACGGTGTGCCGGTGGTGGGGGAAGTGAATGTTTAAGGTGGTGGATGGGGTGCCAATCAAGCGGGCTGCTTTGTCCTGGATGGTGTTGAGCTTCTCAAGTGTTGATGGAGTTGCAGTCATCCAGGCAAGTGGAGAGTATTCCATCACACTCCTGATTTGTGCCTTGTAGATGGTGGAAAGGCTTTGGGGAGTCAGGTGGTGAGATACTCGCCGCAGAATACCCAGCCTCAGCTCACTTCTGGAATTCAGCTCTTTTGTCTATGTTTGGACCAAGGCTGTAATGAGGTCTGGAGCAGAGTGGTCCCGGTGGAACCCAAACTGAGCATCAGTGAGCAGGTTATTGGTGAGTAGGTGCCGCTTGATAGCACTGTCAATGACACCTTCCTTCACTTTGCTGATCATCAAGAGTAGACTGATGGGACAGCAATTGGCCAGAATCGATTACCTAGGCATTTTTCCACATTATCAGGTAGATGCCAGTGTTGTAGCTGTACTGGAACAACTTGGATCGAAGAGTGTCAAGTTCGGGAGCACAAGTCTTCTGCACAACTGCTGGATATTGTCAGGGCTCATAGCCTTTGCTGTATCCAGTGCGTTCAGCCATTTCTTGTTATCACGTGGAGTGAATCAGAAGACTCAATAATGTTGTGGGAAGACCGACAATTGCATTAAAAAAATCTTTGAAATCTACTGCAGCCATCTAAAATTGTGCAGTTTACTTAAATAATATTACACATTGAAATATTTGAGAATGTTGTCCAGTGAAACATTTCCCCAAAATGTTTTGCTGGCCACAATGAAAATTTCTTCTCAATGCAATATCTTCTGTTGTTTTCAAGTATAGTGCATTTTGGTTATTGGTATCTATTTACAGGATTACTTTGATGCATTTCTCATGACTTCCAACTTGAAATATAAAGGGTATATTTATTCTGTGGTTGTTATGTCTTTGGATGCTCTGAAAGTGACACCACGAGGAAATGTCTTGTACTTGAACTGTAGTGACCTTAGTCCTTTATTAATAGCTCCAGAGTGAGGATCATACATGGTGGCCTGCCTTTTATACTAGGCCAGGCACACCTGTACAGGTAACCTACAAGTCTCCCACTGCTGTGCCCTCTGGTGGCACAACTTGTGATAGTACCAACAGTAGCCATGTAGGATACATGACAGTGGTCTCTAGTTGCTGTGAGAGAGTTAGGGCTCAACCAAGAAATTTACACTTTTTATCCACCTGAGCAGGTAGATGGGGCCTCAGTGAAACACCACATCCAAAAAATGAGTGCACCTTGGAAGGACTTCTGATAAGTCACTAGCTTGAACTGAAGATAGGCCTTTAATTGCCAAGCAGGATCACAAAGATAGAGAGCCGAAGAAATGTAACATTCCAAAATGCTACAGTTCAAAGGGATTATAAGTTAAGTGATTAAAAAGAAAAAAAATCAGCCCCAACCCCATTAAGCTGAAACCTAATCACCGAATTACAGATGAGAAAATCGTTGAAAGAAATGTAGAGACGTAGGTTTCCACATGATTTGCGCCTGATTTTTTAGGAGCAACTGGTGGAGAACGGACTATCTTAGAAATCGCAATTCTCCACATTTTTGTTTCTGCAGTTCTAGTCAGGTAGAACAGATCCACTTTGAAAAATAATTTTTTCTTCAAAAGGGGGCGTGTCCGGCCACTGGCGCCTGATTTCAAAGTTTCCACAGTGAAAACGTACTCCAAACTAACTTAGAATGGAGCAAGTAAAGATTTTTGTAGAACTGAAAAAACCTTGTCTACACATTAAAAAATCAGGCGCAGGTTACAAATTAGGCGTCCAGAACGAGGTGGGGGGGGGAGGGGGGGGGAAGGGAAGTCATTAAATTCTACAATAAATCCTTATTTATACTTCTACAAATATTATACAAATAAATCCAACCTGAATAAACATTTATAAGCAAAGAAAAGATTAAATAAACCATCTTCCTACCTGTGTGAAAGTGCTTCAGCCACGGAGAATGCTGCAGTCAGCCTCACAAGTTGAGGCATCCGTTCGTTCCCACGGGAGGGGGGGGGGGGGGAAGGAGGCGCCCGTTCGTTCCCGCGGGGGGGGGGGGGGGGGGGAGGCGCCTGTTCGTTCCCGCGGGGGAGGGGGGGGAAGGAGGAGGCGCCCGCTCGTTCCCGCGGGGGAGGGGGGGGAAGGAGACAGTGAGAAGGCTGCAAGAAGCCTCTGTGCTGATGGCAATGTGCTTTTATTAAAAAATGTTCAAAAATTAAACAGCTACAAAGAACTACAAAAATGGCCGAGTGCCAATGTTTCCTTCACACTGAGCGTGCGCGAATGCTCCAACGCACACGCGCAGCGTTGCCGGCAGGAAAAAAACTAATTTAAATGGTACCCGCCCCCTCCCACTTACAAAATCGGCGTGAGTGTAGGCTCCGCCCCCCTGGGCGCCACGCCAAACAGACAAGGAGCTGCAAAGCGCTCCAGAATCGCGCGGTTTTTTTCCGGCGCCGTTTTAGGCGTGAAAAACGAGCGCCCAGCTCGGAGGGGCACCCATTTTTTATCGTGTGGAAACTTGGGCCCGTAATTTCTATGATGGCCCAAGGAGGAAATCAGGATGATTCTGACACACATGATCTGGCAGACCTGAATCTCTCACTCTCGAAGGCAGTGGTGTGTATCGGTTGGGGGGGGGGGGGGGGGGGGGGGGGGGGGGGGGGGGAAGAAAGAGAACAGGAAACCAACACAACAGGAGCTATTTAATTGGCAGACCATGAGACAACAACCTATGGAAGCTTGCATTTTTATTTCTGATTGAGCTCCAACTTCAGTGCACACCAATAACTTAAGATGTTAATTGTGAACAATAGATGGCACATCTTAGTCAACATGTGGACATAAAAATGTAAAGTAGAAAAATGAAGAGAAAGTTTGTACCTAACAGGAGTCTGTGGAGGAATAACTGTCTGACTGTCTTCAGTGTGAGGTTTCCTTGGAGTTCGCTCAAGTTCACCTCTATAAGGAACATACTTTAATAAATCAAAAATCATGTAATAGCAATTTTTAATGTAAACATTATTCGATAAAATAAAGCATTGTGGGAAGTTATCTTATCCCACTCAAACATTTTATTGAATCCAAATTATCCCGGAACATTGAGGTTTTCTTTATTTTATAGAGCCTGTAATAAAGGCACGCATTTTTGCTATAGATTTTAATGATGTATTAAACACAATGTATTACAGCAGTGGTCATCAAACTGGGATCCGCAGAGACTTTCCAGGGGGGCGTAAAATAACGTGTAAGCACAGCTAGAGGTAGGCTACGTGCGAGCCAGGAGGCAGGAGCTAAGTGTGACAGCCACATGTACAGTGCAGAATAAACTGGCTGTCTCATCTTGGAGGGGAGATGCCTGAAGGTCATAAGCCCATTAAGAATCAATTCCCAAATTGTTGTTTACCAACAAAATAGCTGTTCTAGCTGTCAGGGCTAAAAAAAAAAGTACACTGCTTAGCTTCAGGTTCCAGTTGAGAGATTATCCCTTAAATCTGAGGACTATGGCTAAAAGATTCATCAGTTCGCAAGTATCTTCCCTGGATAAAAGGCTGTGCCATTTTACAAAGGAAGGAAAATAGACAGAATTAGAACTCAACCAAGAAGTTTACACTTTCTATCCACCTGAGCAGGTAGATGGGAGCGCAAAGATTAAGAGCCATAGCAATGTAACACTCCAAAATGCAACTGTTGAAAGGGATTTAAATTAAGTGACTCAAAGGGGAAAAAAAATCCCCACCTCAGGAGAAATCCAATCACCCATTTACAGAGGAGGAAATCGTAGAAAGGAATGTAGAGACATAAGTTCTGTGATGGCCATCCCAGCTGAGGTGGCATTGAGGTATAGACAAAGACACAGGAAGGAAACCAAGATGATTCTGACAAACATGATCTGGCAGACCTGAATCTCTCACTCTCGAAGAAGGCGGTGTGTATCGGTAAGGGGAGAGGGGGAGGCAGAGAGAGAACGGAAACAAACTCAACAGGAGCTATTTAATTGGCAAATCATAAGACAACAACGTATGAAAGCTCGCATTTTTATTTCTGACTAAGCTCCAATTTAATTGCACACCAGTAACTTAAGATGTTTATTTTGAAAAAAAGATAGCATATCTAAGTCAACATGTGGTCATAAAAATGTAGACAATTGAACAGAAAGTTTGTACCTAACAGGAGTCTGTGGAGGAATAACTGTTTGACTGTCTTCAGTGTGAGGTTTCCTTGGAGTTCGCTGAACTTCACCTCTATAAAGAAGATACTTTAATAAATCAAAAATCATAATAACATTTTTTACTGTAAACATTATACAATAAAATAAAATGGTGTGGAATGATATCCTATCCCACTCCAATATTCAATTTAATCCAAATTATCTTGGATCATTTTGAGGAGCCGAGTGTGACAACCACATGTACAGTGCAGAGTAAATTGGCTGTCCCATCTAGGAGGGGAGATGCCTGAAGGTCATAAATCCATTTAGAATCAATTCCAAAATTGTTGTTTCCCAACAAAATAGCTTTCCTAGTTGATTAGGCTAAAAAACAGTAGAATGTTTAGCTTCAGGTTGCAGTTTAGAGACCATCCCATCCCTTAAATCTGAGGGGTATGGCTAAAAGTTTCATCAGTTCGCAAGTATCTACCCTCAATAAAATGCTATGCTATTTTACAAAGGAAGTAAAATAGACCGTATCAACTAACACACTGGAAGATCACAGACTTTGCAAGGACACAAAGTAGTGTGTGGTCAAAATCATGCCAACTTCTAAATACAGTAGGCACTAAGTCTCCTTAGCATTGCTATACAAACTTTTTCAGGAAACACTGTAGTAGAGTTTAAGCTGCAAAATTAGGGACACTTTCTCTACCTCACCTGGAGAAAAACATCACACCAAGGATAGACAGACTGCAACGAGAAGCAGGCAATATTACACATTGAAATATTGATGAGAATTTTGTTCAGTCAAACAATTCCCCAAAATGTTTCGATGACCACGATGAAAGAATGAACATTTCTTCTTAAGGTAATATGTTCTGTAGCTTTCAAGTATAGTGCATTTTGGTTATTGGATATCTATTTACAGGATTAATTGATGCATTTCTCGCGACTTCCAACTTGAGATATAAAGGGTAGATTTATTCTGTGGTCTCCCATACCCAAACAACTTCAGTGAAGCCACTGCATCGTGTTTCAAAATCTGACAGTAGTGGCCCCCAGAAACATAGAAAATAGGTGCAGGAGTACGCCATTCGGCGCTTCGAGCCTGCACCACCATTCAATAAGATCATGGTTGATCGTTCACCTCAGTACCGCTTTCCTGCTTTTTTTCCAAACCCCTTTAGCCATAAGGGCCATATCTAACTCCCTCTTGAATATATCGAACGAACTGGCATCAACAACATCCTGCCACTTGAATCTCTAGTTGCTACAAAAGAGTTAGGACTCAACCAAGAAGTTTACACTTTTTATCCACCTGAGCAGGTAGATGGGGCCTCAATGTAACACCTCATTGAAAAAATGAGAACACCTTGGAAGGACTTCTGATAAGGCACTAGCTCAAATTGAAAAAGGCCTATAACAACCAAGTGTGATCACAAAGATAAAAAGCAGAAGAAATGTAACACTCCAAAATGCTGTTGAATGAAAGGGATTATAAGTTAAGTGACTAAAAAGAAAAAGAAAGCACCAACCCCACTCAACAGAAATCTAATCACCCATGTACAGATGAGGGAATCGTAGAAAGGAATGTAGAAGCGTAATTTCTGTGATGGCCATCCCAGTTGAGGTGGCATTGAGGTACAGACAAAGGCACAAGGAGGAAACCAAGATGATTCTGACACACATGACCTGGCAGACCTGAATCTCTCACTCTCGAAGGCGGCGGTGTGTATCAGTAAAGGGAGGGCAGGGAGGGCCGGAGAGAGAACGAAAACCAATTCAATAGAAGCTATTTAATTGGCAGATGATAAGAAAACAACCCAGGAAAGATCGCATTTTTATTTCTGCTTGAGCTCCAATTTAATTGCACACCAGTAACTCAAGATGTTTATTGTGAAAAATAGATGGCACGTCTTAGTCAACATATGGTCGTAAAAATGTAAAGTAGCCAAATGAACAGAAAGTTTGTACCTAACAGTAGTCTGTGCTGGAATCACTGCCTGGCTGTCTTCAGTGTGAGGTTTCCTTGGAGTTCGCTGAACTTCACCTCTATAAAGAAGATACTTTAATAAATCAAAAATCATGTAATAACATTATTAAATGTAAACATTATTCAATTAAAAAAAATGGTGTGCAAAGTTATCCTTTCCGACTCCAACATTCAATTGAATCCGAATTATCCTGGATCATTTTGAAGTTTTTCTTATTTTAGAGCCTTTAATAATGGCACGTATTTTTGCTAGAGATTTTAATTACGTCTAAACACAATGTATTACAGCAGTGGTCACCAAACTGGGGTCCGGAGAGATTTTCCGATGGGGGGCGGGGGGGGAGAATAACGTGGAAGCAGGCTTGGTGCGAGCCAGGAGGCAGGAGCCGAGTGTGACAGCCACATGTACAGTGCAGAATAAACTGGCTGTCCCATCAAGGAGGGGAGATGCCTGAAGGTCATAAACCCATTTAGAATCAATTCCCAAATTGTTGTTTACCAACAAAATAGCGGTCCTAGTTGTCAGGACTAAAAACAGAGTAGACTGCTTAGCTTCAGGTTCCAGTTTAGAGACCATCCTTTAAATCTGAGGGCTATTGCTAAAAGATTCATCAGTTAGCAAGTATCTTCCCTAGATAAAAGGCTATGCCATTTTAAAAAGGAAGGAAAACAGACGGAGTTAGGACTCAAACAAGAAGTTTACACTTTCTATCCACCTGAGCAGGTAGATGGGACCTCAGTGTACCACCTCATCCAAAACATGAGAACACCTTGGAAAGACTTCTGATAAGGCACTAGCTCAAACTGAAGATATGCCTATAACAGCCAAGCGGGATCAAAAAGATTAAGAGCCAAAGCAATGCAACACTCCAAAATGCAACTATTGAAAGGGATTCTAAACTAAGTGACTCAAAAGAAAAAAAAACACCCCGCCTCAGGAGAAATCCAATCATCTATTTACAGAGGAGGAAATCGTAGAAAGGAATGTAGAGACATAATTTCTGTGATGGCCATCCCAGCTGAGGTGTAAACAAGGACACGGAGGAAACCAGGAGGATTCTGACACACATGATCTGGCAGACCTGAACCTGTCACTCTCGAAGAAGGCGGTGTGTATCGGTAAGGGGGGCGGGGGGGGGAGGGGGAAAGAGAGAACGGAAACCAACTCAACAGGAGCTATTTAATTGGCAGATCGTAAGACAACAACCTATGGAAGCTCGCATTTTTATTTCTGACTGAGCTCCAATTTAATTGCACACCAGTAACTTACGATGTTTATTGTGAAAAATAGGTGGCACATCTTAGTCAACACATGGTCATGAAAATGTAAAGTAGACAAATGAACAGAAAGTCTGTACCTAACAGAAGTCTGTGGAGGAATAACTGTCTGACTATCTTCAGTGTGAGGTTTCCTTGGGGTTCGCTGAACTTCACCTCTATAAAGAAGATACATTAATAAATCAGATCATGTAATAGCATTTTTAAATGTAAACATTATTCGATAAAATAAAATGGTGTGAAAAGTTATCGAATCCCACTCCAACATTCAATTGAATCCGAATGATCCTGGATCATTTTGAGGTTTTCCTTATTTTACAGAGCTTGTAATAAATGCACACATTTTTGCTTGCGATTTTAATAATGTATTACAGCAGTGATCGTCAAACTGGGGTCTGTGGAGACTTTCCAGGGGGGCATGAAATAACGTGGAAGCAAGAGTTGGAGGCAGGCTTGGTGCGAGCCAGGAGCCGAGTGTGACAGCCACATGTACAGTGCAGAGTAAACTGGCTGTCCCATCTAGAAGGGGAGATGCCTGAAGCTCATAAACCCATTTATAATCAATTCCCAAACTGTTGTTTACCAACAAAATAGCTTTCCTAGTTGACCAGGCTAAAAACACAGTAGACTGCTTAGCTTCGGGTTGCAGTTTAGAGACCATCCCTTAAATCTGAGGGGTATGGCTAAACGTTTCATCAGTTCGCAAGTATCTTCCCTGGACAAAGGAAGAAAACAGACTGACCCAGCTAACTCACTAGAAGAACCCTCTTTACAACAGATCACAGTCTTTGCAATGACACAAAGTAGCGTGTGGTCAAAATCATGCCACCTTCTAATACAGTTGGTGCTGAGTGCCCTTAGCATTGCTATACAGACATTTTCAGGAAACACTGTGGAAGCACCAAGCTGTGGAATTAGGGACACTTTCTCTACCTCACCTGGGGATAGACAGACTGCAGCGAGAAGCAGGCAATATTACACATTGAAATATTAAGGAGAATTTTGTTCAGTGAAACATTTCCCCAAAATGTTTTGAAGACCACAATAAAACAATGAACATTTCTTAATGAAATATCTTCTGTAGTTTTCAAATATAGTGCATTTTGATTATTGCGTATCTACTTATAGGATTACTTAAATGTATTTCTTGCGACTCCCAACTTGAGATATAAAGGGTAGATTTAATCTGTAGTCTCCCATACCCAAACAACTTCAGTGAAGCCCCTTCCATTGTGCTTCAAAATCTAACGGTAGTGGCCCCTGCCACTTGAATCTGTAGTTGCTTCAAGAGTTAGGACTCAACCAAGAAGTTTAAACTTTTTATCCACCTGAGCAAGTAGATGGGGCCTCAGTATAACAACTCATCCAATGAATGAGAACTCTTTGGAAGGACTTCTGATAAGGCACTAGCTCAAAATGAAATTGGCCTATATCATAATCATCATCATCATAGGCAATCCCTCGGAATCGAGGAAGACTTACTTCCACTCTTAACATGAGTCCTTAGGTGATTGAACAGTCCAATACGAGAGCCACAGTCCCTGTCACAGGTAGGACAAATAGTCGTTGAGGGAAAGGGTGCGTGGGACAGGTTTACTGCACGCTCTTTCCGCTGCCTGCGCTTGATTTCGGCATGCTCTCGGCGATGAGACTCCGAGGTGCTCAGCGCCCTCCTGGATGCATTTCCAAGACTTAGGGCGATCTTTGGCCAGAGACTCCCTGGTGTCAGTGGGGATATTGCACTTTTTCAGGGTGTCCCTGTAAAGTTTCCTCTGCGCATCTTTGACTCGTTTGCCGTGAAGGAGTTCTGAGTAGAGCACTTGCTTTGGGAGTCTCGTGTGTGGCATGCGAACTATGTGGCCTGCCCAGCGGAGCTGATCAAATGTGGTCAGTGTTTCAATGCTGGAGATGTTGGCCTGGTCGAGGATGCTAATGTTGGTGCGTCTGTCCTCCCAGGGGATTTGTAGGATCTTGCGGAGGCATCGTTGGTGGTATTTCTCCAGCGACTTGAGTTGTCTACTGTACATGGTCCATGTCTCTGAGCCATACAGGCTTATTACAGCCAAGTGGGATTACAAATATAAAGAGTCAAAGAAATGTAATGCTCCAAAATACTATAGCTTGAAAAGGATTATAAGTTAAGTGACTAAAGAAAAAAAACAGCACCGATCCTACTCCCAACAGAAATCTAATCACCTATGTACAGATGAGGAAATTGTGGAAAGGAATGCAGAAGCATAATTTCTGTGATGGCCATCCCAGTTGAGGTGGCATTGAGATGTACACAAAGACACAGGAAGGAAACCAAGATGATTCTGACACACACGATCTGGCTGACCTGAATCTCTCACTCTCGAAGAAGGCAGTGTGTATCGGTAAGGGGAGGAGGGGAGAAGGAGAACGAAAACCAACTCAACAGGAGCTATTTAATTGACAAATCATAAGACAACAACCTGTGAAAGCTCGCATTTTTATTTCTGACTGAGCTCCAAGTTAATTGCACACCAGTAACTTAAGATGTTTATTGTGAAAAATAGATAGCACGTCTTAGTCAACATAAGAACGTAAGAAATAGGAGCAGGAGTAGGCCATTTGGCTCCTCGAGCCTGCTCCGCCATTCAATAAGATCATGGCTGATCTGATCATGGACTCAGCTCCAATTCCCTGCCCACTCTCCATAACCCTTTACTCCCTTATCGCTCAAAAATCTGTCTATCTCCGCTTTAAATATATTCAATGACCCAGCCTCCACAGTTCTCTGGGGCAGAGAATTCCATAGATTTAGAACCCTCTGAGCGATGAAATGTCTCATGTAAGATTTAAATGGGCAGCCTCTTATTCGAAGACTATGTCCCCTAGTTTTAGTTTCCCCTGTAAGGGGGTAAAGTATAAAGTGGACAGACAGTTGGTCAGCAAAGTGGGTACTGAAGGTAGTGAATTGATCGGACACGTGAGATGGTTCAGATTAAAAGGGCTTATCAGTATTAGGAGGTTGTGAGGAGTCGGGAGTTCCTCCACCTCAAGCCAGGGATTGTAATATGTCGCCTATTGACAGATTGTATGTAAAACTCGCTTACAAATGATAGAAAAGGGCCGTATAACATAAAATGAAAACGTTACATATTCAGTAGATTTAAGGGAACAAAGAGCAGAGTTGACACCGACTAATAAATCTCCAAGGAGAGTAGGGAGTAAGCTGTCTGGAAACAGATAGGATAATACTATTGTAGCAACATTTAACTCATGGGAAAGGGATAGCTTGCTGAGCTCATGGGAAAGGGATAGTTTCGTCTGATAAGAAACCAGGTGCAGAACTAGCCGTGGGAAACCAAGGCAACGTTGAACAACACGCCATGGGAAACCAAGGCAAGGTTAACACTGTAGAACAACATATTCCAGAAGGCGGAGATGCTATGGGAGATAGAGAGGTTGAGAAACCACTCAGCAGCCAGTCTCATAAGGGTCAACGGCTCAATGAAGCTCCGCTGATAAGCCGCATGCCAACTGGTGGTCATAGAAGGTTTTGTAGGAGGGTCGCACAGCTCAAAAGCTGCAAAACTGTGCATTTAGAACTCTTGTTTAAAGGATCATTCCTGAACACTTCCCCTGCATATGCCTGAATAAAGATCGGTTGAACTAAGGTTTCGTCTGAGTGATTCTGTGGTCGTTATGGTTAAAGAGGAAATTAATACAATAGTAAGGAGGGATATTAGCCTGGATGATGTGGAATCGGTATGGGTGGAGCTGCGGAATACCAAAGGGCAGAAAATGCTAGTCGGAGTTGTGTACAGACCATCAAACAGTAGTAGTGAGGTTGGGGACAGCATCAAACAAGAAATAAGGGATGTGTGCAATAAAGGTACAGCAGTTATCATGGGCGACTTTAATCTACATATCAATTGGGCTAACCAAACTGGTAGCAATGTGGTGGAAGAGGATTTCCTAGAGTGTATTAGGGATGGTTTTCTAGACCAATATGTCGAGGAACCAACTAGAGGGCTGGCCATCCTAGACTGGGTGATGTGTAACAAGAAGGGACTAATTAGCAATCTTGTTGTGCGAGGCCCCTTGGGGAAGAGTGACCATAATATGGTTGAATTCTTTATTAAGATGGAGAGTGACACAGTTAATTCAGAAACTAGGGTCCTGAACTTAAGGAAAGGTAACTTCGACGGTATGAGGCGTGAATTGGCGAGAATAGACTGGCAAAGGACACTTAAAGGGTTGACGGTGGATAAGCAATGGCAAACATTTAAAGATCACATGGATGAACTTCAGCAATTGTACATCCCTGTCTGGAGTAAAAATAAAACGGGGAAGGTGCCTCAAACGTGGCTAACAAGGGAAATTAAGGATAGTGTTAAAACCAAGAGGCATAGAAATTGGCTAAAAAAAAGCAGCAAACCTGAGGACTGGGAGAAATTTAGAAATCAGCAAAAGAGGATTAAGGGTTTAATTAAGAGGGGGAAATAGAGTATGAGAGGAAGCTTGCAGGGAACATAAAAACTGACTGCAAAAGCTTCTATAAATATGTGAAGAGAAAAAGATTAGTGAAGACAAACGTAGGTCCCTTGCAGTCGGATTCAGGTGAATTTATAATGGGGAACAAAGAAATCTGTCTTCACGAAGGAAGACACAAATAACCCTCCGAATGTACTAGGGGTCAATGGGTCTAGTGAGAAGGAGGAACTGAAGGATATCATTATTAGGTGGGAAATTGTGTTAGGGAAATTGATGGGATTGAAGGCCGATAAATCCCCGGGGCCTGATAGTCTACATCCCAGAGTATTTAAGGAAGTGGCCTTAGAAATAGTGGATGCATTGGTGGTTATTTTCCAACAGTCTATCGACTCTGGATCAGTTCCTATGGACTGGAGGGTAGCTAATGTAACACCACTTTTTAAAAAAGGAGAGAAAACGGGGAATTATAGACCGGTTAGCCTGACATCAGTAGTGGGGAAAATGTTGGAATCAATCATTAAGGACGAAATAGCAGCCCATTTGGAAAGCAGTGACAGGATCGGTCCAAGTTAGCATGGATTTATGAAAGGGAAATCATGCTTGATGAATCTTCTGGAATTTTTTAAGGATGTAACTAGCAGAGTGGACAAGGGAGAACCAGCAGATGTGGCGTTTTTGGACTTTGAAAAGGCTTTTGACAAGGTCTCGCACAAGAGATTGGTGTGCAAAATCAAAGCGCATGGTATTGTGGTTAATGTACTGACGCGGATAGAGAACTGGTTGGCAGACAGGAAGCAGAGAGTCGGGATAAATGGGTCCTTTTCAGAATGGCAGGCAGTGACTAGTGGAGTGCCGCAGGGCTCAGTGCTGGGACCCCAGCTCTTTACAATATACATTAACGACTTAGATGAAGGAAGTGAGTGTAATATCTCCAAGTTTGCAGATGACACTAAACTGGGGCGGCGGTGTGAACTGTGAGGAGGACAACAAGAGGCTGCAGGGTGACTTGGACAGGTTAGGTGTGTGGGCAAATGCATGGCAGGTGCAGTATAATGTGGACAAATGTGAGGTTATCCATTTTGGGGGCAAAAACACGAAGGCAGAATATTATCTCAATGGTGGCAGATTAGGAAAAGGGAAGGTGCAATGAGACCTGGGGGCGTCATGGTACATCAGTCATTGAAAGTTGCCATGCAGGTACAGCAGGTGGTGAAGGCGGCAAATGGTATGTTGACCTTCATAGCTAGGGGATTTGAATATAGGAGCAGGGAGGTCTTAGTGCAGTTGTACAGGGCCTTGGTGAGGCCTCACCTGGAATATTGTGTTCAGTTTTGGTCTCCTAATCTGAGGAAGGACATTCTTGCTATTGAGGGAGTGCAGCGAAGGTTCACCAGACTGATTCCAGGATGGCTGGACTGTCATATGAGAAGAGACTGGATCAACTGGGCCTTTATTCACTGGAATTTAGAAGGATAAGAGGGAATCTCATAGAAACGTATAAGATTCTGACGGGACTGGACAGATTAGATGCGGGAAGAATGTTCCCGATGTTGGGGAAGTCCAGAACCAGGGGACATAGTCTTAGGATAAGGGATAGGCCATTTAGGACTGAGATGAGGAGAAACTTCTTCACTCAGAGTTGTTAACCTGTGGAATTCCCTGCCGCAGAGAGTTATTGATGCCAGTTCATTGGATATATTCCAGAGGGAGTTAGATATGGCCCTTATGGCTAAAGGGATCAAGGGGTGTGGCGAGAAAGCAGGAAAGGGGCACTGAGGTGAATGATCAGCCATGATCTTATTGAATGGTGGTGCAGGCTCGAAGGGGCGAATGGCCTACTCCTGCACCTATTTTTTCTATGTTTCTAGGTTTCACACTATATTTGTCCCAATCAATAATAGGAGAGTTAATATCCCCTATTACTACCCTATGGTTTTTGGACTTCACAGCAATTTGCCTACATATTTGCTCCTCGATCCCCCTCCCACTGTTTGGGGGTCTATAATACACACCCAGCAGTGTGATCGTCCCTTTTTTATTTTTCAATTCGACACATATGGCCTCGTTGGATGATCCCTCTAACATATCATCCCTCCTCACCACTGCAATAGTTTCTTTAATCAATACCGCGAACCCCACCCACCTTTTACCCCCCTCAATGCTTTGTCTAAATATCCTGTAACCGGTAATATTGATCTGCCAAACCTGCCCCTCTTTCAGCCATGTCTCTGTAATGGCTATAATGTCATACTCCCAAGTATCTACCTGTGCTCTTAGCTCATCCGCCTTAGTCGCTATACTCCTTGCATTAAACTATATACCATTTAACACAGGAAGACCTCCTTAATTACTACTTACTAACCCTTGTTTCCTTGGACTTACAGATTCACTTTCTAAATTCTTGCTATCCAATTTCTGCTTTACTTCCTTCCCTACTGAACTTGTTCTCAGGTTCCCACCCCCCTGCCAAGCTAGTTTAAACTCTCCCCAACAGCATTAGCAAAACTTCCCATGAAGATATTTGTCCCGGCTCCTACACTAACTCTCCAGCCACGCGTTCATCCTCTTTATCCTTCTATTCTTGTACTCATTAGCATGTGGCACCAGTAGTAACCCGGAGATTACTACCTTTGAGGTCCTACCCTTTAGTTTTCTTTCTAACTCCCTAAATTCTGCCGATAGGACTTCATCCCTTTTGCTACCTATGTCGTTGGTCCCGACATGGACCACGACCTCTAGCTGTTTACCCTCTCCCCGCAGAATGCCCTGCGTCCGCTCTGTGACATTCCTGATCCTGGCACCAGGGAGGCCACACTTTCTGGCGGCCGCAGAAACACCTCTCTGTTCCCTAACTATAGAATCCCCTATCATTAGGGCTCTATTATTCTTCGTCCCTCCCTCCTGTGCAGCTGGGCCACCCGTGGTGCCTTGGAATTGCTCTGGCTGCACTCCCCAGAGGCACCATCGCCCTCACCG
Organism: Pristiophorus japonicus; assembly: GCF_044704955.1. Lineage (NCBI taxonomy): Eukaryota > Metazoa > Chordata > Chondrichthyes > Pristiophoridae > Pristiophorus > Pristiophorus japonicus. The sequence continues at coordinate 129,405,065 of NC_091987.1, forward strand.
ATGCTCAGAAGTGAATATCGGTTTGACTTCCCCTCGGGAAGACTCCTGCACTACCTGCCAAGCATTCTTACTTCATCTGGTGGTCACCCACTTTCCCTCTGCCTGCATGCTTTTAGTCCCATTATTTTACCCCGTACTTCTTCATTAGTGATAGTGATTGTATTAAGTTCCTCCCTACCTATAGCCCCTTGATTATCTACTAATGAGATGTTCTTAGTGTCTTATACTGTGAAGACCGATACAAAATATTTGTTCAATGTCTCTGCCATTTCCCTGTTCTCCATTATAAATTCCCCAGTCTCATCCTCTCGGGGACCAACATTTACCTTAGCCACGCTTCCTTTTTATGTACCTGTAGAAACTCTCACTATGTTTTTATATTTCCTGCTAGTTTACTTTCATAATGTATCTTCCCTCTCTATCATTTATTTAGTCGTTCTTTGCTGGCTTTTAAAAATTTCCCAATCCTCTGGCCTTCCACTAGTCTTGGCCACACTGTAAGACTTTGTTTTCAGACATTTCCTTAGCTAGCCACGGATGGTAATCCCCTCTCTTACAGTCTTTCCTTCTCATTGGGATCTCTTTTGTTGCTCGTTATGAAATATCTCCTTAAATGTCTGCCATTGCTCGTCAACCATCCCATTCTTTCATCTATTTTCAGAGTCCACTTTAGCCAACTCTGCCCTCATACCTTTGTAGTCTCCTTTATTTAAGCTTCAGACCCTGGTTTGAGAACCAACTTCCTCACCAACTGAATTTCCAATTCTACCACATTATGGTCACTCATTTCTAAAGGATCTTTTACTACAAGATCATTTATTAATCCTGCCTCATTACACAGTACTAGATCTAAAATAGCCTGCTGGTTGGTTCCGCAACGTACTGTTTAAGGAAACTATCCCAGACACACTATGAACTCCTCCTCAAGGCTACCTTGGCCAATTTGAACATGTGGACATAAAAATGTAAAATAGACAAAAGAACCGAAACTTTGTACCTAACAGACGTCTGTGGAGGAATAACTGTCTGACTATCTTCAGTGAGAGGTTTCCTTGGAGTTCGCTGCAGTTCACCTCTATAAAGCAGATACTTCAATAAATCAAAATCATGTAATAACATTTTTTAATGTAGACATTATTTGATGAAATAAAATGGTGTGGAAAGTTACGAAGTTACGAACAATGACGGACAGGTAAAGACCATTTGGTTCATCGATTCTGTCCCACACAATTGCGATACCTTGTGCATTACAACTTATACACTCCACTCCACCCGAAACCCTGTGACCATATCATCTCCTGCGAGAGGCCAAAAAAGATATTAAAAAAAACAAGGCCAATTAAGGAAAAAAATCTGGGAAATTCCTCTCCGACCCATCTAGGCGATCGAAGCTAGGCCAGGAGATCATTCTGGCCATTACATTCCCTGCAGAACATACCTTCTATAAGAGGTGATCTCTGCTGCAGCCAGAAACAAATCCAGCTTTTGCCTGATGGAGTTCAGTGATTATGCATCCACCACACAAGAGCGCAGCTTGTTCCAGAGATATACTGTTCTCTGTGAAAAGAACCACCTCCTGACATCCTAGCTAGATCTAGCCTTATGCAACTTAAATGTGTCTCCCCTGGTCCTGCCTAACCTATTTAATTGAAATAAATGATCAGCTGGAACACTGTCTATTCCCTTCATTATCATAACCTCAATCATATCCCTCCAAAGTCTATGTTGCTCTAAGGTAAAGAGTCGCAACACTTTTAACCCATCTTGATAACCAAGATGCTTTAGACTTGGAATTAGTCTAGTGGCCCTCTTCTGCACCCATCAATTGAGATCACCAAATCTGGGCACAGTATTCTAAGTGCAGCCTGACTAAAGTCTTGTACAAGGACAAAACAGTACGCCTCGTCTTATACTCAATTGTCCTATGGATACATCCCAACACCCGATTTGCTCTAGCTATTGCTGCACGGCATTGCTCGTGTACCTTTAAAGATGTCTGCACTAGAATGCCCAAATCTCTTTCTATCTCCACCATCTTTAATGCCTTTCCCTGGAGGATGTATGAATGTTGAGCATTTGCCCTTCCCACATATGTAACACTGCACTTATCTAAGTTATACATGATTTTCCAGTCACGAGCCCAGTCTCCCAACACATTAAGATCTGCCTGAATCCGGTGAGTCTCTTCCACAGTTGTCGCACTTGCACAGATCTTTGTATCATGTGCAAATTGTACTGCCAACCTCTCAATCCAGAGCATTAATAAAAATTGTAAAAATCAACGGTCCCAACACTGATCCCTGCAGGACACCACTGGTGACCGGTCTCCAAACAGATCCAAATCCGTCTATAACTACTCTTTGCCTGCATCCTGCCAGCCAGTTCTGTATCCACCTCAATATATTTTCACTAATATTTCCCTCAAATCTGCCACCAAGCTCATGGTCTACAGGGCTGTAGTAATACCCGCCCACCAGTATGGTTCAGAGACATGGACCATGTACAGTAGACACCTCAAGTCGCTGGAGCAATACCACCAATGATGTCTCCGCAAGATCCTACAAATCCCCTGGGAGGACAGGTGCACCAACATTAGCGTCCTCGACCAGGCCAACATCACCAGCATTGAAGCACTGACCACACGTGATCAGCTCCGCTGGGTAGGCCACATAGTTCGCATGCCAGACACGAGACTACCAAAGCAAGCGCTCTACTCGGAACTCTTTCATGGCAAACGAGCCAAAGGTGGGCAGAGGAACCGTCACAAGGACACCCTCAATACCTCCATGATAAAGTGCAACATCCCCACTGACACCTGGGAGTCCCTGCCAAAGACCGCCCTAAGTGCAGGAAGTGCATCCGGGAGGGCGCTGAGCATCTCGCGTTTCATCGCCAAGAGCATGCAGAAATCAAGCGCAGGCAGCGGAAAGAGCGTGCGGCATCCCTGTCCCACCCTGCCTTACCCTCAACGACTATCTGTCCCACCTGTGACAGGGACTGTGGCTTTTATATTGGATTGTTCAGCCACCTAAGGACTCATTTTTAGAGTGGAAGCAAGTCTTCCTCGATTGTGAGGGACTGCCTGTGATGATGATTTCCACAAGTACAGAGGCTCCGATCGCAGACCTCTTATGTGGTATCTTGTCAATAGCTTTTTGGAAATCTAAGTAGACAATGTCTACTGGGCTTCCCTCATGCACCAATTTTCTAACTTCTTCAAAAAATACAATTATATTTGTGAGACATGACCTCTTTTTTATGAAGCCATGTTGGGTGTCCCGAATATGTCCCACCCTATCCAAATATTCATATATTGCATCTGTTATGATTTTATCAAGCATCTTCCTTATTACTGATGTTAAACTGATGGGCCTATAGTTACCCGGGTTCTGCCTTGTCCCCTTTTTTAAAAATGGGGACTACATTAGCCTCCTTCCAATCTGTAGGAACAATTCCAGGTTGCAGTGAGCTATTAAAAATACAGGCCAGGGGCTCGCACAGCACATGCCCCATTTCGGGTGGATATCGTCTGGCCCTGCTGCTCTATCTATTTTTAAGTTCTTAATTATTTCTAAAACAATATGCTTATCTATGTTAATGTTACTAGCAGTAAAACCAGTTTCATTAACTTCTAATATTTGAGCATCATATTCAAGGGTGAATACTGATGCAAAGTACTCATTTAATATTTCTGCCATACTCAGTGAGTCATTTGTAACCTGTCCTTGAACACTCTTCAGTGGCCCAATACAGTCTTTGATAGTTCTCTGACACTTCACATAACTAAAAAAGCTCTTCCCACTACTGCCACAGTTGTCTATAATCCTTTTTTCCATTAGTCTTTTTGCTGTTCTAATGGCAGCCTTAGTTTTCTTTAGTTGTTCTTTGTATTCAACCCGACTTATTTGAGTGTTAAATTTCTTTAATTTATAGAAACATTTCTGTTTACATCTTATTTGTCTTTGTACATACCCAGTTAGCCACCTCAACTTTTTCTTACCACATTTCCTTTTTTTGATTTTGGGTACATGTTTGTTTACATTTTTAATCTGATTCTTAAAAGCTTTCCATTTATGTTCAACATTGGTCACATCACCACTGAGGTGGGTTAGCCAATTTACGTGTTCCAAATCATCTGCCATTTTGGAGAAGTTGGCCCTTCTGAAATCCGGTACGAGTTGCAGGTTCTCAGTACCTTTATTTTCAGTAGCCAGTTGGAACCCAATAATGATGTGATCACTGTTGCCCATATGTTCCCCCACATCGAGGCCTGATATGAGGTCAGGCCCACGACTAAACACCAGATTCAATATATGATTTTCCCTAGTTAGTTCATTAAAACGTTGAGTTAGGAAACAGTCCTGTATACTTTCAGTACATTTTTCAGCTGCACTTCCCACCACAACAGCATGTAATCCCAAACTATCGTGCTACTGAATGCCAGGAAAATTAAAATCACCCATCAGACAAAGGTGGCATTTTATATTAAAAACATCAGTGATATGTTTCCATAATAACTCATCACGTTCAAGTGTCTGACCTGGGGGCCTACAACAATTACCAAAAGATTAATCCCTACCCATGAGGCTGGTCCACTTGACCCCCGATAGGTTCACCTGAACCTGATGAGGCAATATCAAGTATCGCTCTAGCTGTTAGATTTTCACTGATAAAAAGTTATCCTTTCCGACTCCAACATTCAATTGAATCCGAATTATTTTGGATCATTGAGGTTTTCCTTATTTCATAGAGCCTGTAATAAAGGCACGCTTTTTGCTAGAGATTTTAATTATGTATTAAACAAAATGTATTGCAGCAGTAGTCAAACTGGGATCCGCACACACTTTCCAGGGGGGCGTGAAATAACGTGGAATCACAGCTGGAGGCAGGCTTGGTGCGAGCCAGGAGGCAGGAGCAGAGTGTGACAGCCACATGTACAGTGCAGAGTAAACTGGATGTCCCATCTAGAAGGGGAGATGCCTGAAGCTCATAAACCCATTTAGAATCAATTCTCAAATTGTTGTTAAAATAGTTCTCCTAGGTGACCAGGCTGAAAAAACAGTAGAATGCTTAAGCTTTAGGTTGCAGTTTAGAGACCATCCCTTAAATCTGAGAGGTATGGCTAAAGGTTTTATCAGTTCGCAAGTATCTTCCCTGGATAAAATGCTATGCTATTTTACAAATGCAGGAAAACAGACCAACCCAGCTAATCCACTAGAAGAATCCTCTTTACAACAGATCACAGTCTTTACAATGACACAAAATCATGCCAACTTCTAAATACAGTTGGTACTAAATGTTCTTAGCATTGCTATACAAACATTTTCAGGAAACACTGTGGTAGAGTTTAAGCTGCAGAATTAGTGGCACTTTCTCTACCCCATCTGGGGAAAAACATCACACCAAGAACAGACAGACTGCAGCGAGAAGCAGGCAATATTACACATTGAAATATTGAGGAGAATTTTGTTCAGTGAAACATTTCCCCAAAATGTGTTGATGATCACAATGAAACAATGAACATTTCTTGTTAATTAAATATCTTCTGTAGTTTTGAAGTATAGTGCATTTTGGTTATTGTGTATCTACTTATAGGATTATTTAGATGCATTTCTCGTAACTTCCAACTTGAGATATAAAGGGTAGATTTATTCTGTGGTCTCCCATACCCAAACAAGTTCAGTGAAGCCCCTGCCACTTGAATCTCTAGTTACTGCAAAAGAGTTAGGACTCAACCAAGAAGTTTACACTTTTTATCCACCTGAGCAGGTAGATGGGCCCTCAGTGTAACATCTCATCCAAAAAATGAGAACCTCTTGGAAGGACTTCTGATAAGAACATAACATAAGAAATAAGAAATAGGAGCAGAAGGCCATACGGCCCCTCGAGCCTGCTCAAACTAAAATAGGCCTATAATAGCCAAGCAAGATCACAAAATAAAGAGTCGATGAAATGTAACACTTCAAAATGCTATAGTTTGAAAGGGTTTATAAGTTAAGTGACTCGAAACAAAAAAATGCACCTCCCCCACTCCTGACCGAAATCTAATCACAGATGAGGAAATCGTAGAAAGGAATGTAGAGACGTAATTTCTACGATGGCCATCCCAGTTGAGGTGGCATTGAGGTGGAGACATAAGACACAAGGATGGAAACCAAGATGATTCTGACAAACATGATCTGGCAGACCTAAATCTCACACTCTCGAAGAAGGCGATGTGTATCGGTAAGGGGAGGGGGATGAAAGAGTACAGGAAACCAACTCAACAGGAGCTATTTAATTGGCAGATCATAAGAAAACAATCTATGAAATGTCGCATTTTTATTTCTGACTGAGCTCCAATTTAATTGCACAAAAGTAACTTAAGATGTTTATTGTGAAAAATAGATGGCACATCTTCGTCAACATGGTCATAAAAATGTAAAGTAGACAAATGAACAGAAAGTTTGTACCTAACAGAAGTCTGTGGAGGAATAACGGCCTGACTGTCCTCAGTGTGAGGTTTCCTTGGAGTTCGCTGAACTTCACCTCTATAAAGAAGATACTTTAATGAATCAAAAATCATGTAATAGCATTTTTTAATGCAAACATTATTTGATAAAATAAAATGGTGTGGAAAGTTATCCTAT